>NW_027526487.1:1200000-1564520 GCF_052857255.1 Amblyomma americanum | reverse complement strand
CGAGGGTGAAATGAGTGGTTGGCTGGGTAAGCGGGAATCGGCACACAAATAAGAGAAGACTTAGACGTTGCACGTTTCGCTGTCGCTGCAGCCCTTGTGGCGGTCCCTTGATGCCGGCTTCATTTTATAGCAGAGGCCATCGGAAGGCAGCCGCACTGTTCCGGAAGGTTGGTATGCGCAGGTGCAGAGCCCGCACATGTAACTGGCGATAATGCGGCTTGCAGGTGAGGGTAGCAGTCGAGGGCGGAAGGAGTGGTTGGCTCGATAAGCGGGAATCTGCACACAAATAAGAGAAGACTTAGACGTTGCACGTTTCGGTGTCGCTCCTGCTCTTGTGGCGGTTCCTTGATGCCGGCTTGATTTTATAGCAGCGGCCACCCGAAGGGCGACTGCACTGTTCCGGAAGGTTGGTATGCGGAGGTGCAGAGCCCGCATGTGCAACTGGCGATGATTGGGCTTGCAGGTGAGGGTAGCAGCCGAGGGTGGAAGGAGTGGTTGGCTGCGTAAGCGGGAATCTGCACACAAATAAGAGAAGACAGACATTGCACGTTTCGGTGTCGCTCCTGCTCTTGTGGCGGCCCCTTGATGCCGGCTTGATTTTATAGCAGCGGCCACCGGAAGAGCGACCGCACTGTTCCGGAAGGTTCGTATGCGCAGGTGCAGAGCCCGCACGTGTAACTGGCGATGATGCGGCTTGCAGGTGAGGGTAGCAGTCGAGGGTGGAAGGAGTGGTTGGCTCGATAAGCGGGAATCTGCACACAAATAAGAGAAGACTTAGACGTCACGTTCCGGTGTCGCATCAGTTCCAGTGGCGGTTCCTTGATGCCGGCTTGATTTTATAGCAGCGGCCACCGGAAGGGCGACCACACTGTTCCGGAAGGTTCGTATGCGCAGGTGCAGAGCCCGCACGTGCAACTGGCGATGATTCGGCTTGTAGGTGAAGGTAGCTGGCGAGGGTGGAAGGAGTGGTTGGCTGCGTAAGCGGGAATCTGCACACAAATAAGAGAAGACTTAGTCGTTGCACGTTCCGGTGTCGCCCCTGCTCTTGTGGCGGTTCCTTGATGCCGGCTCGATTTTATAGCAGCGGCCACCGGAAGGGCGACCGCACTGTTCCGGAATGTTGGTATGCGCAGGTGCAGAGCTCGCATGTGCAACTAGCTATGATACGGCTTGCAGGTGAGGGTAGCTGGCGATAGTAGAAGGAGTGGTTGACTGCGTAAGAGGGAATCTGCACACAAATAAGAGAAGATTTAGACGTTGCACGTTCCGGTGTCGCCCCTGCTCTTGTGTCGGTCCCTTGATGCCGGCTTGAATTTATAGCAGCGGCCACCGGAAGGGCGACCGCACTGTTCAGGAAGGTTGGTACTCTCAGGTGCAGAGACCGCACGTGTAACTGGCGTTGATGCGGCTTGCAGGTTAGGGTAGCAGGCGAGGGTGGAATGAGTGGTTGGCTGGGTAAGCGGGAATCTCCACACAAATAATAGAAGACTTAGACGTTGCATGTTTCGCTGTCGCTGCAGCTCTTGTGGCGGTCTCTTGATGCCGGCTTCAATCTATAGCAGCGGCCCTCGGAAGGGCCACCGCACTGTACCGGAAGGTTGGTATGCGCCGGTGCAGAGCCCGCATGTGCAACTGGCGATGATTGGGCTTGCAGGAGAGGGTAGCAGCCGAGGGTGGAATGAGTGGTTGGCTGGGTAAGCGGGAATCGGCACACAAATAAGAGAAGACTTAGACGTTGCACGTTTCGCTGTCGCTGCCGCTCTTGTGGCGGTCCCTTGATGCCGGCTTCATTTTATAGCAGAGGCCATCGAAAGGGCAGCCGCACTGTTCCGGAAGGTTGGTATGCGCAGGTGCAGAGCCCGCATGTGCAACTAGGTATGATACGGCTTGCAGGTGAGGGTAGCTGGCGATAGTAGAAGGAGTGGTTGACGGCGTAAGAGGGAATCTGCACACAAATAAGAGAAGACTTAGACGTTGCACGTTTCGCTGTCACTGCAGCTCTTGTGGCGGTCCCTTGATGCCGGCTTGATTTTATAGCAGCGGCCACCGGAAGGGCGACCGCACTGTTCCGGAACGTTTATATGCGCAGGTGCAGAGCCCGCATGTGCAACTAGGTATGATACGGCTTGCAGGTGAGGGTAGCTGGCGATAGTAGAAGGAGTGGTTGACGGCGTAAGAGGGAATCTCCACACAAATAAGAGAAGACTTAGACGTTGCACGTTTCGCTGTCGCTGCAGCTCTTGTGGCGGTCCCTTGGTGCCGGCTTGATTTTATAGCAGCGGCCCCCGGAACGGCGACCGCACTGTTCCGGAAGGTTGGTATGCGCAGGTGCAGAGCCCGCACGTGTAACTGGCGATGATGCGGCTTGCAGGTGAGGGTAGCAGGCGAGGGTGGAATGAGTGGTTGGCTGGGTAAGCGGTAATCTGCACAAATAAGAGAAGACTTAGACGTTGCACGTTTCGGTGTCGCTCCTGCTCTTGTGGCGGTTCCTTGATGCCGGCTTAATTTTATAGCAGCGGCCTCCGGAACGGCGACCGCACTGTTCCGGAAGGTTGGTATGCGCAGGTGCAGAGCCCGCACGTGTAACTGGGGATGATGCGGCTTGCAGGTGAGGGTAGCAGGTGAGGGTGGAATGAGTGGTTGGCTGGGTAAGCGGGAATCTGCACACAAATAAGAGAAAACTTAGACGCTGCACGTTTGGGTGTCGCTGCTGCTCTTGTGGCGGTCCCTTGATGCCGGCTTGATTTTATAGCAGCGGCCACCGGAAGAGCGACCGCACAGTTCCGGAAGGTTGGTATGCGCAGGTGCAGAGACCGCACGTGTAACTGGCGATGATGCGGCTTGCAAGTGAGGGCAGCAACCGAGGGTGGAAGGAGTTGTTGGCTGGGAAAGCGGGAATCTGCACACAAATAAGAGAAGACTTAGACGTTGCACGTTCCGGTGTCGCCCCTGCTCTTGTGTCGGTCCCTTGATGCCGGCTTGAATTTATAGCAGCGGCCACCGGAAGGGCGACCGCACTGTTCAGGAAGGTTGGTACTCTCAGGTGCAGAGACCGCACGTGTAACTGGCGTTGATGCGGCTTGCAGGTTAGGGTAGCAGGCGAGGGTGGAATGAGTGGTTGGCTGGGTAAGCGGGAATCTGCACACAAATAAGAGAAGACTTAGACGTTGCATGTTTCGCTGTCGCTGCAGTTCTTGTGGCGGTCCCTTGATGCCGGCTTGATTTTATAGCAGCCCCAACAGAAGGGCGACCGCACTGTTCCGGAAGGTTGGTATGCGCAGGTGCAGAGCCCGCATGTGCAACTGGCGATGATTGGGCTTGCAGGTGAGGGTAGCAGCCGAGGGTGGAATGAGTGGTTGGCTGGGTAAGCGGGAATCGGCACACAAATAAGAGAAGACTTAGACGTTGCACGTTTCGCTGTCGCTGCAGCTCTTGTGGCGGTCCCTTGATGCCGGCTTCATTTTATAGCAGAGGCCATCGAAAGGGCAGCCGCACTGTTCCGGAAGGTTGGTATGCGCAGGTGCAGAGCCCGCACATGTAACTGGCGATAATGCGGCTTGAGGTGAGGGTAACCGTCGAGGGCGGAAGGCGTGGTTGGCTCGATAAGCGGGAATCTGCACACAAATAAGAGAAGACTTAGACGTTGCACGTTTCGCTGTCGCATCAGTTCTAGTGGCGGTTCCTTGATGCCGGCTTGATTTTATAGCAGCGGCCACCGGAAGGGCGACCACACTGTTCCGGAAGGTTGGTATGCGCAGGTGCAGAGCCCGCACGTGCAACTGGCGATGATTCGGCTTGTAGGTGAAAATAGCTGGTGAGGGTGGAAGGAGTGGTTGGCTGCGTAAGCGGGAATCTGCACACAAATAAGAGAAGACTTAGACGTTGCATGTTTCGCTGTCGCCCCTGCTCTTGTGGCGGTTCCTTGATGCCGGCTTGAGTTTATAGCAGCGGCCACCGGAAGGGCGACCGCACTGTTCCGGAATGTTGGTATGCGCAGGTGCAGAGCCCGCATGTGCAACTAGCTATGATACGGCTTGCAGGTGAGGGTAGCTGGCGATAGTAGAGGGAGTGGTTGACTGCGTAAGAGGGAATCTGCACACAAATAAGAGAAGACTTAGACGTTGCACGTTTCGCTGTCGCTGCAGCTCTTGTGGCGGTCCCTTGATGCCGGCTTGAATTTATAGCAGTGGCCCCCGGAACGGCGACCGCACTGTTCCGGAAGGTTGGTATGCGCAGGTACAGAGCTCGCAAGTGTGACTGGCGATGATGCGGCTTGCAGGTGAGGGTAGAAGGCGAGGGTGGAAGGATTGGTTGGCTGGGCAAGCGGGAATCTGCACTCAAATAAGAGAAGACTTAGACGTTGCACGTTTCGCTGTCGCAGCAGCTCTTGTGGCGGTCCCTTGATGCCGGCTTGATTTTATAGCAGCGGCCCCCGGAACGGCGACCGCTCTGTTCCGGAAGGTTTGTATGTGCAGGTGCAGAGCCCGCACGTGTAACTGGCGATAATGAGGCTTGCAGGTGAGGGTAGCAGTCGAGGGCGGAAGGAGTGGTTGGCTCGATAAGAGGGAATCTGCACACAAATAAGAGAAGACTTAGGCGTTGCACGTTTCGCTGTCGCATTAGTTCTAGTGGCGGTTCCTAATGCCGGCTTGATTTTATAGCAGCGGCCACCGGAAGAGCGACCACACTGTTCCGGAAGGTTGGTATGCGCAGGTGCAGAACCCGCACTTGCAACTGGCGATGATGCGGCTTGCAGGTGAGGGTAGCAGTCGAGGGTGGAAGGAGTGGTTGGCTCGATAAGCGCGAATCTGCATACAAATAAGAGAAGACTTAGACGTTGCACGTTTCGCTGTCGCATCAGTTCTAGTGGCGGTTCCTTGATGCCGGCTTGATTTTATAGCAGCGGCCACCGGAAGGGCGACCGCACTGTTCCGGAACGTTGGTATGCGCAGGTGCAGAGCCCGCATGTGCAACTAGGTATGATACGGCTTGCAGGTGAGGGTAGCTGGCGATAGTAGAAGGAGTGGTTGACGGCGTAAGAGGGAATCTGCACACAAATAAGAGAAGACTTAGACGTTGCACGTTTCGCTGTCACTGCAGCTCTTGTGGCGGTCCCTTGATGCCGGCTTGATTTTATAGCAGCGGCCTCCGGAACGGCGACCGCACTGTTCCGGAAGGTTGGTATGCGCAGGTGCAGAGCCCGCACGTGTAACTGGCGATGATGCGGCTTGCAGGTGAGGGTAGCTGGCGAGGGTGGAAAGAGTGGTTGGCTGGGAAAGCGGGAATCTGCACACAAATAAGAGAAGACTTAGACGTTGCATGTTTCACTGTCGCTGCAGTTCTTGTGGCGGTTCTTGATGCCGGCTTGATTTTATAGCAGCCCCACCAGAAGGGCGACCGCACTGTTCCGGAAGGTTGGTATGCGCAGGTGCAGAGCCCGCACGTGCAACTGGCGATGATTGGGCTTGCAGGTGAGGGTAGCAGCCGAGGGTGAAATGAGTGGTTGGCTGGGTAAGCGGGAATCGGCACACAAATAAGAGAAGACTTAGATGTTGCACGTTTCGCTGTCGCTGCAGCCCTTGTGGCGGTCCCTTGATGCCGGCTTCATTTTATAGCAGAGGCCATCGGAAGGGCAGCCGCACTGTTCCGGAAGGTTGGTATGCGCAGGTGCAGAGCCCGCACATGTAACTGGCGATAATGCGGCTTGCAGGTGAGGGTAGCAGTCGAGGGCGGAAGGAGTGGTTGGCTCGATAAGCGGGAATCTGCACACAAATAAGAGAAGACTTAGATGTTGCACGTTTCGGTGTCGCTCCTGCTCTTGTGGCGGTTCCTTGATGCCGGCTTGATTTTATAGCAGCGGCCACCCGAAGGGCGACTGCACTGTTCTGGAAGGTTGGTATGCGGAGGTGCAGAGCCCGCATGTGCAACTGGCGATGATTTGGCTTGCAGGTGAGGGTAGCAGCCGAGGGTGGAAGGAGTGGTTGGCTGCGTAAGCGGGAATCTGCACACAAATAGGAGAAGACAGACATTGCACGTTTCGGTGTCGCTCCTGCTCTTGTGGCGGCCCCTTGATGCCGGCTTGATTTTATAGCAGCGGCCACCGGAAGAGCGACCGCACTGTTCCGGAAGGTTCGTATGCGCAGGTGCAGAGCCCGCACGTGTAACTGGCGATGATGCGGCTTGCAGGTGAGGGTAGCAGTCGAGGGTGGAAGGAGTGGTTGGCTCGATAAGCGGGAATCTGCACACAAATAAGAGAAGACTTAGACGTTGCACGTTCCGGTGTCGCATCAGTTCCAGTGGCGGTTCCTTGATGCCGGCTTGATTTTATAGCAGCGGCCACCGGAAGGGCGACCACACTGTTCCGGAAGGTTCGTATGCGCAGGTGCAGAGCCCGCACGTGCAACTGGCGATGATGCGGCTTGCAGGTGAAGGTAGCTGGCGAGGGTTGAAGGAGTGGTTGGCTGCGTAAGCGGGAATCTGCACACAAATAAGAGAAGACTTAGACGTTGCATGTTTCGGTGTCGCTCCTGCTCTTGTGGCGATCCCTTGATGCCGGCTTGATTTTATAGCAGCGGCCACCGGAAGGGCGACCGCACTGTTCCGGAAGGTTGGTATGCGCAGGAGCAGAGCCCGCACGTGTAAGTGGCAATGATACGGCTTGCAGGTGAGGGTAGCTGGCGATAGTGGAAGGAGTGGTTGACTGCGTCAGAGGGAATCTGCACACAAATAAGAGAAGACTTAGACGTTGCACGTTTCGCTGTCGCTGCAGCTCTTGTGGCGGTCCCTTGATGCCGGCTTGATTTTATAGCAGCGGCCCCCGGAACGGCGACCGCACTGTTCCGGAAGGTTGGTATGTGCAGGTGCAGAGCCCGCACGTGTAACTGGCGATAATGCGGCTTGCAGGTGAGGGTAGCAGTCGAGGGCGGAAGGAGTGGTTGGCTCGATAAGCGGGAATCTGCACACAAATAAGAGAAGACTTAGGCGTTGCACGTTTCGCTGTCGCATCAGTTCTAGTGGCGGTTCCTTAATGCCGGCTTGATTTTATAGCAGCGGCCACCGGAAGAGCGACCACACTGTTCCGGAAGGTTGGTATGCGCAGGTGCAGAACCCGCACGTGCAACTGGCGATGATTCGGCTTGTAGGTGAAGGTAGGGGCAAGGGTGGAAGGAGTGGTTGGCTGCGTAAGCGGGAATCTGCACACAAATAAGAGAAGACATAGACATTGCACGTTTCGCTGTCGCTGCAGCTCTTGTGGCGGTTCCTTGATGCCGGCTTGATTTTATAGCAGCGGCCACCGGAAGGGCGACCGCACTGTTCCGGAACGTTGGTATGCGCAGGTGCAGAGCCCGCATGTGCAACTAGGTATGATACGGCTTCCAGGTGAGGGTAGGTGGCGATAGTAGAAGGAGTGGTTGACGGCGTAAGAGGGAATCTGCACACAAATAAGAGAAGACTTAGACGTTGCACGTTTCGCTGTCGCTGCAGCTCTTGTGGCGGTCCCTTGATGCCGGCTTGATTTTATAGCAGCGGCCTCCGGAACGGCGACCGCACTGTTCCGGAAGGTTGGTATGCGCAGGTGCACATCCCGCACGTGTAACTGGCGATGATGCGGCTTGCAGGTGAGGGTAGCTGGCGAGGGTGGAAAAGAGTGGTTGGCTCGGTAAGCGGGAATCTGCACACAAATAAGAGAAGACTTAAACGTTGCACGTTTCGGTGTCGCTGCAGCTCTTGTTGCGGCCCATTGATGCCGGCTTAATTTTATAGCAGCGGCCACCGGAACGGCGACCGCACTGTTCCGGAAGGTTATTATGCGCAGGTGCAGAGCCCGCACGTGTAACTGGCGATGATGCGGCTTGCAGGTGAGGGTAGCAGGCGAGGGTGGAATGAGTGGTTGGCTGGGTAAGCGGTAATCTGCACAAATAAGAGAAGACTTTGACGTTGCACGTTTCGGTGTCGCTCCTGCTCTTGTGGCGGTTCCTTGATGCCGGCTTGATTTTATAGCAGCGGCCACCCGAAGGGCGACTGCACTGTTCCAGAAGGTTGGTATGCGCAGGTGCAGAGTCCGCACGTGTAACTGGCGATGATGCGGCTTGCAGGTGAGGGTAGCAGGTGAGGGTGAATGAGTGGTTGGCTGGGTAAGCGCGAATCTGCACACAAATAAGAGAAAACTTAGACGATGCACGTTTCGGTGTCGCTGCTGCTCTTGTGGCGGTCCCTTGATGCCGGCTTGATTTTATAGCAGCGGCCACCGGAAGAGCGACCGCACTGTTCCGGAAGGTTGGTATGCGCAGGTGCAGAGCCCGCGCATGAAACTGGCGATGATGCAGCTTGCAGGTGAGGGTAGCTGGCGACGGTGGAAAGATTGGTTGGCTGGGAAAGCGGGAATCTGCACACAAATAAGAGAAGACTTAGACGTTGCACGTTCCGGTGTCGCTCCTGCTCTTGTGGCGGTTCCTTGATGCCGGCTTGAATTTATAGCAGCGGCCACCGGAAGGGCGACCGCACTGTTCCGGAAGGTTGGTATGCGCAGGTGCAGAGCCCGCACGTGCTACTGGCGATGATACGGCTTGCAGGTGAGGGTAGCTGGCGATAGTAGAAGGAGTGGTTGACTGCGTAAGAGGGAATCTGCACACAAATAAGAGAGACTTACGCGTTGCACGTTTCGCTGTCACATCAGTTCTAGTGGCGGTTCCTTGATGCCGGCTTGATTTTATAGCAGCGGCCACCGGAAGGGCGACCGCACTGTTCCGGAACGTTGGTATGCGCAGGTGCAGAGCCCGCATGTGCAACTAGCTATGATACGGCTTGCAGGTGAGGGTACCTGGCGATAGTAGAAGGAGTGGTTGACGGCGTAAGAGGGAATCTGCACACAAATAAGAGAAGACTTAGGCGTTGCACGTTTCACTGTCGCTGCAGCTCTTGTGGCGGTCCCTTGATGCCAGCTTGATTTTATAGCAGCGGCCTCCGGAACGGCGACCGCACTGTTCCGGAATGTTGGTATGCGCAGGTGCAGAGCCCGCATGTGCAACGAGCTATGATACGGTTTGCAGGTGAGGGTAGTCGGCGATAGTAGAAGGAGTGGTTCACTGCGTAAGAGGGAATCTGCACACAAATAAGAGAAGACTTAGACGTTGCACGTTTCGGTGTCGCTCCTGCTCTTGTGGCGGGCCCTTGATGCTGGCTTGATTTTATAGCAGCGGCCACCCGAAGGGCGACCGCACTGTTCGGGAAGGTTGGTATGCACAGGTGCAGAGCCCGCACGTGTAACTGGCGATGATGCGGCTTGTAGGTGAGGGTGGAATGAGTGGTTGGCTGGGAAAGCGGGAATCTGCACACAAATAAGAGAAGACTTAGACGTTGCACGTTCCGGTGTCGCCCCTGCTCTTGTGGCGGTCCCTTGATGCCGGCTTGATTTTATAGCAGCGGCCCCCGGAAGGGCGACCGCACTGTTCTGGAAGGTTGGTATGCGCAGGTGCAAATACCACACGTGCAACTGGCGATGATTTGGCTTGCAGGTGAGGGTAGCATTCGAGGGTGGAGTGAGTGGTTGGCTGGGTAAGCGGGAATCTGCACACAAATAAGAGAAGACTTAGACGTTGCACGTTCCGGTGTCGCTCCTGCTCTTGTGGCGGTTCCTTGATGCCGGCTTGAATTTATAGCTGCGGCCACCGGAAGGGCGACCGCACTGTGGTGGAAGGTTGGTATGCGCAGGTGCAGAGCGCGCACGTGCTACTGGCGATGATCCGGCTTGCAGGTGAGGGTAGCTGGCGAGGGTGGAAGGAGTGGTTGGCTCGGTAAGCGGGAATCTGCACACAAATAAGAGAAGACTTAGACGTTGCACGTTTCGGTGTCGCTGCAGCTCTTGTGGCGGTCCCTTGATGCCGGCTTGATTTTATAGCAGCGGCCCCCGGAAGGGCGACCGCACTGTTCCGGAAGGTTGGTATGCGCAGGTGGAGAGCCCGCGCATGCAACTGGCGATGATGCGGCTTGCAGGTGAGGGTAGCTGGCGAGGGTGGAAGGATTGGTTGGCTGGGAAAGAGGGAATCTGCACACAAATAGGAGAACACTTAGACGTTGCACGTTCCGGTGTCGCTGCTGCTCTTGTGGCGGTTCCTTGATGCCGGCTTGAATTTATAGCAGCGGCCACCGGAAGGGCGACCGCACTGTTCCGGAAGGTTGGTATGCGCAGGTGCAGAGCGCGCACGTGCTACTGGCGATGATCCGGCTTGCAGGTGAGGGTAGCTGGCGAGGGTGGAAGGAGTGGTTGGCTCGGTAAGCGGGAATCTGCACACAAATAAGAGAAGACTTAGACGTTGCACGTTTCGGTGTCGCTGCAGCTCTTGTGGCGGTCCCTTGATGCCGGCTTGATTTTATAGCAGCGGCCCCCGGAGCGGCGACCGCACTGTTCCGGAAGGTTGGTATGCGCAGGTGCAGAGCCCGCACGTGTAACTGGCGATGATGCGGCTTGCAGGTGAGGGTAGCAGGCGAGGGTGGAATGAGTGGTTGGCTGGGTAAGCGGGAATCTGCACACAAATAAGGGAAAACTTAGACGTTGCACGTTTCGGTGTCGCTGCTGCTCTTGTGGCGGTCCCTTGATGCCGGCTTGATTTTATAGCAGCGGCCACCGGAAGAGCGACCGCACTGTTCCGGAAGGTTGGTATGCGCAGGTGCAGAGCCCGCACGTGTAAGTGGCGATGATGCGGCTTGCAAGTGAGGGCAGCAACCGAGGGTGGAAGGAGTGGTTGGCTGGGAAAGCGGGAATCTGCACACAAATAAGAGAAGACTTAGACGTTGAACGTTCCGGTGTCGCCCCTGGTCTTGTGGCGGTCCCTTGATGCCGGCTTGAATTTATAGCAGCGGCCACCGGAAGGGCGACCGCACTGTTCAGGAAGGTTGGTATGCTCAGGTGCAGAGCCCGCACGTGTAACTGGCGTTCATGCGGCTTGCAGGTTAGGGTAGCAGGCGAGGGTGGAATGAGTGGTTGGCTGGGTAAGCGGGAATCTGCACACAAATAAGAGAAGACTTAGACGTTGCACGTTTCGCTGTCGCTGCAGCTCTTGTGGCGGTCGCTTGATGCCGGCTTGAATTTATAGCAGCGGCCACCGGAAGGGCCACCGCACTGTTCCGGAAGGTTGGTATGCTCAGGTGCAGAGCCCGCACGTGTAACTGGCGTTGATGCGGCTTGCAGGTTAGGGTAGCAGGCGAGGGTGGAATGAGTGGTTGGCTGGGAAAGCGGGAATCTGCACACAAATAAGAGAAGACTTAGACGTTGCACGTTCCGGTGTCGCTCCTGCTCTTGTGGTGGTTCCTTGATGCCGGCTTGAATTTAAAGCAGCGGCCATCGGAAGGGCGACCGCACTGTTCCGGAAGGTTGGTATGCGCAGGTGCAGAGCCCGCACGTGCTACTAGCTATGATACGGCTTGCAGGTGAGGGTAGCTGGCGATAGTAGAAGGAGTGGTTGACGGCGTAAGAGGGAATCTGCACACAAATAAGAGAAGACTTAGATGTTGCACGTTTCGCTGTCGCTGCAGCTCTTGTGGCGGTCCGTTGATGCCGGCTTGATTTTATAGCAGCGGCCTCCGGAACGGCGACCGCACTGTTCCGGAAGGTTGGTATGCGCAGGTGCAGAGCCCGCACGTGTAACTGGCGATGATGCGGCTTGCGGGTGAGGGTAGCAGGCGAGGGTGTAATGAGTGGTTGGCTGGGTAAGCGGTAATCTGTACAAATAAGAGAAGACTTAGACGTTGCACGTTTCGGTGTCGCTCCTGCTCTTGTAGTGGGCCCTTGATGCTGGCTTGATTTTATAGCAGCGGCCACCCGAAGGGCGACCGCACTGTTCCGGAAGGTTGGTATGCACAGTTGCAGAGCCCGCACGTGTAACTGGCGATGATGCGGCTTGTAGGTGAGGGTGGAATGAGTGGTCGGCTGGGAAAGCGGGAATCTGCACACAAACAAGAGAAGACAGACGTTGCACGTTCCGGTGTCGCCCCTGCTCTTGTGGCGGTCCCTTGATGCCGGCTTGATTTTATAGCAGCGGCCACCGGAAGGGCGACCGCACTGTTCCGGAAGGTTGGTATGCGCAGGTGCAGGGCCCGCACGTGTAACTGGCGATGATGCGGCTTGCAGGTGAGGGAAGCAGGTGAGGGTGGAATGAGTGGTTGGCTGGGTAAGCGGGAATCTGCACACAAATAAGAGAAAACTTAGACGTTGCAAGTTTCGGTGTCGCTGCTGCTCTTGTGGCGGTCCCTTGATGCCGGCTTGATTTTATAGCAGCGGCCACCGGAAGAGCGACCACACTGCTCCGGAAGGTTGGTATGCGCAGGTGCAGAGCCCGCACGTGTAACTGGCGATAATGCGGCTTGCAGGTGAGGGTAGCAGTCGAGAGCGGAAGGAGTGGTTGGCTCGATAAGCGGGAATCTGCAAACAAATAAGAGAAGACTTATACGTGCACGTTTCGCTGTCGCATCAGTTCTAGTGGTGGTTCCTTGATGCCGGCTTGATTCTACAGCAGCGGACACCGGAAGGGCGACCACACTGTTCCGGAAGGTTGGTATGCGCAGGTGCAGAGCCCGCACGTGCAACTGGCGATGATTCGGCTTGTAGGTGAAGGTAGCCGGCGAGGGTGGAATGAGTGGTTGGCTGGGTAAGCGGTAATATGCACAAATAAGAGAAGACTTAGACGTTGCACGTTCCGGTGTCGCCCCTGCTCTTGCGGCGGTTCCTTGATGCTGGCTTGTTTTTATAGCAGCTGCCACCGGAAGGGCGACCGCACTGTTCCGGAATGTTGGTATGCGCAGGTGCAGAGCCCGCATGTGCAACTAGCTATGATACGGCTTGCAGGTGAGGGTAGCTGGCGATAGTAGGAGTGGTTGACTGTGTAAGAGGGAAGCTGCACACAAATAAGAGAAGACTTAGACGTTGCACGTTTCGCTGTCGCTGCAGCTCTTGTGGCGGTCCCTTGATGCCGGCTTGATTTTATAGCAGCGGCCTCCGGAACGGCGACCGCACTGTTCCGGAAGGTTGGAATGCGCAGGTGCAGAGCCCGCTCGTGTAACTGGCAATGATGCGGCTTGCAGGTGAAGGTAGCAGGCGAGGGTGGAATGAGTGGTTGGCTGGGTAAGCGGTAATCTGCACAAATAAGAGAAGACTTAGACGTTGCACGTTTCGGTGTCGCTCCGCTCTTGTGGCGGGCCCTTGATGCCGGCTTGATTTTATAGCAGCGGCCACCCGACGGGCGACCGCACTGTTCCGGAAGGTTGGTATGCACAGGTGCAGAGCCCGCACGTGTAACTGGCGATGATGCGGCTTGCAGGTGAGGGTGGAATGAGTGGTTGGCTGGGAAAGCGGGAATCTGCACACAAATAAGAGAAGACCTAGACGTTGCACGTTCCGGTGTCGCCCCTGCTCTTGTGGCGGTCCCTTGATGCCGGCTTGATTTTATAGCAGCGGCCACCGGAAGTGCGACCGCACTGTGGTGGAAGGTTGGTATGCGCAAGTGCAGAGCCCGCGCATGCAACTGGCGATGATGCGGCTTGCAGGTGAGGGTAGCTGGCGAGGGTGGAAGGATTGGTTGGCTGGGAAAGCGGGAATCTGCACACAAATAAGAGCAGCTTAGACGTTGCACGTTCCGGTGTCGCTCCTGCTCTTGTGGCGGTTCCTTGATGCCGGCTTGAATTTATAGCAGCGGCCACCGGAAGGGCGACCGCACTGTTCCGGAAGGTTGGTATGCGCAGGTGCAGAGCCCGCACGTGCTACTGGCGATAATCCGGCTTGCAAGTGAGGGTAGCTGGCGAGGGTGGAAGGAGTGGTTGGCTGGGAAAGCGGGAATCTGCACACAAATAAGAGAAGACTTAGACGTTGCACGTTTCGGTGTCGCTGCAGCTCTTGTGGCGGTCCCTTGATGCCGGCTTGATTTTATAGCAGCGGCACCCTGAACGGCGACCGCACTGTTCCGGAAGGTTGGTATGCGCAGGTGCAGAGCCCGCACGTGTAACTGGCGATGATGCGGCTTGCAGGTGAGGGTAGCAGGCGAGGGTGGAATGAGTGGTTGGCTGGGTAAGCGGTAATCTGCACTAATAAGAGAAGACTTAGACGTTGCACGTTTCTGTGTCGCTCCTGCTCTTGTGGCGGTCCCTTGATGCCGGCTTGATTTTATAGCAGCGGCCAACCGAAGGGCGACTGCACTGTTCCAGAAGGTTGGTATGCGCAGGTGCAGAGCCCGCACGTGTAACTGGCGATGATGCGGCTTGCAGGTGAGGGTAGCAGGTGAGGGTGGAATGAGTGGTTGGCTGGGTAAGCGGGAATCTTCACACAAATAAGAGAAAACTTAGACGTTGCACGTTTCGGTGTCGCTGCTGCTCTTTTGGCGGTCCCTTGATGCCGGCTTGATTTTATAGCAGCGGCCACCGGAAGAGCGACCGCACTATTCCGGAAGGTTGGTATGCGCAGGTGCAGAGCCCGCACGTGTAACTGGCGATGATGCGGCTTGCAAGTGAGGGCAGCAACCGAGGGTGGAAGGAGTGGTTGGCTGGGAAAGCGGGAATCTGCACACAAATAAGAGAAGACAGACGTTGAACGTTCCGGTGTCGCCCCTGCTCTTGTGGCGGTCCCTTGATGCCGGCTTGAATTTATAGCACCGGCCACCGGAAGGGTGACCGCACTGTTCAGGAAGGTTGGTATGCTCAGGTGCAGAGCCCGCACGTGTAACTGGCGTTGATGCGGCTTGCAGGTTAGGGTAGCAGGCGAGGGTGGAATGAGTGGTTGGCTGGGTAAGCGGGAATCTGCACACAAATAAGAGAAGACTTAGATGTTGCATGTTTCGCTGTCGCTGCAGCTCTCGTGGCGGTCCCTTGATGCCGGCTTGATTTTATAGCAGCGGCCACCGGAAGGGCGACCGCACTGTTCCGGAATGTTGGTATGCGCAGGTGCAGAGCCCGCACGTGCAACTGGCGATGATTCGGCTTGCAGTGGAGGGTAGCAGGCGAGGGTGGATTGAGTGGTTGGCAGGGAAAGCGGGAATCTGCACACAAATAAGAGAAGACTAAGACGTTGCACGTTCCGGTGTAGCTCCTGCTCTTGTGGCGGTTCCTTGATGCCGGCTTGAATTTATAGCAGCGGCCACCGGAAGGGTGACCGCACTGTTCCGGAAGGTTGGTATGCGCAGGTGCACAGCCCGCACGTGCTACTGGCGATGATGCGGCTTGCAGGTGAGGGTAGCTGGCGATAGTAGAAGGAGTGGTTGACTGCGTAAGAGGGAATCTGCACACAAATAAGAGAAGACTTAGACGTTGCACGTTTCGCTGTCGCATCAATTCTAGTGGCGGTTCCTTGATGCCGGCTTGATTTTATAGCAGCGGCCACCGGAAGGGCGACCGCACTGTTCCGGAACGTTGGTATGCGGAGGTGCAGAGCCCGCACGTGCAACTAGCTATGATACGGCTTGCAGGTGAGGGTAGCTGGCGATAGTAGAAGGAGTGGTTGACGGCGTAAGAAGGAATCTGCACACAAATAGGAGAAGACTTAGACGTTGCACGTTTCGGTGTCGCTGCTGCTCTTGTGGCGGTCCCTTGATGCCGGCTTGATTTTATAGCAGCGACCACCGGAAGAGCGACCGCACTGTTCCGGAAGGTTGGTATGCGCAGGTGCAGAGCCCGCACGTGTAACTAGCGATGATGCGGCTTGCAAGTGAGGGCCGCAACCGAGGGTGGAAGGATTGGTTGGCTGGGAAAGCGGGAATCTGCACACAAATAAGAGAAGACTTAGACGTTGCATGTTTCGCTGTCGCTGCAGCCCTTGTGGCGGTCCCTTGATGCCGGCTTCATTTTATAGCAGAGGCCATCGGAAGGGCAGCCGCACTGTTCCGGAAGGTTGGTATGCGCAGGTGCAGAGCCCGCACATGTAACAGGCGATAATGCGGCTTGCAGGTGAGGGTAGCAGTCGAGGGCGGAAGGAGTGGTTGGCTCGATAAGCGGGAATCTGCACACAAATAGGAGAAGACTTAGACGTTGCACGTTTCGCTGTCGCATCAGTTCTAGTGGCGGTTCCTTGATGCCGGCTTGATTTTATAGCAGCGGCCACCGGAAGGGCGACCACACTGTTCCGGAAGGTTGGTATGCGCAGGTGCAGAGCCCGCACGTGCAACTGGCGATGATTCGGCTTGTAGGTGAAGGTAGCTGGCGAGGGTGGAAGGAGTGGTTCGCTGCGTAAGCGGGAATCTGCACACAAATAAGAGAAGACATAGACATTGCACGTTTCGGTGTCGCTCCTGCTCTTGTGGCGGCCCCTTGATGCCGGCTTGATTTTATAGCAGCGGCCACCGGAAGAGCGACCGCACTGTCCGGAAGGTTGGTATGCGCAGGTGCAGAGCCCGCACGTGTAACTGGCGATGATGCGGCTTGCAGGTGAGGGTAGCAGTCGAGGGTGGAAGGAGTGGTTGGCTCGATAAGCGGGAATCTGCACACAAATAAGAGAAGACTTAGACGTTGCACGCTCCGGTGTCGCCCCTGCTCTTGTGGCGGTTCCTTGATGCCGGCTTGATTTTGTAGCAGCGGCCACTTGAAGGGCGACCGCACTGTTCCGGAATGTTGATATGCGCAGGTGCAGAGCCCGCATGTGCAACTAGCTATGATACGGCTTGCAGCTGAGGGTAGCTGGCGATAGTAGAAGGAGTGGTTGACTGCGTAAGAGGGAATCTGCGCACAAATAAGAGAAGACTTAGACGTTGCACGTTTCGCTGTCGCTGCAGCTCTTGGGGCGGTCCCTTGATGCCGGCTTGATTTTATAGCAGCGGCCTCCGGAACGGCGACCACACTGTCCCGGAAGGTTGGCATGCGCAAGTGCAGAGCCCGCGCATGAAACTGGCGATGATGCGGCTTGCAGGTGAGGGTAGCTGGCGAAGGTGGAAAGATTGGTTGGCTGGGAAAGCGGGAATCTGCACACAAATAAGAGAAGACTTAGACGTTGCACGTTCCGGTGTCGCTCCTGCTCTTGTGGCGGTTCCTTGATGCCGGCTTGATTTTATAGCAGCGGCCACCGGAAGGGCGACCGCACTGTTCCGGAACGTTGGTATGCGCAGGTGCAGAGCCCGCATGTGCAACTAGCTATGATACGGCTTGCAGGTGAGGGTACCTGGCGATAGTAGAAGGAGTGGTTGACGGCGTAAGAGGGAATCTGCACACAAATAAGAGAAGACTTAGGCGTTGCACGTTTCACTGTCGCTGCAGCTCTTGTGGCGGTCCCTTGATGCCGGCTTGATTTTATAGCAGCGGCCTCCGGAACGGCGACCGCACTGTTCCGGAATGTTGGTATGCGCAGGTGCAGAGCCCGCATGTGCAACGAGCTATGATACGGCTTGCAGGTGAGGGTAGTCGGCGATAGTAGAAGGAGTGGTTGACTGCGTAAGAGGGAATCTGCACACAAATAAGAGAAGACTTAGACGTTGCACGTTTCGGTGTCGCTCCTGCTCTTGTGGCGGGCCCTTGATGCTGGCTTGATTTTATAGCAGCGGCCACCCGAAGGGCGACCGCACTGTTCGGGAAGGTTGGTATGCACAGGTGCAGAGCCCGCACGTGTAACTGGCGATGATGCGGCTTGTAGGTGAGGGTGGAATGAGTGTTTGGCTGGGAAAGCGGGAATCTGCACACAAATAAGAGAAGACTTAGACGTTGCACGTTTCGGTGTCGCTCCTGCTCTTGTGGCGGGCCCTTGATGCCGGCTTGATTTTATAGCAGCGGCCTCCGGAACGGCGGCCGCACTGTTCCGGAAGGTTGGTATGCGCAGGTGCAGAGTCCGCACGTGTAACTGGCGATGACGCGGCTTGCAGGTGAGGGTAGCAGGCGAGGGTGGAATGAGTGGTTGGCTGGGTAAAAGGTAATCCGCACAAATAAGAGAAGACTTAGACGTTGCACGTTTCGGTGTCGCTCCTGATCTTGTGGCGGGCCCTTGATGCTGGCTTGATTTTATAGCAGCGGCCACCGGAAGGGCGACCGCACTGTGGTGGAAGGTTGGTATGCGCAAGTGCAGAGCCCGCGCATGCAACTGGCGATGATGCGGCTTGCAAGTGAGGGCAGCAACCGAGGGTGGAAGGAGTGGTTGGCTGGGAAAGCGGGAATCTGCACACAAATAAGAGAAGACTTAGACGTTGAACGTTCCGGTGTCGCCCCTGGTCTTGTGGCGGTCCCTTGATGCCGGCTTGAATTTATAGCAGCGGCCACCGGAAGGGCGACCGCACTGTTCAGGAAGGTTGGTATGCTCAGGTGCAGAGCCCGCACGTGTAACTGGCGTTCATGCGGCTTGCAGGTTAGGGTAGCAGGCGAGGGTGGAATGAGTGGTTGGCTGGGTAAGCGGGAATCTGCACACAAATAAGAGAAGACTTAGACGTTGCACGTTTCGCTGTCGCTGCAGCTCTTGTGGCGGTCCCTTGATGCCGGCTTGAATTTATAGCAGCGGCCACCGGAAGGGCCACCGCACTGTTCCGGAAGGTTGGTATGCTCAGGTGCAGAGCCCGCACGTGTAACTGGCGTTGATGCGGCTTGCAGGTTAGGGTAGCAGGCGAGGGTGGAATGAGTGGTTGGCTGGGAAAGCGGGAATCTGCACACAAATAAGAGAAGACTTAGACGTTGCACGTTCCGGTGTCGCTCCTGCTCTTGTGGCGGTTCCTTGATGCCGGCTTGAATTTAAAGCAGCGGCCATCGGAAGGGCGACCGCACTGTTCCGGAAGGTTGGTATGCGCAGGTGCAGAGCCCGCACGTGCTACTGGCGATGATGCGGCTTGCAGGTGAGGGTAGCTGGCGATAGTAGAAGGAGTGGTTGACTGCGTCAGAGGGAATCTGCACACAAATAAGAGAAGACTTAGACGTTGCACGTTTCGCTGTCGCATAAGTTCTAGTGGCGGTTCCTTGATGCCGGCTTGATTTTATAGCAGCGGCCACCGGAAGGGTGACCGCACTGTTCCGGAACGTTGGTATGCGCAGGTGCAGAGCCCGCACGTGCAACTAGCTATGATACGGCTTGCAGGTGAGGGTAGCTGGCGATAGTAGAAGGAGTGGTTGACGGCGTAAGAGGGAATCTGCACACAAATAAGAGAAGACTTAGATGTTGCACGTTTCGCTGTCGCTGCAGCTCTTGTGGCGGTCCCTTGATGCCGGCTTGATTTTTTAGCAGCGGCCTCCGGAACGGCGACCGCACTGTTCCGGAAGGTTGGTATGCGCAGGTGCAGAGCCCGCACGTGTAACTGGCGATGATGCGGCTTGCGGGTGAGGGTAGCAGGCGAGGGTGGAATGAGTGGTTGGCTGGGTAAGCGGTAATCTGTACAAATAAGAGAAGACTTAGACGTTGCACGTTTCGGTGTCGCTCCTGCTCTTGTAGTGGACCCTTGATGCTGGCTTGATTTTATAGCAGCGGCCACCCGAAGGGCGACCGCACTGTTCCGGAAGGTTGGTATGCACAGGTGCAGAGCCCGCACGTGTAACTGGCGATGATGCGGCTTGTAGGTGAGGGTGGAATGAGTGGTTGGCTGGGAAAGCGGGAATCTGCACACAAATAAGAGAAGACAGACGTTGCACGTTCCGGTGTCGCCCCTGCTCTTGTGGCGGTCCCTTGATGCCGGCTTGATTTTATAGCAGCGGCCACCGGAAGGGCGACCGCACTGTTCCGGAAGGTTGGTATGCGCAGGTGCAGAGCCCGCACGTGCAACTGGCGATGATTCGGCTTGCAGGTGAGGGTAGCAGGCGAGGGTGGAATGAGTGGTTGGCTGGGTAAGCGGGAATCTGCACACAAATAAGAGAAGACTTAGACGTTGCACATTTCGCTCTCGCAGCAGTTCTAGTGGCGGTCCCTTGATGCCGGCTTGAATTTATAGCAGCGGCCACCGGAAGGGCGACCGCACTGTGGTGGAAGGTTGGTATGCGCAAGTGCAGAGCCCGCGCATGCAACTGGCGATGATGCGGCTTGCAGGTGAGGGTAGCTGGCGAGGGTGGAAGGATTGGTTGGCTGGGAAAGCGGGAATCTGCACACAAATAAGAGAAGACTTAGACGTTGCACGTTCCGGTGTCGCTCCTGCTCTTGTGGCGGTTCCTTGATGCTGGCTTGAATTTATAGCAGCGGCCACCGGAAGGGCGACCGCACTGTTCCGGAAGGTTGGTATGCGCAGGTTCAGAGCCCGCACGTGCTACTGGCGATGATCCGGCTTGCAGGTGAGGGTAGCTGGCGAGGGTGGAAGGAGTGGTTGGCTCGGTAAGCGGGAATCTGCAAACAAATAAGAGAAGACTTAGACGTTGCACGTTTCGGTGTCGCTGCAGCTCTTGTGGCGGTCCCTTGATGCCGGCTTGATTTTATAGCAGCGGCCCCCGGAGCGGCGACCGCACTGTTCCGGAAGGTTGGTATGCGCAGGTGCAGAGCCCGCACGTGTAACTGGGGATGATGCGGCTTGCAGGTGAGGGTAGCAGGCGAGGGTGGAATGAGTGGTTGGCTGGGTAAGCGGTAATCTGCACAAATAAGAGAAGACTTAGACGTTGCACGTTTCGGTGTCGCTCCTGCTCTTGTGGCGGTCCCTTGATGCCGGCTTGATTTTATAGCAGCGGCCACCCGAAGGGCGACTGCACTGTTCCAGAAGGTTGGTATGCGCAGGTGCAGAGCCCGCACGTGTAAATGGAGATGATGCGGCTTGCAGGTGAGGTTGGAATGAGTGGTTGGCTGGGTAAGCGGGAATCTGCACACAAATAAGAGAAAACTTAGACGTTGCACATTTCGCTGTCGCAGCAGTTCTAGTGGCGGTCCCTTGATGCCGGCTTGAATTTATAGCAGCGGCCACCGGAAGGGCGACCGCACTGTGGTGGAAGGTTGGTATGCGCAAGTGCAGAGCCCGCGCATGCAACTGGCGATGATGCGGCTTGCAGGTGAGGGTAGCTGGTTAGGGTGGAAGGATTGGTTGGCTGGGAAAGCGGGAATCTGCACACAAATAAGAGAAGACTTAGACGTTGCACGTTCCGGTGTCGCTCCTGCTCTTGTGGCGGTTCCTTGATGCTGGCTTGAATTTATAGCAGCGGCCACCGGAAGGGCGACCGCACTGTTCCGGAAGGTTGGTATGCGCAGGTGCAGAGGCCGCACGTGCTACTGGCGATGATCCGGCTTGCAGGTGAGGGTAGCTGGCGATGGTGGAAGGAGTGGTTGGCTCGGTAAGCGGGAATCTGCACACAAATAAGAGAAGACTTAGACGTTGCACGTTTCGGTGTCGCTGCAGCTCTTGTGGCGGTCCCTTGATGCCGGCTTGATTTTATAGCAGTGGCCCCCGGAGCGGCGACCGCACTGTTCCGGAAGGTTGGTATGCGCAGGTGCAGAGCCCGCACGTGTAACTGGCGATGATGCGCCTTGCAGGTGAGGGTAGCAGGCGAGGGTGGAATGAGTGGTTGGCTGGGTAAACGTAATCTGCACAAATGAGAGAAGACTTAGACGTTGCACGTTTCGGTGTCGCTCCTGCTCTTGTGGCGGTCCCTTGATGCCGGCTTGATTTTATAGCAGCGGCCACCCGAAGGGCGACTGCACTGTTCCAGAATGTTGGTATGCGCAGGTGCAGAGCCCGCACGTGTAAATGGAGATGATGCGGCTTGCAGGTGAGGGTGGAATGAGTGGTTGGCTGGGTAAGCGGGAATCTGCACACAAATAAGAGAAAACTTTGACGTTGCACGTTTCGGTGTCGCTGCTGCTCTTGTGGCGGTCCCTTGATGCCGGCTTGATTTTATAGCAGCGGCCACCGGAAGAGCGACCGCACTGTTCCGGAAGGTTGGTATGCGCAGGTGCAGAGCCCGCACGTGTAAGTGGCGATGATGCGGCTTGCAAGTGAGGGCAGCAACCGAGGGTGGAAGGAGTGGTTGGCTGGGAAAGCGGGAATCTGCACACAAATAAGAGAAGACTTAGACGTTGAACGTTCCGGTGTCGCCCCTGGTCTTGTGGCGGTCCCTTGATGCCGGCTTGAATTTATAGCAGCGGCCACCGGAAGGGCGACCGCACTGTTCAGGAAGGTTGGTATGCTCAGGTGCAGAGCCCGCACGTGTAACTGGCGTTCATGCGGCTTGCAGGTTAGGGTAGCAGGCGAGGGTGGAATGAGTGGTTGGCTGGGTAAGCGGGAATCTGCACACAAATAAGAGAAGACTTAGACGTTGCACGTTTCGCTGTCGCTGCAGCTCTTGTGGCGGTCCCTTGATGCCGGCTTGAATTTATAGCAGCGGCCACCGGAAGGGCCACCGCACTGTTCCGGAAGGTTGGTATGCTCAGGTGCAGAGCCCGCACGTGTAACTGGCGTTGATGCGGCTTGCAGGTTAGGGTAGCAGGCGAGGGTGGAATGAGTGGTTGGCTGGGAAAGCGGGAATCTGCACACAAATAAGAGAAGACTTAGACGTTGCACGTTCCGGTGTCGCTCCTGCTCTTGTGGCGGTTCCTTGATGCCGGCTTGAATTTAAAGCAGCGGCCATCGGAAGGGCGACCGCACTGTTCCGGAAGGTTGGTATGCGCAGGTGCAGAGCCCGCACGTGCTACTGGCGATGATGCGGCTTGCAGGTGAGGGTAGCTGGCGATAGTAGAAGGAGTGGTTGACTGCGTCAGAGGGAATCTGCACACAAATAAGAGAAGACTTAGACGTTGCACGTTTCGCTGTCGCATAAGTTCTAGTGGCGGTTCCTTGATGCCGGCTTGATTTTATAGCAGCGGCCACCGGAAGGGTGACCGCACTGTTCCGGAACGTTGGTATGCGCAGGTGCAGAGCCCGCACGTGCAACTAGCTATGATACGGCTTGCAGGTGAGGGTAGCTGGCGATAGTAGAAGGAGTGGTTGACGGCGTAAGAGGGAATCTGCACACAAATAAGAGAAGACTTAGATGTTGCACGTTTCGCTGTCGCTGCAGCTCTTGTGGCGGTCCCTTGATGCCGGCTTGATTTTTTAGCAGCGGCCTCCGGAACGGCGACCGCACTGTTCCGGAAGGTTGGTATGCGCAGGTGCAGAGCCCGCACGTGTAACTGGCGATGATGCGGCTTGCGGGTGAGGGTAGCAGGCGAGGGTGGAATGAGTGGTTGGCTGGGTAAGCGGTAATCTGTACAAATAAGAGAAGACTTAGACGTTGCACGTTTCGGTGTCGCTCCTGCTCTTGTAGTGGACCCTTGATGCTGGCTTGATTTTATAGCAGCGGCCACCCGAAGGGCGACCGCACTGTTCCGGAAGGTTGGTATGCACAGGTGCAGAGCCCGCACGTGTAACTGGCGATGATGCGGCTTGTAGGTGAGGGTGGAATGAGTGGTTGGCTGGGAAAGCGGGAATCTGCACACAAATAAGAGAAGACAGACGTTGCACGTTCCGGTGTCGCCCCTGCTCTTGTGGCGGTCCCTTGATGCCGGCTTGATTTTATAGCAGCGGCCACCGGAAGGGCGACCGCACTGTTCCGGAAGGTTGGTATGCGCAGGTGCAGAGCCCGCACGTGCAACTGGCGATGATTCGGCTTGCAGGTGAGGGTAGCAGGCGAGGGTGGAATGAGTGGTTGGCTGGGTAAGCGGGAATCTGCACACAAATAAGAGAAGACTTAGACGTTGCACATTTCGCTCTCGCAGCAGTTCTAGTGGCGGTCCCTTGATGCCGGCTTGAATTTATAGCAGCGGCCACCGGAAGGGCGACCGCACTGTGGTGGAAGGTTGGTATGCGCAAGTGCAGAGCCCGCGCATGCAACTGGCGATGATGCGGCTTGCAGGTGAGGGTAGCTGGCGAGGGTGGAAGGATTGGTTGGCTGGGAAAGCGGGAATCTGCACACAAATAAGAGAAGACTTAGACGTTGCACGTTCCGGTGTCGCTCCTGCTCTTGTGGCGGTTCCTTGATGTTGGCTTGAATTTATAGCAGCGGCCACCGGAAGGGCGACCGCACTGTTCCGGAAGGTTGGTATGCGCAGGTGCAGAGCCCGCACGTGCTACTGGCGATGATCCGGCTTGCAGGTGAGGGTAGCTGGCGAGGGTGGAAGGAGTGGTTGGCTCGGTAAGCGGGAATCTGCAAACAAATAAGAGAAGACTTAGACGTTGCACGTTTCGGTGTCGCTGCAGCTCTTGTGGCGGTCCCTTGATGCCGGCTTGATTTTATAGCAGCGGCCCCCGGAGCGGCGACCGCACTGTTCCGGAAGGTTGGTATGCGCAGGTGCAGAGCCCGCACGTGTAACTGGGGATGATGCGGCTTGCAGGTGAGGGTAGCAGGCGAGGGTGGAATGAGTGGTTGGCTGGGTAAGCGGTAATCTGCACAAATAAGAGAAGACTTAGACGTTGCACGTTTCGGTGTCGCTCCTGCTCTTGTGGCGGTCCCTTGATGCCGGCTTGATTTTATAGCAGCGGCCACCCGAAGGGCGACTGCACTGTTCCAGAAGGTTGGTATGCGCAGGTGCAGAGCCCGCACGTGTAAATGGAGATGATGCGGCTTGCAGGTGAGGTTGGAATGAGTGGTTGGCTGGGTAAGCGGGAATCTGCACACAAATAAGAGAAAACTTAGACGTTGCACATTTCGCTGTCGCAGCAGTTCTAGTGGCGGTCCCTTGATGCCGGCTTGAATTTATAGCAGCGGCCACCGGAAGGGCGACCGCACTGTGGTGGAAGGTTGGTATGCGCAAGTGCAGAGCCCGCGCATGCAACTGGCGATGATGCGGCTTGCAGGTGAGGGTAGCTGGTTAGGGTGGAAGGATTGGTTGGCTGGGAAAGCGGGAATCTGCACACAAATAAGAGAAGACTTAGACGTTGCACGTTCCGGTGTCGCTCCTGCTCTTGTGGCGGTTCCTTGATGCTGGCTTGAATTTATAGCAGCGGCCACCGGAAGGGCGACCGCACTGTTCCGGAAGGTTGGTATGCGCAGGTGCAGAGGCCGCACGTGCTACTGGCGATGATCCGGCTTGCAGGTGAGGGTAGCTGGCGATGGTGGAAGGAGTGGTTGGCTCGGTAAGCGGGAATCTGCACACAAATAAGAGAAGACTTAGACGTTTCACGTTTCGGTGTCGCTGCAGCTCTTGTGGCGGTCCCTTGATGCCGGCTTGATTTTATAGCAGTGGCCCCCGGAGCGGCGACCGCACTGTTCCGGAAGGTTGGTATGCGCAGGTGCAGAGCCCGCACGTGTAACTGGCGATGATGCGCCTTGCAGGTGAGGGTAGCAGGCGAGGGTGGAATGAGTGGTTGGCTGGGTAAACGTAATCTGCACAAATGAGAGAAGACTTAGACGTTGCACGTTTCGGTGTCGCTCCTGCTCTTGTGGCGGTCCCTTGATGCCGGCTTGATTTTATAGCAGCGGCCACCCGAAGGGCGACTGCACTGTTCCAGAATGTTGGTATGCGCAGGTGCAGAGCCCGCACGTGTAAATGGAGATGATGCGGCTTGCAGGTGAGGGTGGAATGAGTGGTTGGCTGGGTAAGCGGGAATCTGCACACAAATAAGAGAAAACTTAGACGTTGCACGTTTCGGTGTCGCTGCTGCTCTTGTGGCGGTCCCTTGATGCCGGCTTGATTTTATAGCAGCGGCCACCGGAAGAGCGACCGCACTGTTCCCGAAGGTTGGTATGCGCAGGTGCAGAGCCCGCACGTGTAAGTGGCGATGATGCGGCTTGCAAGTGAGGGCAGCAACCGAGGGTGGAAGGAGTGGTTGGCTGGGAAAGCGGGAATCTGCACACAAATAAGAGAAGACTTAGACGTTGAACGTTCCGGTGTCGCCCCTGGTCTTGTGGCGGTCCCTTGATGCCGGCTTGAATTTATAGCAGCGGCCACCGGAAGGGCGACCGCACTGTTCAGGAAGGTTGGTATGCTCAGGTGCAGAGCCCGCACGTGTAACTGGCGTTCATGCGGCTTGCAGGTTAGGGTAGCAGGCGAGGGTGGAATGAGTGGTCGGCTGGGTAAGCGGGAATCTGCACACAAATAAGAGAAGACTTAGACGTTGCACGTTTCGCTGTCGCTGCAGCTCTTGTGGCGGTCCCTTGATGCCGGCTTGAATTTATAGCAGCGGCCACCGGAAGGGCCACCGCACTGTTCCGGAAGGTTGGTATGCTCAGGTGCAGAGCCCGCACGTGTAACTGGCGTTGATGCGGCTTGCAGGTTAGGGTAGCAGGCGAGGGTGGAATGAGTGGTTGGCTGGGAAAGCGGGAATCTGCACACAAATAAGAGAAGACTTAGACGTTGCACGTTCCGGTGTCGCTCCTGCTCTTGTGGCGGTTCCTTGATGCCGGCTTGAATTTAAAGCAGCGGCCATCGGAAGGGCGACCGCACTGTTCCGGAAGGTTGGTATGCGCAGGTGCAGAGCCCGCACGTGCTACTGGCGATGATGCGGCTTGCAGGTGAGGGTAGCTGGCGATAGTAGAAGGAGTGGTTGACTGCGTCAGAGGGAATCTGCACACAAATAAGAGAAGACTTAGACGTTGCACGTTTCGCTGTCGCATAAGTTCTAGTGGCGGTTCCTTGATGCCGGCTTGATTTTATAGCAGCGGCCACCGGAAGGGTGACCGCACTGTTCCGGAACGTTGGTATGCGCAGGTGCAGAGCCCGCACGTGCAACTAGCTATGATACGGCTTGCAGGTGAGGGTAGCTGGCGATAGTAGAAGGAGTGGTTGACGGCGTAAGAGGGAATCTGCACACAAATAAGAGAAGACTTAGATGTTGCACGTTTCGCTGTCGCTGCAGCTCTTGTGGCGGTCCCTTGATGCCGGCTTGATTTTTTAGCAGCGGCCTCCGGAACGGCGACCGCACTGTTCCGGAAGGTTGGTATGCGCAGGTGCAGAGCCCGCACGTGTAACTGGCGATGATGCGGCTTGCGGGTGAGGGTAGCAGGCGAGGGTGGAATGAGTGGTTGGCTGGGTAAGCGGTAATCTGTACAAATAAGAGAAGACTTAGACGTTGCACGTTTCGGTGTCGCTCCTGCTCTTGTAGTGGACCCTTGATGCTGGCTTGATTTTATAGCAGCGGCCACCCGAAGGGCGACCGCACTGTTCCGGAAGGTTGGTATGCACAGGTGCAGAGCCCGCACGTGTAACTGGCGATGATGCGGCTTGTAGGTGAGGGGGGAATGAGTGGTTGGCTGGGAAAGCGGGAATCTGCACACAAATAAGAGAAGACAGACGTTGCACGTTCCGGTGTCGCCCCTGCTCTTGTGGCGGTCCCTTGATGCCGGCTTGATTTTATAGCAGCGGCCACCGGAAGGGCGACCGCACTGTTCCGGAAGGTTGGTATGCGCAGGTGCAGAGCCCGCACGTGCAACTGGCGATGATTCGGCTTGTAGGTGAAGGTAGCTGGCGAGGGTGGAATGAGTGGTTGGCTGGGTAAGCGGTAATCTGCACAAATAAGAGAAGACTTAGACGTTGCACGTTCCGGTGTCGCCCCTGCTCTTGTGGCGGTTCCTTGATGCTGGCTTGTTTTTATAGCAGCGGCCACCGGAAGGGCGACCGCACTGTTCCGGAATGTTGGTATGCGCAGGTGCAGAGCCCGCATGTGCAACTAGCTATGATCCGGCTTGCAGGTGAGGGTAGCTGGCGATAGTAGGAGTGGTTGACTGTGTAAGAGGGAATCTGCACACAAATAAGAGAAGACTTAGACGTTGCACGTTTCGCTGTCGCTGCAGCTCTTGTGGCGGTCCCTTGATGCCGGCTTGATTTTATAGCAGCGGCCTCCGGAACGGCGACCGCACGGTTCCGGAAGGTTGGAATGCGCAGGTGCAGAGCCCGCACGTGTAACTGGCGATGATGCGGCTTGCAGGTGAGGGTGGAATGAGTGGTTGGCTGGGAAAGCGGGAATCTGCACACAAATAAGAGAAGACTTACACGTTGCACGTTCCGGTGTCGCCCCTGCTCTTGTGGCGGTCCCTTGATGCCGGCTTGATTTTATAGCAGCGGCCACCGGAAGTGCGACCGCACTGTGGTGGAAGGTTGGTATGCGCAAGTGCAGAGCCCGCGCATGCAACTGGCGATGATGCGGCTTGCAGGTGAGGGTAGCTGGCGAGGGTGGAAGGATTGGTTGGCTGGGAAAGCGGGAATCTGCACACAAATAAGAGAAGCTTAGACGTTGCACGTTCCGGTGTCGCTCCTGCTCTTGTGGCGGTTCCTTGATGCCGGCTTGAATTTATAGCAGCGGCCACCGGAAGGGCGACCACACTGTTCCGGAAGGTTGGTATGCGCAGGTGCAGAGCCCGCACGTGCTACTGGCGATGATGCGGCTTGCAGGTGAGGGTAGCTGGCGAGGGTGGAAGGAGTGGTTGGCTGGGAAAGCGGGAATCTGCACACAAATAAGAGAAGACTTAGACGTTGCACGTTTCGGTGTCGCTGCCGCTCTTGTGGCGGTCCCTTGATGCCGGCTTGATTTTATAGCAGCGGCCCCCTGAACGGCGCCCGCACTGTTCCGGAAGGTTGGTATGCGCAGGTGCAGAGCCCGCACGTGTAACTGGCGATGATGCGGCTTGCAGGTGAGGGTAGCAGGCGAGGGTGGAAGGAGTGGTTGGCTGGGAAAGCGGGAATCTGCATACAAATAAGAGAAGACAGACGTTGAACGTTCCGGTGTCGCCCCTGCTATGTGTCGGTCCCTTGATGCCGGCTTGATTTTATAGCAGCGGCCACCGGAAGAGCGACCGCACTGTTCCGGAAGGTTGGTATGCGCAGGTGCAGAGCCCGCACGTGTAACTGGCGATGATGCGGCTGCAAGTGAGGGCAGCAACCGATGGTGGAAGGAGTGGTTGGCTGGGAAAGCGGGAATCTGCATACAAATAAGAGAAGACAGACGTTGAACGTTCCGGTGTCGCCCCTGCTCTTGTGGCGGTCCCTTGATGCCGGCTTGATTTTATAGCAGCGGCCACCGGAAGAGCGACCGCACTGTTCCGGAAGGTTGGTATGCGCAGGTGCAGAGCCCGCACGTGTAAGTGGCGATGATGCGGCTTGCAAGTGAGGGCAGCAACCGAGGGTGGAAGGAGTGGTTGGCTGGGAAAGCGGGAATCTGCACACAAATAAGAGAAGACTTAGACGTTGAACGTTCCGGTGTCGCCCCTGGTCTTGTGGCGGTCCCTTGATGCCGGCTTGAATTTATAGCAGCGGCCACCGGAAGGGCGACCGCACTGTTCAGGAAGGTTGGTATGCTCAGGTGCAGAGCCCGCACGTGTAACTGGCGTTCATGCGGCTTGCAGGTTAGGGTAGCAGGCGAGGGTGGAATGAGTGGTTGGCGGGGTAAGCGGGAATCTGCACACAAATAAGAGAAGACTTAGACGTTGCACGTTTCGCTGTCGCTGCAGCTCTTGTGGCGGTCGCTTGATGCCGGCTTGAATTTATAGCAGCGGCCACCGGAAGGGCCACCGCACTGTTCCGGAAGGTTGGTATGCTCAGGTGCAGAGCCCGCACGTGTAACTGGCGTTGATGCGGCTTGCAGGTTAGGGTAGCAGGCGAGGGTGGAATGAGTGGTTGGCTCGATAAGCGGGAATCTGCACACAAATAGGAGAAGACTTAGACGTTGCACGTTTCGCTGTCGCATCAGTTCTAGTGGCGGTTCCTTGATGCCGGCTTGATTTTATAGCAGCGGCCACCGGAAGGGCGACCACACTGTTCCGGAAGGTTGGTATGCGCAGGTGCAGAGCCCGCACGTGCAACTGGCGATGATTCGGCTTGTAGGTGAAGGTAGCTGGCGAGGGTGGAAGGAGTGGTTGGCTGCGTAAGCGGGAATCTGCACACAAATAAGAGAAGACATAGACATTGCACGTTTCGGTGTCGCTCCTGTCTTGTGGCGGCCCCTTGATGCCGGCTTGATTTTATAGCAGCGGCCACCGGAAGAGCGACCGCACTGTTCCGGAAGGTTGGTATGCGCAGGTGCAGAGCCCGCACGTGTAACTGGCGATGATGCGGCTTGCAGGTGAGGGTAGCAGGCGAGGGTGGATTGAGTGGTTGGCTGGGAAAGCGGGAATCTGCACACAAATAAGAGAAGACTAAGACGTTGCACGCTCCGGTGTCGCCCCTGCTCTTGTGGCGGTTCCTTGATGCCGGCTTGATTTTATAGCAGCGGCCACCTGAAGGGCGACCGCACTGTTCCGGAATGTTGGTATGCGCAGGTGCAGAGCCCGCATGTGCAACTAGCTATGATACGGCTTGCAGCTGAGGGTAGCTGGCGATAGTAGAAGGAGTGGTTGACTGCGTAAGAGGGAATCTGCACACAAATAAGAGAAGACTTAGACGTTGCACGTTTCGCTGTCGCTGCAGCTCTTGGGGCGGTCCCTTGATGCCGGCTTGATTTTATAGCAGCGGCCTCCGGAACGGCGACCGCACTGTCCCGGAAGGTTGGCATGCGCAAGTGCAGAGCCCGCGCATGAAACTGGCGATGATGCGGCTTGCAGGTGAGGGTAGCTGGCGAAGGTGGAAAGATTGGTTGGCTGGGAAAGCGGGAATCTGCACACAAATAAGAGAAGACTTAGACGTTGCACGTTCCGGTGTCGCTCCTGCTCTTGTGGCGGTTCCTTGATGCCGGCTTGATTTTATAGCAGCGGCCACCGGAAGGGCGACCGCACTGATCCGGAAGGTTGGTATGCGCAGGTGCAGAGCCCGCACGTGCTACTGGCGATGATCCGGCTTGCAGGTGAGGGTAGCTGGCGAGGGTGGAAGGAGTGGTTGGCTCGGTAAGCGGGAATCTGCAAACAAATAAGAGAAGGCTTAGACGTTGCACGTTTCGGTGTCGCTGCAGCTCTTGTGGCGGTCCCTTGATGCCGGCTTGATTTTATAGCAGCGGCCCCCGGAGCGGCGACCGCACTGTTCCGGAAGGTTGGTATGCGCAGGTGCAGAGCCCGCACGTGTAACTGGCGATGATGCGGCTTGCAGGTGAGGGTAGCAGGCGAGGGTGGAATGAGTGGTTGGCTGGGTAAGCGGTAATCTGCACAAATAAGAGAATACTTAGACGTTGCACGTTTCGGTGTCGCTCCTGCTCTTGTGGCGGTCCCTTGATGCCGGCTTGATTTTATAGCAGCGGCCACCCGAAGGGCGACTGCACTGTTCCAGAAGGTTGGTATGCGCAGGTGCAGAGCCCGCACGTGTAAATGGAGATGATGCGGCTTGCAGGTGAGGGTGGAATGAGTGGTTGGCTGGGTAAGCGGGAATCTGCACACAAATAAGAGAAAACTTAGACGTTGCACATTTCGCTGTCGCAGCAGTTCTAGTGGCGGTCCCTTGATGCCGGCTTGAATTTATAGCAGCGGCCACCGGAAGGGCGACCGCACTGTGGTGGAAGGTTGGTATGCGCAAGTGCAGAGCCCGCGCATGCAACTGGCGATGATGCGGCTTGCAGGTGAGGGTAGCTGGTTAGGGTGGAAGGATTGGTTGGCTGGGAAAGCGGGAATCTGCACACAAATAAGAGAAGACTTAGACGTTGCACGTTCCGGTGTCGCTCCTGCTCTTGTGGCGGTTCCTTGATGCTGGCTTGAATTTATAGCAGCGGCCACCGGAAGGGCGACCGCACATTTCCGGAAGGTTGGTATGCGCAGGTGCAGAGGCCGCACGTGCTACTGGCGATGATCCGGCTTGCAGGTGAGGGTAGCTGGCGATGGTGGAAGGAGTGGTTGGCTCGGTAAGCGGGAATCTGCACACAAATAAGAGAAGACTTAGACGTTGCACGTTTCGGTGTCGCTGCAGCTCTTGTGGCGGTCCCTTGATGCCGGCTTGATTTTATAGCAGCGGCCCCCGGAGCGGCGACCGCACTGTTCCGGAAGGTTGGTATGCGCAGGTGCAGAGCCCGCACGTGTAACTGGCGATGATGCGGCTTGCAGGTGAGGGTAGCAGGCGAGGGTGGAATGAGTGGTTGGCTGGGTAAACGGTAATCTGCACAAATAAGAGAAGACTTAGACGTTGCACGTTTCGGTGTCGCTGCTGCTCTTGTGGCGGTCGCTTGATGCCGGCTTGATTTTATAGCAGCGGCCACCGGAAGAGCGACCGCACTGTTCCGGAACGTTGGTATGCGCAGGTGCAGAGCCCGCACGTGTAACTGGCGTTGATGCGGCTTGCAGGTTAGGGTAGCAGGCGAGGGTGGAATGAGTGGTTGGCTCGATAAGCGGGAATCTGCACACAAATAGGAGAAGACTTAGACGTTGCACGTTTCGCTGTCGCATCAGTTCTAGTGGCGGTTCCTTGATGCCGGCTTGATTTTATAGCAGCGGCCACCGGAAGGGCGACCACACTGTTCCGGAAGGTTGGTATGCGCAGGTGCAGAGCCCGCACGTGCAACTGGCGATGATTCGGCTTGTAGGTGAAGGTAGCTGGCGAGGGTGGAAGGAGTGGTTGGCTGCGTAAGCGGGAATCTGCACACAAATAAGAGAAGACATAGACATTGCACGTTTCGGTGTCGCTCCTGCTCTTGTGGCGGCCCCTTGATGCCGGCTTGATTTTATAGCAGCGGCCACCGGAAGAGCGACCGCACTGTTCCGGAAGGTTGGTATGCGCAGGTGCAGAGCCCGCACGTGTAACTGGCGATGATGCGGCTTGCAGGTGAGGGTAGCAGGCGAGGGTGGATTGAGTGGTTGGCTGGGAAAGCGGGAATCTGCACACAAATAAGAGAAGACTAAGACGTTGCACGCTCCGGTGTCGCCCCTGCTCTTGTGGCGGTTCCTTGATGCCGGCTTGATTTTATAGCAGCGGCCACCTGAAGGGCGACCGCACTGTTCCGGAATGTTGGTATGCGCAGGTGCAGAGCCCGCATGTGCAACTAGCTATGATACGGCTTGCAGCTGAGGGTAGCTGGCGATAGTAGAAGGAGTGGTTGACTGCGTAAGAGGGAATCTGCACACAAATAAGAGAAGACTTAGACGTTGCACGTTTCGCTGTCGCTGCAGCTCTTGGGGCGGTACCTTGATGCCGGCTTGATTTTATAGCAGCGGCCTCCGGAACGGCGACCGCACTGTCCCGGAAGGTTGGCATGCGCAAGTGCAGAGCCCGCGCATGAAACTGGCGATGATGCGGCTTGCAGGTGAGGGTAGCTGGCGAAGGTGGAAAGATTGGTTGGCTGGGAAAGCGGGAATCTGCACACAAATAAGAGAAGACTTAGACGTTGCACGTTCCGGTGTCGCTCCTGCTCTTGTGGCGGTTCCTTGATGCCGGCTTGATTTTATAGCAGCGGCCACCGGAAGGGCGACCGCACTGATCCGGAAGGTTGGTATGCGCAGGTGCAGAGCCCGCACGTGCTACTGGCGATGATCCGGCTTGCAGGTGAGGGTAGCTGGCGAGGGTGGAAGGAGTGGTTGGCTCGGTAAGCGGGAATCTGCAAACAAATAAGAGAAGGCTTAGACGTTGCACGTTTCGGTGTCGCTGCAGCTCTTGTGGCGGTCCCTTGATGCCGGCTTGATTTTATAGCAGCGGCCCCCGGAGCGGCGACCGCACTGTTCCGGAAGGTTGGTATGCGCAGGTGCAGAGCCCGCACGTGTAACTGGCGATGATGCGGCTTGCAGGTGAGGGTAGCAGGCGAGGGTGGAATGAGTGGTTGGCTGGGTAAGCGGTAATCTGCACAAATAAGAGAATACTTAGACGTTGCACGTTTCGGTGTCGCTCCTGCTCTTGTGGCGGTCCCTTGATGCCGGCTTGATTTTATAGCAGCGGCCACCCGAAGGGCGACTGCACTGTTCCAGAAGGTTGGTATGCGCAGGTGCAGAGCCCGCACGTGTAAATGGAGATGATGCGGCTTGCAGGTGAGGGTGGAATGAGTGGTTGGCTGGGTAAGCGGGAATCTGCACACAAATAAGAGAAAACTTAGACGTTGCACATTTCGCTGTCGCAGCAGTTCTAGTGGCGGTCCCTTGATGCCGGCTTGAATTTATAGCAGCGGCCACCGGAAGGGCGACCGCACTGTGGTGGAAGGTTGGTATGCGCAAGTGCAGAGCCCGCGCATGCAACTGGCGATGATGCGGCTTGCAGGTGAGGGTAGCTGGTTAGGGTGGAAGGATTGGTTGGCTGGGAAAGCGGGAATCTGCACACAAATAAGAGAAGACTTAGACGTTGCACGTTCCGGTGTCGCTCCTGCTCTTGTGGCGGTTCCTTGATGCTGGCTTGAATTTATAGCAGCGGCCACCGGAAGGGCGACCGCACATTTCCGGAAGGTTGGTATGCGCAGGTGCAGAGGCCGCACGTGCTACTGGCGATGATCCGGCTTGCAGGTGAGGGTAGCTGGCGATGGTGGAAGGAGTGGTTGGCTCGGTAAGCGGGAATCTGCACACAAATAAGAGAAGACTTAGACGTTGCACGTTTCGGTGTCGCTGCAGCTCTTGTGGCGGTCCCTTGATGCCGGCTTGATTTTATAGCAGCGGCCCCCGGAGCGGCGACCGCACTGTTCCGGAAGGTTGGTATGCGCAGGTGCAGAGCCCGCACGTGTAACTGGCGATGATGCGGCTTGCAGGTGAGGGTAGCAGGCGAGGGTGGAATGAGTGGTTGGCTGGGTAAACGGTAATCTGCACAAATAAGAGAAGACTTAGACGTTGCACGTTTCGGTGTCGCTGCTGCTCTTGTGGCGGTCGCTTGATGCCGGCTTGATTTTATAGCAGCGGCCACCGGAAGAGCGACCGCACTGTTCCGGAACGTTGGTATGCGCAGGTGCAGAGCCCGCACGTGTAACTGGCGTTGATGCGGCTTGCAGGTTAGGGTAGCAGGCGAGGGTGGAATGAGTGGTTGGCTGGGAAAGCGGGAATCTGCACACAAATAAGAGAAGACTTAGACGTTGCACGTTCCGGTGTCGCTCCTGCTCTTGTGGCGGTTCCTTGATGCCGGCTTGAATTTAAAGCAGCGGCCATCGGAAGGGCGACCGCACTGTTCCGGAAGGTTGGTATGCGCAGGTGCAGAGCCCGCACGTGCTACTGGCGATGATGCGGCTTGCAGGTGAGGGTAGCTGGCGATAGTAGAAGGAGTGGTTGACTGCGTCAGAGGGAATCTGCACACAAATAAGAGAAGACTTAGACGTTGCACGTTTCGCTGTCGCATAAGTTCTAGTGGCGGTTCCTTGATGCCGGCTTGATTTTATAGCAGCGGCCACCGGAAGGGTGACCGCACTGTTCCGGAACGTTGGTATGCGCAGGTGCAGAGCCCGCACGTGCAACTAGCTATGATACGGCTTGCAGGTGAGGGTAGCTGGCGATAGTAGAAGGAGTGGTTGACGGCGTAAGAGGGAATCTGCACACAAATAAGAGAAGACTTAGATGTTGCACGTTTCGCTGTCGCTGCAGCTCTTGTGGCGGTCCCTTGATGCCGGCTTGATTTTTTAGCAGCGGCCTCCGGAACGGCGACCGCACTGTTCCTGAAGGTTGGTATGCGCAGGTGCAGAGCCCGCACGTGTAACTGGCGATGATGCGGCTTGCGGGTGAGGGTAGCAGGCGAGGGTGGAATGAGTGGTTGGCTGGGTAAGCGGTAATCTGTACAAATAAGAGAAGACTTAGACGTTGCACGTTTCGGTGTCGCTCCTGCTCTTGTAGTGGACCCTTGATGCTGGCTTGATTTTATAGCAGCGGCTACCCGAAGGGCGACCGCACTGTTCCGGAAGGTTGGTATGCACAGGTGCAGAGCCCGCACGTGTAACTGGCGATGATGCGGCTTGTAGGTGAGGGTGGAATGAGTGGTTGGCTGGGAAAGCGGGAATCTGCACACAAATAAGAGAAGACAGACGTTGCACGTTCCGGTGTCGCCCCTGCTCTTGTGGCGGTCCCTTGATGCCGGCTTGATTTTATAGCAGCGGCCACCGGAAGGGCGACCGCACTGTTCCGGAAGGTTGGTATGCGCAGGTGCAGGGCCCGCACGTGTAACTGGCGATGATGCGGCTTGCAGGTGAGGGTAGCAGGTGAGGGTGGAATGAGTGGTTGGCTGGGTAAGCGGGAATCTGCACACAAATAAGAGAAAACTTAGACGTTGCACGTTTCGGTGTCGCTGCTGCTCTTGTGGCGGTCCCTTGATGCCGGCTTGATTTTATAGCAGCGGCCACCGGAAGAGCGACCGCACTGCTCCGGAAGGTTGGTATGCGCAGGTGCAGAGCCCGCACGTGTAACTGGCGATGATGCGGCTTGCAAGTGAGGGCAGCAACCGAGGGTGGAAGGAGTGGTTGGCTGGGAAAGCGGGAATCTGCACACAAATAAGAGACGACTTAGACGTTGAACGTTCCGGTGTCGCCCCTGCTCTTGTGGCGGTCCCTTGATGCCGGCTTCATTTTATAGCAGAGGCCATCGGAAGGGCAGCCGCACTGTTCCGGAAGGTTGGTATGCGCATGTGCAGAGCCCGCACGTGTAACTGGCGATAATGCGGCTTGCAGGTGAGGGTAGCAGTCAAGGGCGGAAGGAGTGGTTGGCTCGATAAGCGGGAATCTGCAAACAAATAAGAGAAGACTTAGACGTGCACGTTTCGCTGTCGCATCAGTTCTAGTGGTGGTTCCTTGATGCCGGCTTGATTCTACAGCAGCGGCCACCGGAAGGGCGACCACACTGTTCCGGAAGGTTGGTATGCGCAGGTGCAGAGCCCGCACGTGCAACTGGCGATGATTCGGCTTGTACGTGAAGGTAGCTGGCGAGGGTGGAATGAGTGGTTGGCTGGGTAAGCGGTAATCTGCACAAATAAGAGAAGACTTAGACGTTGCACGTTCCGGTGTCGCCCCTGCTCTTGTGGCGGTTCCTTGATGCTGGCTTGTTTTTATAGCAGCGGCCACCGGAAGGGCGACCGCACTGTTCCGGAATGTTGGTATGCGCAGGTGCAGAGCCCGCATGTGCAACTAGCTATGATCCGGCTTGCAGGTGAGGGTAGCTGGCGATAGTAGGAGTGGTTGACTGTGTAAGAGGGAATCTGCACACAAATAAGAGAAGACTTAGACGTTGCACGTTTCGCTGTCGCTGCAGCTCTTGTGGCGGTCCCTTGATGCCGGCTTGAATTTATAGCAGCGGCCACCGGAAGGGCCACCGCACTGTTCCGGAAGGTTGGTATGCTCAGGTGCAGAGCCCGCACGTGTAACTGGCGTTGATGCGGCTTGCAGGTTAGGGTAGCAGGCGAGGGTGGAATGAGTGGTTGGCTGGGAAAGCGGGAATCTGCACACAAATAAGAGAAGACTTAGACGTTGCACGTTCCGGTGTCGCTCCTGCTCTTGTGGCGGTTCCTTGATGCCGGCTTGAATTTAAAGCAGCGGCCATCGGAAGGGCGACCGCACTGTTCCGGAAGGTTGGTATGCGCAGGTGCAGAGCCCGCACGTGCTACTGGCGATGATGCGGCTTGCAGGTGAGGGTAGCTGGCGATAGTAGAAGGAGTGGTTGACTGCGTCAGAGGGAATCTGCACACAAATAAGAGAAGACTTAGACGTTGCACGTTTCGCTGTCGCATAAGTTCTAGTGGCGGTTCCTTGATGCCGGCTTGATTTTATAGCAGCGGCCACCGGAAGGGTGACCGCACTGTTCCGGAACGTTGGTATGCGCAGGTGCAGAGCCCGCACGTGCAACTAGCTATGATACGGCTTGCAGGTGAGGGTAGCTGGCGATAGTAGAAGGAGTGGTTGACGGCGTAAGAGGGAATCTGCACACAAATAAGAGAAGACTTAGATGTTGCACGTTTCGCTGTCGCTGCAGCTCTTGTGGCGGTCCCTTGATGCCGGCTTGATTTTTTAGCAGCGGCCTCCGGAACGGCGACCGCACTGTTCCGGAAGGTTGGTATGCGCAGGTGCAGAGCCCGCACGTGTAACTGGCGATGATGCGGCTTGCGGGTGAGGGTAGCAGGCGAGGGTGGAATGAGTGGTTGGCTGGGTAAGCGGTAATCTGTACAAATAAGAGAAGACTTAGACGTTGCACGTTTCGGTGTCGCTCCTGCTCTTGTAGTGGACCCTTGATGCTGGCTTGATTTTATAGCAGCGGCCACCCGAAGGGCGACCGCACTGTTCCGGAAGGTTGGTATGCACAGGTGCAGAGCCCGCACGTGTAACTGCGATGATGCGGCTTGTAGGTGAGGGTGGAATGAGTGGTTGGCTGGGAAAGCGGGAATCTGCACACAAATAAGAGAAGACAGACGTTGCACGTTCCGGTGTCGCCCCTGCTCTTGTGGCGGTCCCTTGATGCCGGCTTGATTTTATAGCAGCGGCCACCGGAAGGGCGACCGCACTGTTCCGGAAGGTTGGTATGCGCAGGTGCAGAGCCCGCACGTGCAACTGGCGATGATTCGGCTTGCAGGTGAGGGTAGCAGGCGAGGGTGGAATGAGTGGTTGGCTGGGTAAGCGGGAATCTGCACACAAATAAGAGAAGACTTAGACGTTGCACATTTCGCTCTCGCAGCAGTTCTAGTGGCGGTCCCTTGATGCCGGCTTGAATTTATAGCAGCGGCCACCGGAAGGGCGACCGCACTGTGGTGGAAGGTTGGTATGCGCAAGTGCAGAGCCCGCGCATGCAACTGGCGATGATGCGGCTTGCAGGTGAGGGTAGCTGGCGAGGGTGGAAGGATTGGTTGGCTGGGAAAGCGGGAATCTGCACACAAATAAGAGAAGACTTAGACGTTGCACGTTCCGGTGTCGCTCCTGCTCTTGTGGCGGTTCCTTGATGTTGGCTTGAATTTATAGCAGCGGCCACCGGAAGGGCGACCGCACTGTTCCGGAAGGTTGGTATGCGCAGGTGCAGAGCCCGCACGTGCTACTGGCGATGATCCGGCTTGCAGGTGAGGGTAGCTGGCGAGGGTGGAAGGAGTGGTTGGCTCGGTAAGCGGGAATCTGCAAACAAATAAGAGAAGACTTAGACGTTGCACGTTTCGGTGTCGCTGCAGCTCTTGTGGCGGTCCCTTGATGCCGGCTTGATTTTATAGCAGCGGCCCCCGGAGCGGCGACCGCACTGTTCCGGAAGGTTGGTATGCGCAGGTGCAGAGCCCGCACGTGTAACTGGGGATGATGCGGCTTGCAGGTGAGGGTAGCAGGCGAGGGTGGAATGAGTGGTTGGCTGGGTAAGCGGTAATCTGCACAAATAAGAGAAGACTTAGACGTTGCACGTTTCGGTGTCGCTCCTGCTCTTGTGGCGGTCCCTTGATGCCGGCTTGATTTTATAGCAGCGGCCTCCGGAACGGCGACCGCACTGTCCCGGAAGGTTGGCATGCGCAAGTGCAGAGCCCGCGCATGAAACTGGCGATGATGCGGCTTGCAGGTGAGGGTAGCTGGCGAAGGTGGAAAGATTGGTTGGCTGGGAAAGCGGGAATCTGCACACAAATAAGAGAAGACTTAGACGTTGCACGTTCCGGTGTCGCTCCTGCTCTTGTGGCGGTTCCTTGATGCCGGCTTGATTTTATAGCAGCGGCCACCGGAAGGGCGACCGCACTGATCCGGAAGGTTGGTATGCGCAGGTGCAGAGCCCGCACGTGCTACTGGCGATGATCCGGCTTGCAGGTGAGGGTAGCTGGCGAGGGTGGAAGGAGTGGTTGGCTCGGTAAGCGGGAATCTGCAAACAAATAAGAGAAGGCTTAGACGTTGCACGTTTCGGTGTCGCTGCAGCTCTTGTGGCGGTCCCTTGATGCCGGCTTGATTTTATAGCAGCGGCCCCCGGAGCGGCGACCGCACTGTTCCGGAAGGTTGGTATGCGCAGGTGCAGAGCCCGCACGTGTAACTGGCGATGATGCGGCTTGCAGGTGAGGGTAGCAGGCGAGGGTGGAATGAGTGGTTGGCTGGGTAAGCGGTAATCTGCACAAATAAGAGAATACTTAGACGTTGCACGTTTCGGTGTCGCTCCTGCTCTTGTGGCGGTCCCTTGATGCCGGCTTGATTTTATAGCAGCGGCCACCCGAAGGGCGACTGCACTGTTCCAGAAGGTTGGTATGCGCAGGTGCAGAGCCCGCACGTGTAAATGGAGATGATGCGGCTTGCAGGTGAGGGTGGAATGAGTGGTTGGCTGGGTAAGCGGGAATCTGCACACAAATAAGAGAAAACTTAGACGTTGCACATTTCGCTGTCGCAGCAGTTCTAGTGGCGGTCCCTTGATGCCGGCTTGAATTTATAGCAGCGGCCACCGGAAGGGCGACCGCACTGTGGTGGAAGGTTGGTATGCGCAAGTGCAGAGCCCGCGCATGCAACTGGCGATGATGCGGCTTGCAGGTGAGGGTAGCTGGTTAGGGTGGAAGGATTGGTTGGCTGGGAAAGCGGGAATCTGCACACAAATAAGAGAAGACTTAGACGTTGCACGTTCCGGTGTCGCTCCTGCTCTTGTGGCGGTTCCTTGATGCTGGCTTGAATTTATAGCAGCGGCCACCGGAAGGGCGACCGCACATTTCCGGAAGGTTGGTATGCGCAGGTGCAGAGGCCGCACGTGCTACTGGCGATGATCCGGCTTGCAGGTGAGGGTAGCTGGCGATGGTGGAAGGAGTGGTTGGCTCGGTAAGCGGGAATCTGCACACAAATAAGAGAAGACTTAGACGTTGCACGTTTCGGTGTCGCTGCAGCTCTTGTGGCGGTCCCTTGATGCCGGCTTGATTTTATAGCAGCGGCCCCCGGAGCGGCGACCGCACTGTTCCGGAAGGTTGGTATGCGCAGGTGCAGAGCCCGCACGTGTAACTGGCGATGATGCGGCTTGCAGGTGAGGGTAGCAGGCGAGGGTGGAATGAGTGGTTGGCTGGGTAAACGGTAATCTGCACAAATAAGAGAAGACTTAGACGTTGCACGTTTCGGTGTCGCTGCTGCTCTTGTGGCGGTCGCTTGATGCCGGCTTGATTTTATAGCAGCGGCCACCGGAAGAGCGACCGCACTGTTCCGGAACGTTGGTATGCGCAGGTGCAGAGCCCGCACGTGTAACTGGCGTTGATGCGGCTTGCAGGTTAGGGTAGCAGGCGAGGGTGGAATGAGTGGTTGGCTGGGAAAGCGGGAATCTGCACACAAATAAGAGAAGACTTAGACGTTGCACGTTCCGGTGTCGCTCCTGCTCTTGTGGCGGTTCCTTGATGCCGGCTTGAATTTAAAGCAGCGGCCATCGGAAGGGCGACCGCACTGTTCCGGAAGGTTGGTATGCGCAGGTGCAGAGCCCGCACGTGCTACTGGCGATGATGCGGCTTGCAGGTGAGGGTAGCTGGCGATAGTAGAAGGAGTGGTTGACTGCGTCAGAGGGAATCTGCACACAAATAAGAGAAGACTTAGACGTTGCACGTTTCGCTGTCGCATAAGTTCTAGTGGCGGTTCCTTGATGCCGGCTTGATTTTATAGCAGCGGCCACCGGAAGGGTGACCGCACTGTTCCGGAACGTTGGTATGCGCAGGTGCAGAGCCCGCACGTGCAACTAGCTATGATACGGCTTGCAGGTGAGGGTAGCTGGCGATAGTAGAAGGAGTGGTTGACGGCGTAAGAGGGAATCTGCACACAAATAAGAGAAGACTTAGATGTTGCACGTTTCGCTGTCGCTGCAGCTCTTGTGGCGGTCCCTTGATGCCGGCTTGATTTTTTAGCAGCGGCCTCCGGAACGGCGACCGCACTGTTCCTGAAGGTTGGTATGCGCAGGTGCAGAGCCCGCACGTGTAACTGGCGATGATGCGGCTTGCGGGTGAGGGTAGCAGGCGAGGGTGGAATGAGTGGTTGGCTGGGTAAGCGGTAATCTGTACAAATAAGAGAAGACTTAGACGTTGCACGTTTCGGTGTCGCTCCTGCTCTTGTAGTGGACCCTTGATGCTGGCTTGATTTTATAGCAGCGGCTACCCGAAGGGCGACCGCACTGTTCCGGAAGGTTGGTATGCACAGGTGCAGAGCCCGCACGTGTAACTGGCGATGATGCGGCTTGTAGGTGAGGGTGGAATGAGTGGTTGGCTGGGAAAGCGGGAATCTGCACACAAATAAGAGAAGACAGACGTTGCACGTTCCGGTGTCGCCCCTGCTCTTGTGGCGGTCCCTTGATGCCGGCTTGATTTTATAGCAGCGGCCACCGGAAGGGCGACCGCACTGTTCCGGAAGGTTGGTATGCGCAGGTGCAGGGCCCGCACGTGTAACTGGCGATGATGCGGCTTGCAGGTGAGGGTAGCAGGTGAGGGTGGAATGAGTGGTTGGCTGGGTAAGCGGGAATCTGCACACAAATAAGAGAAAACTTAGACGTTGCACGTTTCGGTGTCGCTGCTGCTCTTGTGGCGGTCCCTTGATGCCGGCTTGATTTTATAGCAGCGGCCACCGGAAGAGCGACCGCACTGCTCCGGAAGGTTGGTATGCGCAGGTGCAGAGCCCGCACGTGTAACTGGCGATGATGCGGCTTGCAAGTGAGGGCAGCAACCGAGGGTGGAAGGAGTGGTTGGCTGGGAAAGCGGGAATCTGCACACAAATAAGAGACGACTTAGACGTTGAACGTTCCGGTGTCGCCCCTGCTCTTGTGGCGGTCCCTTGATGCCGGCTTCATTTTATAGCAGAGGCCATCGGAAGGGCAGCCGCACTGTTCCGGAAGGTTGGTATGCGCATGTGCAGAGCCCGCACGTGTAACTGGCGATAATGCGGCTTGCAGGTGAGGGTAGCAGTCAAGGGCGGAAGGAGTGGTTGGCTCGATAAGCGGGAATCTGCAAACAAATAAGAGAAGACTTAGACGTGCACGTTTCGCTGTCGCATCAGTTCTAGTGGTGGTTCCTTGATGCCGGCTTGATTCTACAGCAGCGGCCACCGGAAGGGCGACCACACTGTTCCGGAAGGTTGGTATGCGCAGGTGCAGAGCCCGCACGTGCAACTGGCGATGATTCGGCTTGTACGTGAAGGTAGCTGGCGAGGGTGGAATGAGTGGTTGGCTGGGTAAGCGGTAATCTGCACAAATAAGAGAAGACTTAGACGTTGCACGTTCCGGTGTCGCCCCTGCTCTTGTGGCGGTTCCTTGATGCTGGCTTGTTTTTATAGCAGCGGCCACCGGAAGGGCGACCGCACTGTTCCGGAATGTTGGTATGCGCAGGTGCAGAGCCCGCATGTGCAACTAGCTATGATCCGGCTTGCAGGTGAGGGTAGCTGGCGATAGTAGGAGTGGTTGACTGTGTAAGAGGGAATCTGCACACAAATAAGAGAAGACTTAGACGTTGCACGTTTCGCTGTCGCTGCAGCTCTTGTGGCGGTCCCTTGATGCCGGCTTGAATTTATAGCAGCGGCCACCGGAAGGGCCACCGCACTGTTCCGGAAGGTTGGTATGCTCAGGTGCAGAGCCCGCACGTGTAACTGGCGTTGATGCGGCTTGCAGGTTAGGGTAGCAGGCGAGGGTGGAATGAGTGGTTGGCTGGGAAAGCGGGAATCTGCACACAAATAAGAGAAGACTTAGACGTTGCACGTTCCGGTGTCGCTCCTGCTCTTGTGGCGGTTCCTTGATGCCGGCTTGAATTTAAAGCAGCGGCCATCGGAAGGGCGACCGCACTGTTCCGGAAGGTTGGTATGCGCAGGTGCAGAGCCCGCACGTGCTACTGGCGATGATGCGGCTTGCAGGTGAGGGTAGCTGGCGATAGTAGAAGGAGTGGTTGACTGCGTCAGAGGGAATCTGCACACAAATAAGAGAAGACTTAGACGTTGCACGTTTCGCTGTCGCATAAGTTCTAGTGGCGGTTCCTTGATGCCGGCTTGATTTTATAGCAGCGGCCACCGGAAGGGTGACCGCACTGTTCCGGAACGTTGGTATGCGCAGGTGCAGAGCCCGCACGTGCAACTAGCTATGATACGGCTTGCAGGTGAGGGTAGCTGGCGATAGTAGAAGGAGTGGTTGACGGCGTAAGAGGGAATCTGCACACAAATAAGAGAAGACTTAGATGTTGCACGTTTCGCTGTCGCTGCAGCTCTTGTGGCGGTCCCTTGATGCCGGCTTGATTTTTTAGCAGCGGCCTCCGGAACGGCGACCGCACTGTTCCGGAAGGTTGGTATGCGCAGGTGCAGAGCCCGCACGTGTAACTGGCGATGATGCGGCTTGCGGGTGAGGGTAGCAGGCGAGGGTGGAATGAGTGGTTGGCTGGGTAAGCGGTAATCTGTACAAATAAGAGAAGACTTAGACGTTGCACGTTTCGGTGTCGCTCCTGCTCTTGTAGTGGACCCTTGATGCTGGCTTGATTTTATAGCAGCGGCCACCCGAAGGGCGACCGCACTGTTCCGGAAGGTTGGTATGCACAGGTGCAGAGCCCGCACGTGTAACTGCGATGATGCGGCTTGTAGGTGAGGGTGGAATGAGTGGTTGGCTGGGAAAGCGGGAATCTGCACACAAATAAGAGAAGACAGACGTTGCACGTTCCGGTGTCGCCCCTGCTCTTGTGGCGGTCCCTTGATGCCGGCTTGATTTTATAGCAGCGGCCACCGGAAGGGCGACCGCACTGTTCCGGAAGGTTGGTATGCGCAGGTGCAGAGCCCGCACGTGCAACTGGCGATGATTCGGCTTGCAGGTGAGGGTAGCAGGCGAGGGTGGAATGAGTGGTTGGCTGGGTAAGCGGGAATCTGCACACAAATAAGAGAAGACTTAGACGTTGCACATTTCGCTCTCGCAGCAGTTCTAGTGGCGGTCCCTTGATGCCGGCTTGAATTTATAGCAGCGGCCACCGGAAGGGCGACCGCACTGTGGTGGAAGGTTGGTATGCGCAAGTGCAGAGCCCGCGCATGCAACTGGCGATGATGCGGCTTGCAGGTGAGGGTAGCTGGCGAGGGTGGAAGGATTGGTTGGCTGGGAAAGCGGGAATCTGCACACAAATAAGAGAAGACTTAGACGTTGCACGTTCCGGTGTCGCTCCTGCTCTTGTGGCGGTTCCTTGATGTTGGCTTGAATTTATAGCAGCGGCCACCGGAAGGGCGACCGCACTGTTCCGGAAGGTTGGTATGCGCAGGTGCAGAGCCCGCACGTGCTACTGGCGATGATCCGGCTTGCAGGTGAGGGTAGCTGGCGAGGGTGGAAGGAGTGGTTGGCTCGGTAAGCGGGAATCTGCAAACAAATAAGAGAAGACTTAGACGTTGCACGTTTCGGTGTCGCTGCAGCTCTTGTGGCGGTCCCTTGATGCCGGCTTGATTTTATAGCAGCGGCCCCCGGAGCGGCGACCGCACTGTTCCGGAAGGTTGGTATGCGCAGGTGCAGAGCCCGCACGTGTAACTGGGGATGATGCGGCTTGCAGGTGAGGGTAGCAGGCGAGGGTGGAATGAGTGGTTGGCTGGGTAAGCGGTAATCTGCACAAATAAGAGAAGACTTAGACGTTGCACGTTTCGGTGTCGCTCCTGCTCTTGTGGCGGTCCCTTGATGCCGGCTTGATTTTATAGCAGCGGCCACCCGAAGGGCGACTGCACTGTTCCAGAAGGTTGGTATGCGCAGGTGCAGAGCCCGCACGTGTAAATGGAGATGATGCGGCTTGCAGGTGAGGTTGGAATGAGTGGTTGGCTGGGTAAGCGGGAATCTGCACACAAATAAGAGAAAACTTAGACGTTGCACATTTCGCTGTCGCAGCAGTTCTAGTGGCGGTCCCTTGATGCCGGCTTGAATTTATAGCAGCGGCCACCGGAAGGGCGACCGCACTGTGGTGGAAGGTTGGTATGCGCAAGTGCAGAGCCCGCGCATGCAACTGGCGATGATGCGGCTTGCAGGTGAGGGTAGCTGGTTAGGGTGGAAGGATTGGTTGGATGGGAAAGCGGGAATCTGCACACAAATAAGAGAAGACTTAGACGTTGCACGTTCCGGTGTCGCTCCTGCTCTTGTGGCGGTTCCTTGATGCTGGCTTGAATTTATAGCAGCGGCCACCGGAAGGGCGACCGCACTGTTCCGGAAGGTTGGTATGCGCAGGTGCAGAGGCCGCACGTGCTACTGGCGATGATCCGGCTTGCAGGTGAGGGTAGCTGGCGATGGTGGAAGGAGTGGTTGGCTCGGTAAGCGGGAATCTGCACACAAATAAGAGAAGACTTAGACGTTGCACGTTTCGGTGTCGCTGCAGCTCTTGTGGCGGTCCCTTGATGCCGGCTTGATTTTATAGCAGTGGCCCCCGGAGCGGCGACCGCACTGTTCCGGAAGGTTGGTATGCGCAGGTGCAGAGCCCGCACGTGTAACTGGCGATGATGCGCCTTGCAGGTGAGGGTAGCAGGCGAGGGTGGAATGAGTGGTTGGCTGGGTAAACGTAATCTGCACAAATGAGAGAAGACTTAGACGTTGCACGTTTCGGTGTCGCTCCTGCTCTTGTGGCGGTCCCTTGATGCCGGCTTGATTTTATAGCAGCGGCCACCCGAAGGGCGACTGCACTGTTCCAGAATGTTGGTATGCGCAGGTGCAGAGCCCGCACGTGTAAATGGAGATGATGCGGCTTGCAGGTGAGGGTGGAATGAGTGGTTGGCTGGGTAAGCGGGAATCTGCACACAAATAAGAGAAAACTTAGACGTTGCACGTTTCGGTGTCGCTGCTGCTCTTGTGGCGGTCCCTTGATGCCGGCTTGATTTTATAGCAGCGGCCACCGGAAGAGCGACCGCACTGTTCCCGAAGGTTGGTATGCGCAGGTGCAGAGCCCGCACGTGTAAGTGGCGATGATGCGGCTTGCAAGTGAGGGCAGCAACCGAGGGTGGAAGGAGTGGTTGGCTGGGAAAGCGGGAATCTGCACACAAATAAGAGAAGACTTAGACGTTGAACGTTCCGGTGTCGCCCCTGGTCTTGTGGCGGTCCCTTGATGCCGGCTTGAATTTATAGCAGCGGCCACCGGAAGGGCGACCGCACTGTTCAGGAAGGTTGGTATGCTCAGGTGCAGAGCCCGCACGTGTAACTGGCGTTCATGCGGCTTGCAGGTTAGGGTAGCAGGCGAGGGTGGAATGAGTGGTCGGCTGGGTAAGCGGGAATCTGCACACAAATAAGAGAAGACTTAGACGTTGCACGTTTCGCTGTCGCTGCAGCTCTTGTGGCGGTCCCTTGATGCCGGCTTGAATTTATAGCAGCGGCCACCGGAAGGGCCACCGCACTGTTCCGGAAGGTTGGTATGCTCAGGTGCAGAGCCCGCACGTGTAACTGGCGTTGATGCGGCTTGCAGGTTAGGGTAGCAGGCGAGGGTGGAATGAGTGGTTGGCTGGGAAAGCGGGAATCTGCACACAAATAAGAGAAGACTTAGACGTTGCACGTTCCGGTGTCGCTCCTGCTCTTGTGGCGGTTCCTTGATGCCGGCTTGAATTTAAAGCAGCGGCCATCGGAAGGGCGACCGCACTGTTCCGGAAGGTTGGTATGCGCAGGTGCAGAGCCCGCACGTGCTACTGGCGATGATGCGGCTTGCAGGTGAGGGTAGCTGGCGATAGTAGAAGGAGTGGTTGACTGCGTCAGAGGGAATCTGCACACAAATAAGAGAAGACTTAGACGTTGCACGTTTCGCTGTCGCATAAGTTCTAGTGGCGGTTCCTTGATGCCGGCTTGATTTTATAGCAGCGGCCACCGGAAGGGTGACCGCACTGTTCCGGAACGTTGGTATGCGCAGGTGCAGAGCCCGCACGTGCAACTAGCTATGATACGGCTTGCAGGTGAGGGTAGCTGGCGATAGTAGAAGGAGTGGTTGACGGCGTAAGAGGGAATCTGCACACAAATAAGAGAAGACTTAGATGTTGCACGTTTCGCTGTCGCTGCAGCTCTTGTGGCGGTCCCTTGATGCCGGCTTGATTTTTTAGCAGCGGCCTCCGGAACGGCGACCGCACTGTTCCGGAAGGTTGGTATGCGCAGGTGCAGAGCCCGCACGTGTAACTGGCGATGATGCGGCTTGCGGGTGAGGGTAGCAGGCGAGGGTGGAATGAGTGGTTGGCTGGGTAAGCGGTAATCTGTACAAATAAGAGAAGACTTAGACGTTGCACGTTTCGGTGTCGCTCCTGCTCTTGTAGTGGACCCTTGATGCTGGCTTGATTTTATAGCAGCGGCCACCCGAAGGGCGACCGCACTGTTCCGGAAGGTTGGTATGCACAGGTGCAGAGCCCGCACGTGTAACTGGCGATGATGCGGCTTGTAGGTGAGGGGGGAATGAGTGGTTGGCTGGGAAAGCGGGAATCTGCACACAAATAAGAGAAGACAGACGTTGCACGTTCCGGTGTCGCCCCTGCTCTTGTGGCGGTCCCTTGATGCCGGCTTGATTTTATAGCAGCGGCCACCGGAAGGGCGACCGCACTGTTCCGGAAGGTTGGTATGCGCAGGTGCAGAGCCCGCACGTGCAACTGGCGATGATTCGGCTTGTAGGTGAAGGTAGCTGGCGAGGGTGGAATGAGTGGTTGGCTGGGTAAGCGGTAATCTGCACAAATAAGAGAAGACTTAGACGTTGCACGTTCCGGTGTCGCCCCTGCTCTTGTGGCGGTTCCTTGATGCTGGCTTGTTTTTATAGCAGCGGCCACCGGAAGGGCGACCGCACTGTTCCGGAATGTTGGTATGCGCAGGTGCAGAGCCCGCATGTGCAACTAGCTATGATCCGGCTTGCAGGTGAGGGTAGCTGGCGATAGTAGGAGTGGTTGACTGTGTAAGAGGGAATCTGCACACAAATAAGAGAAGACTTAGACGTTGCACGTTTCGCTGTCGCTGCAGCTCTTGTGGCGGTCCCTTGATGCCGGCTTGATTTTATAGCAGCGGCCTCCGGAACGGCGACCGCACGGTTCCGGAAGGTTGGAATGCGCAGGTGCAGAGCCCGCACGTGTAACTGGCGATGATGCGGCTTGCAGGTGAGGGTGGAATGAGTGGTTGGCTGGGAAAGCGGGAATCTGCACACAAATAAGAGAAGACTTACACGTTGCACGTTCCGGTGTCGCCCCTGCTCTTGTGGCGGTCCCTTGATGCCGGCTTGATTTTATAGCAGCGGCCACCGGAAGTGCGACCGCACTGTGGTGGAAGGTTGGTATGCGCAAGTGCAGAGCCCGCGCATGCAACTGGCGATGATGCGGCTTGCAGGTGAGGGTAGCTGGCGAGGGTGGAAGGATTGGTTGGCTGGGAAAGCGGGAATCTGCACACAAATAAGAGAAGCTTAGACGTTGCACGTTCCGGTGTCGCTCCTGCTCTTGTGGCGGTTCCTTGATGCCGGCTTGAATTTATAGCAGCGGCCACCGGAAGGGCGACCACACTGTTCCGGAAGGTTGGTATGCGCAGGTGCAGAGCCCGCACGTGCTACTGGCGATGATGCGGCTTGCAGGTGAGGGTAGCTGGCGAGGGTGGAAGGAGTGGTTGGCTGGGAAAGCGGGAATCTGCACACAAATAAGAGAAGACTTAGACGTTGCACGTTTCGGTGTCGCTGCCGCTCTTGTGGCGGTCCCTTGATGCCGGCTTGATTTTATAGCAGCGGCCCCCTGAACGGCGCCCGCACTGTTCCGGAAGGTTGGTATGCGCAGGTGCAGAGCCCGCACGTGTAACTGGCGATGATGCGGCTTGCAGGTGAGGGTAGCAGGCGAGGGTGGAAGGAGTGGTTGGCTGGGAAAGCGGGAATCTGCATACAAATAAGAGAAGACAGACGTTGAACGTTCCGGTGTCGCCCCTGCTATGTGTCGGTCCCTTGATGCCGGCTTGATTTTATAGCAGCGGCCACCGGAAGAGCGACCGCACTGTTCCGGAAGGTTGGTATGCGCAGGTGCAGAGCCCGCACGTGTAACTGGCGATGATGCGGCTGCAAGTGAGGGCAGCAACCGATGGTGGAAGGAGTGGTTGGCTGGGAAAGCGGGAATCTGCATACAAATAAGAGAAGACAGACGTTGAACGTTCCGGTGTCGCCCCTGCTCTTGTGGCGGTCCCTTGATGCCGGCTTGATTTTATAGCAGCGGCCACCGGAAGAGCGACCGCACTGTTCCGGAAGGTTGGTATGCGCAGGTGCAGAGCCCGCACGTGTAAGTGGCGATGATGCGGCTTGCAAGTGAGGGCAGCAACCGAGGGTGGAAGGAGTGGTTGGCTGGGAAAGCGGGAATCTGCACACAAATAAGAGAAGACTTAGACGTTGAACGTTCCGGTGTCGCCCCTGGTCTTGTGGCGGTCCCTTGATGCCGGCTTGAATTTATAGCAGCGGCCACCGGAAGGGCGACCGCACTGTTCAGGAAGGTTGGTATGCTCAGGTGCAGAGCCCGCACGTGTAACTGGCGTTCATGCGGCTTGCAGGTTAGGGTAGCAGGCGAGGGTGGAATGAGTGGTTGGCGGGGTAAGCGGGAATCTGCACACAAATAAGAGAAGACTTAGACGTTGCACGTTTCGCTGTCGCTGCAGCTCTTGTGGCGGTCGCTTGATGCCGGCTTGAATTTATAGCAGCGGCCACCGGAAGGGCCACCGCACTGTTCCGGAAGGTTGGTATGCTCAGGTGCAGAGCCCGCACGTGTAACTGGCGTTGATGCGGCTTGCAGGTTAGGGTAGCAGGCGAGGGTGGAATGAGTGGTTGGCTCGATAAGCGGGAATCTGCACACAAATAGGAGAAGACTTAGACGTTGCACGTTTCGCTGTCGCATCAGTTCTAGTGGCGGTTCCTTGATGCCGGCTTGATTTTATAGCAGCGGCCACCGGAAGGGCGACCACACTGTTCCGGAAGGTTGGTATGCGCAGGTGCAGAGCCCGCACGTGCAACTGGCGATGATTCGGCTTGTAGGTGAAGGTAGCTGGCGAGGGTGGAAGGAGTGGTTGGCTGCGTAAGCGGGAATCTGCACACAAATAAGAGAAGACATAGACATTGCACGTTTCGGTGTCGCTCCTGCTCTTGTGGCGGCCCCTTGATGCCGGCTTGATTTTATAGCAGCGGCCACCGGAAGAGCGACCGCACTGTTCCGGAAGGTTGGTATGCGCAGGTGCAGAGCCCGCACGTGTAACTGGCGATGATGCGGCTTGCAGGTGAGGGTAGCAGGCGAGGGTGGATTGAGTGGTTGGCTGGGAAAGCGGGAATCTGCACACAAATAAGAGAAGACTAAGACGTTGCACGCTCCGGTGTCGCCCCTGCTCTTGTGGCGGTTCCTTGATGCCGGCTTGATTTTATAGCAGCGGCCACCTGAAGGGCGACCGCACTGTTCCGGAATGTTGGTATGCGCAGGTGCAGAGCCCGCATGTGCAACTAGCTATGATACGGCTTGCAGCTGAGGGTAGCTGGCGATAGTAGAAGGAGTGGTTGACTGCGTAAGAGGGAATCTGCACACAAATAAGAGAAGACTTAGACGTTGCACGTTTCGCTGTCGCTGCAGCTCTTGGGGCGGTCCCTTGATGCCGGCTTGATTTTATAGCAGCGGCCTCCGGAACGGCGACCGCACTGTCCCGGAAGGTTGGCATGCGCAAGTGCAGAGCCCGCGCATGAAACTGGCGATGATGCGGCTTGCAGGTGAGGGTAGCTGGCGAAGGTGGAAAGATTGGTTGGCTGGGAAAGCGGGAATCTGCACACAAATAAGAGAAGACTTAGACGTTGCACGTTCCGGTGTCGCTCCTGCTCTTGTGGCGGTTCCTTGATGCCGGCTTGATTTTATAGCAGCGGCCACCGGAAGGGCGACCGCACTGATCCGGAAGGTTGGTATGCGCAGGTGCAGAGCCCGCACGTGCTACTGGCGATGATCCGGCTTGCAGGTGAGGGTAGCTGGCGAGGGTGGAAGGAGTGGTTGGCTCGGTAAGCGGGAATCTGCAAACAAATAAGAGAAGGCTTAGACGTTGCACGTTTCGGTGTCGCTGCAGCTCTTGTGGCGGTCCCTTGATGCCGGCTTGATTTTATAGCAGCGGCCCCCGGAGCGGCGACCGCACTGTTCCGGAAGGTTGGTATGCGCAGGTGCAGAGCCCGCACGTGTAACTGGCGATGATGCGGCTTGCAGGTGAGGGTAGCAGGCGAGGGTGGAATGAGTGGTTGGCTGGGTAAGCGGTAATCTGCACAAATAAGAGAATACTTAGACGTTGCACGTTTCGGTGTCGCTCCTGCTCTTGTGGCGGTCCCTTGATGCCGGCTTGATTTTATAGCAGCGGCCACCCGAAGGGCGACTGCACTGTTCCAGAAGGTTGGTATGCGCAGGTGCAGAGCCCGCACGTGTAAATGGAGATGATGCGGCTTGCAGGTGAGGGTGGAATGAGTGGTTGGCTGGGTAAGCGGGAATCTGCACACAAATAAGAGAAAACTTAGACGTTGCACATTTCGCTGTCGCAGCAGTTCTAGTGGCGGTCCCTTGATGCCGGCTTGAATTTATAGCAGCGGCCACCGGAAGGGCGACCGCACTGTGGTGGAAGGTTGGTATGCGCAAGTGCAGAGCCCGCGCATGCAACTGGCGATGATGCGGCTTGCAGGTGAGGGTAGCTGGTTAGGGTGGAAGGATTGGTTGGCTGGGAAAGCGGGAATCTGCACACAAATAAGAGAAGACTTAGACGTTGCACGTTCCGGTGTCGCTCCTGCTCTTGTGGCGGTTCCTTGATGCTGGCTTGAATTTATAGCAGCGGCCACCGGAAGGGCGACCGCACATTTCCGGAAGGTTGGTATGCGCAGGTGCAGAGGCCGCACGTGCTACTGGCGATGATCCGGCTTGCAGGTGAGGGTAGCTGGCGATGGTGGAAGGAGTGGTTGGCTCGGTAAGCGGGAATCTGCACACAAATAAGAGAAGACTTAGACGTTGCACGTTTCGGTGTCGCTGCAGCTCTTGTGGCGGTCCCTTGATGCCGGCTTGATTTTATAGCAGCGGCCCCCGGAGCGGCGACCGCACTGTTCCGGAAGGTTGGTATGCGCAGGTGCAGAGCCCGCACGTGTAACTGGCGATGATGCGGCTTGCAGGTGAGGGTAGCAGGCGAGGGTGGAATGAGTGGTTGGCTGGGTAAACGGTAATCTGCACAAATAAGAGAAGACTTAGACGTTGCACGTTTCGGTGTCGCTGCTGCTCTTGTGGCGGTCGCTTGATGCCGGCTTGATTTTATAGCAGCGGCCACCGGAAGAGCGACCGCACTGTTCCGGAACGTTGGTATGCGCAGGTGCAGAGCCCGCACGTGTAACTGGCGATGATGCGGCTTGCGGGTGAGGGTAGCAGGCGAGGGTGGAATGAGTGGTTGGCTGGGTAAGCGGTAATCTGTACAAATAAGAGAAGACTTAGACGTTGCACGTTTCGGTGTCGCTCCTGCTCTTGTAGTGGACCCTTGATGCTGGCTTGATTTTATAGCAGCGGCTACCCGAAGGGCGACCGCACTGTTCCGGAAGGTTGGTATGCACAGGTGCAGAGCCCGCACGTGTAACTGGCGATGATGCGGCTTGTAGGTGAGGGTGGAATGAGTGGTTGGCTGGGAAAGCGGGAATCTGCACACAAATAAGAGAAGACAGACGTTGCACGTTCCGGTGTCGCCCCTGCTCTTGTGGCGGTCCCTTGATGCCGGCTTGATTTTATAGCAGCGGCCACCGGAAGGGCGACCGCACTGTTCCGGAAGGTTGGTATGCGCAGGTGCAGGGCCCGCACGTGTAACTGGCGATGATGCGGCTTGCAGGTGAGGGTAGCAGGTGAGGGTGGAATGAGTGGTTGGCTGGGTAAGCGGGAATCTGCACACAAATAAGAGAAAACTTAGACGTTGCACGTTTCGGTGTCGCTGCTGCTCTTGTGGCGGTCCCTTGATGCCGGCTTGATTTTATAGCAGCGGCCACCGGAAGAGCGACCGCACTGCTCCGGAAGGTTGGTATGCGCAGGTGCAGAGCCCGCACGTGTAACTGGCGATGATGCGGCTTGCAAGTGAGGGCAGCAACCGAGGGTGGAAGGAGTGGTTGGCTGGGAAAGCGGGAATCTGCACACAAATAAGAGACGACTTAGACGTTGAACGTTCCGGTGTCGCCCCTGCTCTTGTGGCGGTCCCTTGATGCCGGCTTCATTTTATAGCAGAGGCCATCGGAAGGGCAGCCGCACTGTTCCGGAAGGTTGGTATGCGCATGTGCAGAGCCCGCACGTGTAACTGGCGATAATGCGGCTTGCAGGTGAGGGTAGCAGTCAAGGGCGGAAGGAGTGGTTGGCTCGATAAGCGGGAATCTGCAAACAAATAAGAGAAGACTTAGACGTGCACGTTTCGCTGTCGCATCAGTTCTAGTGGTGGTTCCTTGATGCCGGCTTGATTCTACAGCAGCGGCCACCGGAAGGGCGACCACACTGTTCCGGAAGGTTGGTATGCGCAGGTGCAGAGCCCGCACGTGCAACTGGCGATGATTCGGCTTGTACGTGAAGGTAGCTGGCGAGGGTGGAATGAGTGGTTGGCTGGGTAAGCGGTAATCTGCACAAATAAGAGAAGACTTAGACGTTGCACGTTCCGGTGTCGCCCCTGCTCTTGTGGCGGTTCCTTGATGCTGGCTTGTTTTTATAGCAGCGGCCACCGGAAGGGCGACCGCACTGTTCCGGAATGTTGGTATGCGCAGGTGCAGAGCCCGCATGTGCAACTAGCTATGATCCGGCTTGCAGGTGAGGGTAGCTGGCGATAGTAGGAGTGGTTGACTGTGTAAGAGGGAATCTGCACACAAATAAGAGAAGACTTAGACGTTGCACGTTTCGCTGTCGCTGCAGCTCTTGTGGCGGTCCCTTGATGCCGGCTTGATTTTATAGCAGCGGCCTCCGGAACGGCGACCGCACTGTTCCGGAAGGTTGGAATGCGCAGGTGCAGAGCCCGCACGTGTAACTGGCGATGATGCGGCTTGCAGGTGAGGGTGGAATGAGTGGTTGGCTGGGAAAGCGGGAATCTGCACACAAATAGAAGAAGACTTACACGTTGCACGTTCCGGTGTCGCCCCTGCTCTTGTGGCGGTCCCTTGATGCCGGCTTGATTTTATAGCAGCGGCCACCGGAAGTGCGACCGCACTGTGGTGGAAGGTTGGTATGCGCAAGTGCAGAGCCCGCGCATGCAACTGGCGATGATGCGGCTTGCAGGTGAGGGTAGCTGGCGAGGGTGGAAGGATTGGTTGGCTGGGAAAGCGGGAATCTGCACACAAATAAGAGAAGCTTAGACGTTGCACGTTCCGGTGTCGCTCCTGCTCTTGTGGCGGTTCCTTGATGCCGGCTTGAATTTATAGCAGCGGCCACCGGAAGGGCGACCACACTGTTCCGGAAGGTTGGTATGCGCAGGTGCAGAGCCCGCACGTGCTACTGGCGATGATGCGGCTTGCAGGTGAGGGTAGCTGGCGAGGGTGGAAGGAGTGGTTGGCTGGGAAAGCGGGAATCTGCACACAAATAAGAGAAGACTTAGACGTTGCACGTTTCGGTGTCGCTGCCGCTCTTGTGGCGGTCCCTTGATGCCGGCTTGATTTTATAGCAGCGGCCCCCTGAACGGCGCCCGCACTGTTCCGGAAGGTTGGTATGCGCAGGTGCAGAGCCCGCACGTGTAACTGGCGATGATGCGGCTTGCAGGTGAGGGTAGCAGGCGAGGGTGGAATGAGTGGTTGGCTGGGTAAGCGGTAATCTGCACTAATAAGAGAAGACTTAGACGTTGCACGTTTCTGTGTCGCTCCTGCCCTTGTGGCGGTCCCTTGATGCCGGCTTGATTTTATAGCAGCGGCCACCGGAAGAGCGACCGCACTATTCCGGAAGGTTGGTATGCGCAGGTGCAGAGCCCGCACGTGTAACTGGCGATGATGCGGCTGCAAGTGAGGGCAGCAACCGATGGTGGAAGGAGTGGTTGGCTGGGAAAGCGGGAATCTGCATACAAATAAGAGAAGACAGACGTTGAACGTTCCGGTGTCGCCCCTGCTCTTGTGGCGGTCCCTTGATGCCGGCTTGAATTTATAGCACCAGCCACCGGAAGGGCGACCGCACTGTTCAGGAAGGTTGGTATGCTCAGGTGCAGAGCCCGCACGTGTAACTGGCGTTGATGCGGCTTGCAGGTAAGGGTAGCAGGCGAGGGTGGAATGAGTGGTTGGCTGGGTAAGCGGGAATCTGCACACAAATAAGAGAAGACTTAGATGTTGCATGTTTCGCTGTCGCTGCAGCTCTCGTGGCGGTCCCTTGATGCCGGCTTGATTTTATAGCAGCGGCCACCGGAAGGGCGACCGCACTGTTCCGGAAGGTTGGTATGCGCAGGTGCAGAGCCCGCACGTGCAACTGGCGATGATTCGGCTTGCAGTGGAGGGTAGCAGGCGAGGGTGGATTGAGTGGTTGGCTGGGAAAGCGGGAATCTGCACACAAATAAGAGAAGACTAAGACGTTGCACGTTCCGGTGTCGCTCCTGCTTTTGTGGCGGTTCCTTGATGCCGGCTTGATTTTATAGCAGCGGCCACCGGAAGGGCGACCGCACTGTTCCGGAACGTTGGTATGCGCAGGTGCAGAGCCCGCATGTGCAACTAGCTATGATACGGCTTGCAGGTGAGGGTAGCTGGCGATAGTAGAAGGAGTGGTTGACGGCGTAAGAAGGAATCTGCACACAAATAAGAGAAGACTTAGACGTTGCACGTTTCGCTGTCGCTGCAGCTCGTGTGGCGGTCCCTTGATGCCGGCTTGATTTTATAGCAGCGGCCTCCGGAACGGCGACCGCACTGTTCCGGAAGGTTGGTATGCGCAGGTCCAGAGCCCGCGCGTGTAACTGGCGATGATGCGGCTTGCGGGTGAGGGTAGCAGGCGAGGGTGGAATGAGTGGTTGGCTGGGTAAGCGGTAATCTGCAAAAATAAGAGAAGGCTTAGACGTTGCACGTGTCGGTGTCGCTCCTGCTCTTGTGGCGGGCCCTTGATGCTGGCTTGATTTTATAGCAGCGGCCACCCGAAGGGCGACCGCACTGTTCCGGAAGGTTGGTATGCACAGGTGCAGATCCCGCACGTGCAACTGGCGAGGTAGGTAGGAAAGACTTTTAATGCTCTAGAAAGGTGCTAGTAGCAGACGAGAAAGAAGAGGTCCATCTTCCTTCTTCTCACAGGGTCGGTGCCCCTATTCCAGGGCTCCGCTGAGCTTCGCTGCTCGTTGGGCGTGCTGGATCAGACCTTGTTGGCAACCCAGATCGCCGCTGGAGAGCCGGCTCTCCCACTGTTCCGCACTCGGGTCTTTGCGAAAGCTGTCGTTTTTACTGCATTCCCACGTGATGTGGTACAACGATGGTTTGCTGCCACACCACGGGCAAGTGTCCCGATATTGCGTCGGGTAAATCTTGCTAAGGATATGCAGGTTTGGGAATGTTCCTGTCTGCAATCTTCGCCAATACACTGCCTCTAGTTGATTTAGATCAGGATGAGGCGGCGGATAGCGGATCCGTGCCCCCTTATAGTAGTTGAGAATGTCTGAGTACGTAGGACTGACTCGGTCGGGTAGATCGTCCGATTGGGAGGAAGCTCGGCTCGTATACCCTCGAGCTACCTCGTCGGCGCGTTCGTTCCCCGCTATGTCGGTGTGTCCTGGCACCCAGTAAATGCTATGTATGACTTTTGGTGGGATCGCGCTCTGGAGGAGCCGGAGCGCGGCGCGACCTATGCGGCCGTTCATGTAGTTACGGCACGCTTCTCTCGAATCTGTAAGGATGGTAAGGGACATGTTGCTTCGATAACCGGCTACCGCCGCTAGAGCTACGGCCAGCTCCTCCCCTTCGGTTACCGTGCAATCCCTCACTGAGGCGCTAGCTAATTCCTTTAAGTTCGAATCAATAACTACCGCCACTGTGCTGTTATGTGAGCTTCTTGTATACGGAGCCGCGTCCGTGTATACCGTTGTGGATTTTGTAGCTAGATTTTGTTGTACATACCTCGCCCGGGCTGCCCTACGGGCCGCATGCAAGTTGGGGTCCATGTTCCGGGGAAGGGAGCGAACCTTTAGCGTCTGGCGGATTGCGTCCGGTATGCTCGCAGTACGATTCTCGAATTCCGCAGTTCCGCCTAGCCCCAGTCGGCTAAGGAGCGAGCGCCCCGTAGGAGTCTGCTGGAGCCTAGCTAACTGCGTGACCAGTTGGGCTTCTTTGATCTCTTCGAAGGTGTTGTGAATTCCAAGGGCCAATAGTTTTTCGTTGGAGGTGTTCATTGGTAGATGCAGGGCTGTCTTGTAAGCTTTGCGGAGTATGGTGTCTGCACTATCCACTTCTCCTTTGTTGAGGTTGAAGTACGGGAGGGCGTAACCCACGCGACTAACCACCAGGCTCTGAACCAGGCGCAGGGTATCCCCCTCTCGCATGCCGCTCCGCTTCTGCGACACGCGCGTGATCATTCTGGCGACCTGAGTGGTCGATTGCTTGAGAAGGCCGAGCGTATGGCCGCATCGCTGGTTGCTCTGCAGCCACATTCCCAAGACGCGTATCTTGTCTCGTTCGGGAATTAGCTGTCCTTCGAGGGAGACATTGAGGGACCCTTCCTTGTGTTTCCCTTTGTGGACTCGCAGGAGTTCTGATTTTTCGGTGGAGCAGGCGAGGCCTCGTGCACTGGCATATTCTTCCACGCAGGTAGCCGCTGCTTGCAGTCGTTCTTCTTTCTGGCCGAGCGACCCAGTGGTAACCCAGACCGTGACGTCGTCAGCGTATATTGCGTGCTGTATGCCTTCGATCTTCTCGAGTTGTCTTGCGAGGCCGATCATGGCCACGTTGAAAAGTAGTGGCGAGATGACGGACCCTTGAGGTGTGCCTTTGTTTGGGGTCGAAAATTTAGCGCTACGAAGGTCTCCGAGCCCAACCGTGCAACTGGCGATGATTCGGCTTGCAGGTGAGGGTAGCAGGCGAGGGTGGAATGAGTGGTTGGCTGGGTAAGCGGGAATCTGCACACAAATAAGAGAAGACTTAGACGTTGCACGTTTCGGTGTCGCTCCTGCTCTTGTGGCGGCCCCTTGATGCCGGCTTGATTTTATAGCAGCGGCCACCGGAAGAGCGACCGCACTGTTCCGGAAGGTTGGTATGCGCAGGTGCAGAGCCCGCACGTGCTACTGGCGATGATGCTGCTTGCAGGTGAGGGTAGCTTTCGAGGGTGGAAGGAGTGTTTGGCTCGGTAAGCGGGAATCTGCACACAAATAAGAGAAGACATAGACATTGCACGTTTGGTGTCGCTGCTGCTCTTGTGGCGGCCCCTTGATGCCGGCTTGATTTTATAGCAGCGGCCACCGGAAGAGCGACCGCACTGTTCCGGAAGGTTGGTATGCGCAGGTGCAGATCCCGCACGTGCAACTGGCGATGATTCGGCTTGCAGGTGAGGGTAGCAGTCGAGGGTGGAAGGAGTGGTTGGCTCGATAAGCGGGAATCTGCACACAAATAAGAGAAGACTTAGACGTTGCACGTTCTGGTGTCGCCCCTGCTCTTGTGGCGGTTCCTTGATGCCGGCTTGATTTTATAGCAGCGGCCACCGGAAGGGCGACCGCACTGTTCCGGAATGTTGGTATGCGCAGGTGCAGAGCCCGCATGTGCAACTAGCTATGATACGGCTTGCAGGTGAGGGTAGCTGGCGATAGTAGGAGTGGATGACTGCGTAAGAGGGAATCTGCACACAAATAAGAGAAGACTTAGACGTTGCACGTTTCGCTGTCGCTGCAGCTCTTGTGGCGGTCCCTTGATGCCGGCTTGGTTTTATAGCAGCGGCCTCCGGAACGGCGACCGCACTGTTCCGGAAGGTTGGTATGCGCAGGTGCAGAGCCCGCTCGTGCAACTGGCGATGATGCGGCTTGCAGGTGAAGGTAGCAGGCGAGGGTGGAATGAGTGGTTGGCTGGGTAAGCGGTTATCTGCACAAATAAGAGAAGACTTAGATGTTGCACGTTTCGGTGTCGCTCCTGCTCTTGTGGCGGGCCCTTGATGCCGGCTTGATTTTATAGCAGCGGCCACCCGAAGGGCGACCGCACTGTTCCAGAAGGTTGGTTTGCACAGGTGCAGAGCCCGCACATGTAACTGGCGATGATGCGGCTTGCAGGTGAGGGTGGAATGAGTGGTTGGCTGGGAAAGCGGGAATCTGCACACAAATAAGAGAAGACTTAGACGTTGCACGTTCCGGTGTCACCCCTGCTCTTGTGGCGGTCCCTTGATGCCGGCTTGATTTTATAGCAGCGGCCACCGGAAGTGCGACCGCACTGTGGTGGAAGGTTGGTATGCGCAAGTGCAGAGCCCGCGCATGCAACTGGCGATGATGCGGCTTGCAGGTGAGGGTAGCTGGCGAGGGTGGAAGGATTGGTTGGCTGGGAAAGCGGGAATCTGCACACAAATAAGAGCAGCTTAGACGTTGCACGTTCCGGTGTCGCTCCTGCTCTTGTGGCGGTTCCTTGATGCCGGCTTGAATTTATAGCAGCGGCCACCGGAAGGGCGACCGCACTGTTCCGGAAGGTTGGTATGCGCAGGTGCAGAGCCCGCACGTGCTACTGGCGATAATGCGGCTTGCAGGTGAGGGTAGCTGGCGAGGGTGGAAGGAGTGGTTGGCTCGGTAAGCGGGAATCTGCACACAAATAAGAGAAGACTTAGACGTTGCACTTTCCGGTGTCGCTCCTGCTCTTGTTGCGGTTCCTTGATGCCGGCTTGAATTTATAGCAGCGGCCACCGGAAGGGCGACCGCACTGTTCCGGAAGGTTGGTATGCGCAGGTGCAGAGCCCGCACGTGCTACTGGCGATGATGCGGCTTGCAGGTGAGGGTAGCTGGCGAGGGTGGAAGGAGTGGTTGGCTCGGTAAGCGGGAATCTGCACACAAATAAGAGAAGACTTAGACGTTGCACGTTTCGGTGTCGCTGCAGCTTTTGTGGCGGTCCCTTGATGCCGGCCTAATTTTATAGCAGCGGCCCCCGGAACGGCGACCGCACTGTTCCGGAAGGTTGGTATGCGCAGGTGCAGAGCCCGCACGTGTAACTGGCGATGATGCGGCTTGCAGGTGAGGGTAGCAGGCCAGGGTGGAATGAGTGGTTGGCTGGGTAAGCGGTAATCTGCACAGATAAGAGAAGACTTAGACTTTGCACGTTTCGGTGTCGCTCCTGCTCTTGTGGCGGTCCCTTGATGCCGGCTTGATTTTATAGCAGCGGCCACCCGAAGGGCTGCTGCACTGTTCCAGAAGGTTGGTATGCGCAGGTGCAGAGCCCGCACATGTAACTGGCGATGATTCGGCTTGTAGGTGAAGGTAGCTGGCGAGGGTGGAAGGAGTGGTTGGCTGCGTAAGCGGGAATCTGCACACAAATAAGAGAAGACATAGACAGTGCACGTTTCGGTGTCGCTCCTGCTCTTGTGGCGGCCCCTAGATGCCGGCTTGATTTTATAGCAGCGGCCACCGGAAGAGCGACCGCACTGTTCCGGAAGGTTGGTATGCGCAGGTGCAGAGCCCGCACGTGTAACTGGCGATGATGCGGCTTGCAGGTGAGGGTAGCAGTCGAGGGTGGAAGGAGTGGTTGGCTCGATAAGCGGGAATCTGCACACAAATAAGAGAAGACTTAGACGTTGCACGTTCCGGTGTCGCCCCTGCTCTTGTGGCGGTTCCTTGATGCCGGCTTGATTTTATAGCAGCGGCCACCGGAAGGGCGACCGCACTGTTCCGGAATGTTGGTATGCGCAGGTGCAGAGCCCGCATGTGCAACTAGCTATGATACGGCTTGCAGGTGAGGGTAGCTGGCGATAGTAGGAGTGGTTGACTGCGTAAGAGGGAATATGCACACAAATAAGAGAAAACTTAGACGTTGCACGTTTCGCTGTCGCTGCAGCTCTTGTGGCGGTCCCTTGATGCCGGCTTGATTTTATAGCAGCGGCCTCCGGAACGGCGACCGCACTGTTCCGGAAGGTTGGTATGCGCAGGTGCAGAGCCCGCTCGTGTAACTGGCGATGATGGGGCTTGCAGGTGAAGGTAGCAGGCGAGGGTGGAATGAGTGGTTGGCTGGGTAAGCGGTAATCTGCACAAATAAGAGAAGACTTAGACGTTGCACGTTTCGGTGTCGCTCCTGCTCTTGTGGCGGGCCCTTGATGCCGGCTTGATTTTATAGCAGCGGCCACCCGAAGGGCGACCGCACTGTTCCGGAAGGTTGTTATGCACAGGTGCAGAGCCCGCACGTGTAACTGACGATGATGCGGCTTGCAGGTGAGGGTGGAATGAGTGGTTGGCTGGGAAAGCGGGAATCTGCACACAAATAAGAGAAGACTTAGACGTTGCACGTTCCGGTGTCGCCCCTGCTCTTGTGGCGGTCCCTTGATGCCGGCTTGATTTTATAGCAGCGGCCACCGGAAGTGCGACCGCACTGTGGTGGAAGGTTGGTATGCGCAAGTGCAGAGCCCGCGCATGCAACTGGCGATGATGCGGCTTGCAGGTGAGGGTAGCTGGCGAGGGTGGAAGGAGTGGTTAGCTGGGAAAGCGGGAATCTGCACACAAATAAGAGCAGCTTAGACGTTGCACGTTCCGGTGTCGCTCCTGCTCTTGTGGCGGTTCCTTGATGCCGGCTTGAATTTATAGCAGCGGCCACCGGAAGGGCGACCGCACTGTTCCGGAAGGTTGGTATGCGCAGGTGCAGAGCCCGCACGTGCTACTGGCGATGATGCGGCTTGCAGGTGAGGGTAGCTGGCGAGGGTGGAAGGAGTGGTTGGCTCGGTAAGCGGGAATCTGCACACAAATAAGAGAAGACTTAGACGTTGCACGTTTCGGTGTCGCTGCAGCTCTTGTGGCGGTTCCTTGATTCCGGCTTGATTTTATAGCAGCGGCCCCCTGAACGGCGACCGCACTGTTCCGGAAGGTTGGTATGCGCAGGTGCAGAGCCCGCACGTGTAACTGGCGATGATGCGGCTTGCAGGTGAGGGTAGCTGGCGAGGGTGGAATGAGTGGTTGACGGCGTAAGAGGGAATCTGCACACAAATAAGAGAAGACTTAGACGTTGCACGTTTCGCTGTCGCTGCAGCTCTTGTGGTGGTCCCTTGATGCCGGCTTGATTTTATAGCAGCGGCCAACCGAAGGGCGACTGCACTGTTCCAGAAGGTTGGTATGCGCAGGTGCAGAGCCCGCACGTGTAACTGTCGATGATGCGGCTTGCAGGTGAGGGTAGCAGGTGAGGGTGGAATGAGTGGTTGGCTGGGTAAGCGATAATCTGCACACAAATAAGAGAAGACTTAGACGTTGCACGTTTCGGTGTCGCTGCAGCTCTTGTGGCGGTTCCTTGATTCCGGCTTGATTTTATAGCAGCGGCCCCCTGAACGGCGACCGCACTGTTCCGGAAGGTTGGTATGCGCAGGTGCAGAGCCCGCACGTGTAACTGGCGATCATGCGGCTTGCAGGTGAGGGTAGCTGGCGAGGGTGGAATGAGTGGTTGGCTGGGAAAGCGGGAATCTGCACACAAATAAGAGAAGACTAAGACGTTGCACGTTCCGGTGTCGCTCCTGCTCTTGTGGCGGTTCCTTGATGCCGGCTTGAATTTATAGCAGCGGCCACCGGAAGGGCGACCGCACTGTTCCGGAAGGTTGGTATGCGCAGGTGCAGAGCCCGCACGTGCTACTGGCGATGATGCGGCTTGCAGGTGAGGGTAGCTGGCGAGGGTGGAAGGAGTGGTTGGCTGGGAAAGCGGGAATCTGCCCACAAATAAGAGAAGATTTAGACGTTGCACGTTCCGGTGTCGCCCCTGCTCTTGTGGCGGTCCCTTGATGCCGGCTTGAATTTATAGCAGCGGCCACCGGAAGGGCGACCGCACTGTTCCGGAAGGTTGGTATGCGCAGGTGCAGAGCCCGCACGTGCTACTGGCGATGATGCGGCTTGCAGGTGAGGGTAGCTGGCGATAGTAGAAGGTGTGGTTGACTGCGTCAGAGGGAATCTGCACACAAATAAGAGAAGACTTAGACGTTGCACGTTTCGCTGTCGCATCAGTTCTAGTGGCGGTTCCTTGATGCCGGCTTGATTTTATAGCAGCGGCCACCGGAAGGGTGACCGCACTGTTCCGGAACGTTGGTATGCGCAGGTGCAGAGCCCGCACGTGCAACTAGCTATGATACGGCTTGCAGGTGAGGGTAGCTGGCGATAGTAGAAGGAGTGGTTGACGGCGTAAGAGGGAATCTGCACACAAATAAGAGAAGACTTAGATGTTGCACGTTTCGCTGTCGCTGCAGCTCTTGTGGCGGTCCCTTGATGCCGGCTTAATTTTATATCAGCGGCCTCCGGAACGGCGACCGCACTGTTCCGGAAGGTTGGTATGCGCAGGTGCAGAGCCGGCACGTGTAACTGGCGATGATGCGGCTTGCGGGTGAGGGTAGCAGGCGAGGGTGGAATGAGTGGTTGGCTGGGTAAGCGGTAATCTGTACAAATAAGAGAAGACTTAGACGTTGCACGTTTCGGTGTCGCTCCTGCTCTTGTAGTTGGCCCTTGATGCTGGCTTGATTTTATAGCAGCGGCCACCGGAAGGGCGACCGCACTGTTCCGGAAGGTTGGTATGGGCAGGTGCAGGGCCCGCACGTGTAACTGGCGATGATGCGGCTTGCAGGTGAGGGTAGCAGGTGAGGGTGGAATGAGTGGTTGGCTGGGTAAGCGGGAATATGCACACAAATAAGAGACGACTTAGACGTTGAACGTTCCGCTGTCGCCCCTGCTCTCGTGGCGGTCCCTTGATGCCGGCTTCATTTTATAGCAGAGGCCATCGGAAGGGCAGCCGCACTGTTCCGGAAGGTCGGTATGCGCAGGTGCAGAGCCCGCACGTGTAACTGGCGATAATGCGGCTTGCAGGTGAGGGTAGCAGTCGAGGGCGGAAGGAGTGGTTTGCTCGATAAGCGGGAATCTGCAAACAAATAAGAGAAGACTTAGACGTGCACGTTTCGCTGTCGCATCAGTTCTAGTGGTGGTTCCTTGATGCCGGCTTGATTCTACAGCAGCGGCCACCGGAAGGGCGACCACACTGTTCCGGAAGGTTGGTATGCGCAGGTGCAGAGCCCGCACGTGCAACTGGCGATGATTCGGCTTGTAGGTGAAGGTAGCTGGCGAGGGTGGAATGAGTGGTTGGCTGGGTAAGCGGTAATCTGCACAAATAAGAGAAGACTTAGACGTTGCACGTTCCGGTGTCGCCCCTGCTCTTGTGGCGGTTCCTTGATGCTGGCTTGTTTTTATAGCAGCGGCCACCGGAAGGGCGACCGCACTGTTCCGGAATGTTGGTATGCGCCGGTGCAGAGCCCGCATGTGCAACTAGCTATGATACGGCTTGCAGGTGAGGGTAGCTGGCGATAGTAGGAGTGGTTGACTGTGTAAGAGGGAATCTGCACACAAATAAGAGAAGACTTAGACGTTGCATGTTTCGCTGTCGCTGCAGCTCTTGTGGCGGTCCCTTGATGCCGGCTTGATTTTATAGCAGCGGCCTCCGGAACGGCGACCGCACTGTTCCGGAAGGTTGGAATGCGCAGGTGCAGAGCCCGCTCGTGTAACTGGCGATGATGCGGCTTGCAGGTGAAGGTAGCAGGCGAGGGTGGAATGAGTGGTTGGCTGGGTAAGCGGTAATCTGCACAAATAAGAGAAGACTTAGACGTTGCACGTTTCGGTGTCGCTCCTGCTCTTGTGGCGGGCCCTTGATGCCGGCTTGATTTTATAGCAGCGGCCACCCGAAGGGCGACCGCACTGTTCCGGAAGGTTGGTATGCACAGGTGCAGAGCCCGCACGTGTAACTGGCGATGATGCGGCTTGCAGGTGAGGGTGGAATGAGTGGTTGGCTGGGAAAGCGGGAATCTGCACACAAATAAGAGAAGACTTAGACGTTGCACGTTCCGGTGTCGCCCCTGCTCTTGTGGCGGTCCCTTGATGCCGGCTTGATTTTATAGCAGCGGCCACCGGAAGTGCGACCGCACTGTGGTGGAAGGTTGGTATGCGCAAGTGCAGAGCCCGCGCATGCAACTGGCGATGATGCGGCTTGCAGGTGAGGGTAGCTGGCGAGGGTGGAAGGATTTGTTGGCTGGGAAAGCGGGAATCTGCACACAAATAAGAGCAGCTTAGACGTTGCACGTTCCGGTGTCGCTCCTGCTCTTGTGGCGGTTCCTTGATGCCGGCTTGAATTTATAGCAGCGGCCACCGGAAGGGCGACCGCACTCTTCCGGAAGGTTGGTATGCGCAGGTGCAGAGCCCGCACGTGCTACTGGCGGTGATGCGGCTTGCAGGTGAGGGTAGCTGGCGAGGGTGGAAGGAGTGGTTGGCTGGGAAAGCGGGAATCTGCACACAAATAAGAGACTTAGACGTTGCACGTTTCGGTGTCGCTGCAGCTCTTGTGGCGGTCCCTTGATGCCGGCTTGATTTTATAGCAGCGGCCCCCTGAACGGCGACCGCACTGTTCCGGAAGGTTGGTATGCGCAGGTGCAGAGCCCGCACGTGTAACTGGCGATGATGCGGCTTGCAGGTGAGGGTAGCAGGCGAGGGTGGAATGAGTGGTTGGCTGGGTAAGCGGTAATCTGCACTAATAAGAGAAGACTTAGACGTTGCACGTTTCTGTGTCGCTCCTGCTCTTGTGGCGGTCCCTTGATGCCGGCTTGATTTTATAGCAGCGGCCAACCGAAGGGCGACTGCACTCTTCCAGAAGGTTGGTATGCGCAGGTGCAGAGCCCGCACGTGTAACTGGCGATGATGCGGCTTGCAAGTGAGGGCAGCAACCGAGGGTGGAAGGAGTGGTTGGCTGGGAAAGCGGGAAACTGCACACAAATAAGAGAAGACAGACGTTGAACGTTCCGGTGTCGCCCCTGCTCTTGTGGCGGTCCCTTGATGCCGGCTTGAATTTATAGCACCGGCCACCGGAAGGGCGACCGCACTGTTCAGGAAGGTTGGTATGCTCAGGTGCAGAGGCCGCACGTGTAACTGGCGTTGATGCGGCTTGCAGGTTAGGGTAGCAGGCGAGGGTGGAATGAGTGGTTGGCTGGGTAAGCGGGAATCTGCACACAAATAAGAGAAGACTTAGATGTTGCATGTTTCGCTGTCGCTGCAGCTCTCGTGGAGGTCCCTTGATGCCGGCTTGATTTTATAGCAGCGGCCACCCGAAGGGCGGCTGCACTGTTCCAGAAGGTTGGTATGCGCAGGTGCAGAGCCCGTACGTGTAACTGGCGATGATTCGGCTTGTAGGTGAAGGTAGCTGGCGAGGGTGGAAGGAGTGGTTGGCTCGGTAAGCGGGAATCTGCACACAAATAGGAGAAAACTTAGACGTTGCACGTTTCGGTGTCGCTCCTGCTCTTGTGGCGGACCCTTGATGCCGGCTTGATTTTATAGCAGCGGCCACCCGAAGGGCGACCGCACTGTTCCGGAAGGTTGGTTTGCACAGGTGCAGAGCCCGCACATGTAACTGGCGATGATGCGGCTTGCAGGTGAGGGTGGAATGAGTGGTTGGCTGGGAAAGCGGGAATCTGCACACAAATAAGAGAAGACTTAGACGTTGCACGTTCCGGTGTCACCCCTGCTCTTGTGGCGGTCCCTTGATGCCGGCTTGATTTTATAGCAGCGGCCACCGGAAGTGCGACCGCACTGTGGTGGAAGGTTGGTATGCGCAAGTGCAGAGCCCGCGCATGCAACTGGCGATGATGCGGCTTGCAGGTGAGGGTAGCTGGCGAGGGTGGAAGGATTGGTTGGCTGGGAAAGCGGGAATCTGCGCACAAATAAGAGCAGCTTAGACGTTGCACGTTCCGGTGTCGCTCCTGCTCTTGTGGCGGTTCCTTGATGCCGGCTTGAATTTATAGCAGCGGCCACCGGAAGGGCGACCGCACTGTTCCGGAAGGTTGGTATGCGCAGGTGCAGAGCCCGCACGTGCTACTGGCGATGATGCGGCTTGCAGGTGAGGGTAGCTGGCGAGGGTGGAAGGAGTGGTTGGCTCGGTAAGCGGGAATCTGCACACAAATAAGAGAAGACTTAGACGTTGCACTTTCCGGTGTCGCTCCTGCTCTTGTGGCGGTTCCTTGATGCCGGCTTAATTTTATAGCAGCGGCCCCCGGAACGGCGACCGCACTGTTCCGGAAGGTTGGTATGCGCAGGTGCAGAGCCCGCACGTGTAACTGGCGATGATGCGGCTTGCAGGTGAGGGTAGCAGGCGAGGGTGGAATGAGTGGTTGGCTGGGTAAGCGGTAATCTGCACAAATAAGAGAAGACTTAGACGTTGCACGTTTCGGTGTCGCTCCTGCTCTTGTGGCGGTCCCTTGATGCCGGCTTGATTTTATAGCAGCGGCCACCCGAAGGGCGGCTGCACTGTTCCAGAAGGTTGGTATGCGCAGGTGCAGAGCCCGCACGTGTAACTGGCGATGATTCGGCTTGTAGGTGAAGGTAGCTGGCGAGGGTGGAAGGAGTGGTTGGCTGCGTAAGCGGGAATCTGCACACAAATAAGAGAAGACATAGACATTGCACGTTTCGGTGTCGCTCCTGCTCTTGTGGCGGCCCCTAGATGCCGGCTTGATTTTATAGCAGCGGCCACCGGAAGAGCGACCGCACTGTTCCGGAAGGTTGGTATGCGCAGGTGCAGAGCCCGCACGTGTAACTGGCGATGATGCGGCTTGCAGGTGAGGGTAGCAGTCGAGGGTGGAAGGAGTGGTTGGCTCGATAAGCGGGAATCTGCACACAAATAAGAGAAGACTTAGACGTTGCACGTTCCGGTGTCGCCCCTGCTCTTGTGGCGGTTCCGTGATGCCGGCTTGATTTTATAGCAGCGGCCACCGGAAGGGCGACCGCACTGTTCCGGAATGTTGGTATGCGCAGGTGCAGAGCCCGCATGTGCAACTAGCTATGATACGGCTTGCAGGTGAGGGTAGCTGGCGATAGTAGGAGTGGTTGACTGCGTAAGAGGGAATCTGCACACAAATAAGAGAAGACTTAGACGTTGCACGTTTCGCTGTCGCTGCAGCTCTTGTGGCGGTCCCTTGAAGCCGGCTTGATTTTATAGCAGCGGCCTCCGGAACGGCGACCGCACTGTTCCGGAAGGTTGGTATGCGCAGGTGCAGAGCCCGCTCGTGTAACTGGCGATGATGCGGCTTGCAGGTGAAGGTAGCAGGCGAGGGTGGAATGAGTGGTTGGCTGGGTAAGAGGTAATCTGCACAAATAAGAGAAGACTTAGACGTTGCACGTTTCGGTGTCGCTCCTGCTCTTGTGGCGGTCCCTTGATGCCGGCTTGATTTTATAGCAGCGGCCACCCGAAGGGCGACCGCACTGTTCCGGAAGGTTGGTATGCACAGGTGCAGAGCCCGCACGTGTAACTGACGATGATGCGGCTTGCAGGTGAGGGTGGAATGAGTGGTTGGCTGGGAAAGCGGGAATCTTCACACAAATAAGAGAAGACTTAGACGTTGCACGTTCCGGTGTCGCCCCTGCTCTTGTGGCGGTCCTTGATGCCGGCTTGATTTTATAGCAGCGGCCACCGGAAGTGCGACCGCGCTGTGGTGGAAGGTTGGTATGCGCAAGTGCAGAGCCCGCGCATGCAACTGGCGATGATGCGGCTTGCAGGTGAGGGTAGCTGGCGAGGGTGGAAGGATTGGTTAGCTGGGAAAGCGGGAATCTGCACACAAATAAGAGCAGCTTAGACGTTGCAAGTTCAGGTGTCGCTCCTGCTCTTGTGGCGGTTCCTTGATGCCGGCTTGAATTTATAGCAGCGGCCACCGGAAGGGCGACCGCACTGTTCCGGAAGGTTGGTATGCGCAGGTGCAGAGCCCGCACGTGCTACTGGCGATGATGCGGCTTGCAGGTGAGGGTAGCTGGCGAGGGTGGAAGGAGTGGTTGGCTCGGTAAGCGGGAATCTGCACACAAATAAGAGAAGACTTAGACGTTGCACTTTCCGGTGTCGCTCCTGCTCTTGTGGCGGTTCCTTGATGCCGGCTTCAATTTATAGCAGCGGCCACCGGAAGGGCGACCGCACTGTTCCGGAAGGTTGGTATGCGCAGGTGCAGAGCCCGCACGTGCTACTGGCGATGATGCGGCTTGCAGGTGAGGGTAGCTGGCGAGGGTGGAAGGAGTGGTTGGCTCGGTAAGCGGGAATCTGCACACAAATAAGAGAAGACTTAGACGTTGCACGTTTCGGTGTCGCTGCAGCTCTTGTGGCGGTCCCTTGATGCCGGCTTAATTTTATAGCAGCGGCCCCCGGAACGGCGACCGCACTGTTCCGGAAGGTTGGTATGCGCAGGTGCAGAGCCCGCACGTGTAACTGGCGATGATGCGGCTTGCAGGTGAGGGTAGCAGGCGAGGGTGGAATGAGTGGTTGGCTGGGTAAGCGGTAATCTGCACAAATAAGAGAAGACTTACACGTTGCACGTTTCGGTGTCGCTCCTGCTCTTGTGGCGGTCCCTTGATGCCGGCTTGATTTTATAGCAGCGGCCACCCGAAGGGCGGCTGCACTGTTCCAGAAGGTTGGTATGCGCAGGTGCAGAGCCCGCACGTGTAACTGGCGATGATTCGGCTTGTAGGTGAAGGTAGCTGGCGAGGGTGGAAGGAGTGGTTGGCTGCGTAAGCGGGAATCTGCACACAAATAAGAGAAGACATAGACATTGCACGTTTCGGTGTCGCTCCTGCTCTTGTGGCGGCCCCTAGATGCCGGCTTGATTTTATAGCAGCGGCCACCGGAAGAGCGACCGCACCTTTCCGGAAGGTTGGTATGCGCAGGTGCAGAGCCCGCACGTGTAACTGGCGATGATGCGGCTTGCAGGTGAGGGTAGCAGTCGAGGGTGGAAGGAGTGGTTGGCTCGATAAGCGGGAATCTGCACACAAATAAGAGAAGACTTAGACGTTGCACGTTCCGGTGTCGCCATTGCTCTTGTGGCGGTTCCTTGATGCCGGCTTGATTTTATAGCAGCGGCCACCGGAAGGGCGACCGCACTGTTCCTGAATGTTGGTATGCGCAGGTGCAGAGCCTGCATGTGCAACTAGCTATGATACGGCTTGCAGGTGAGGGTAGCTGGCGATAGTAGGAGTGGTTGACTGCGTAAGAGGGAATCTGCACACAAATAAGAGAAGACTTAGACGTTGCACGTTTCGCTGTCGCTGCAGCTCTTGTGGCGGTCCCTTGATGCCGGCTTGAGTTTATAGCAGCGGCCTCCAGAACGGCGACCGCACTGTTCCGGAAGGTTGGTATGCGCAGGTGCAGAGCCCGCTCGTGTAACTGGCGATGATGCGGCTTGCAGGTGAAGGTAGCAGGCGAGGGTGGAATGAGTGGTTGGCTGGGTAAGCGGTTATCTGCACAAATAAGAGAAGACTTAGACGTTGCACGTTTCGGTGTCGCTCCTGCTCTTGTGGCGGGCCCTTGATGCCGGCTTGATTTTATAGCAGCGGCCACCCGAAGGGCGACCGCACTGTTCCGGAAGGTTGGTTTGCACAGGTGCAGAGCCCGCACATGTAACTGGCGATGATGCGGCTTGCAGGTGAGGGTGGAATGAGTGGTTGGCTGGGAAAGCGGGAATCTGCACACAAATAAGAGAAGACTTAGACGTTTTGTTGAACAAACAGCGCGAACAAAGACGAGCACAAAAGACAAGAAAGCGAACGACACGGCGCTGACTAACAACTGAGGGTTTATTGCTGATCACACAAGTATAAATACATGAATGTCGGCAATGAGGGAAAGGTTTACAAAGTGCAAAAAACCAAAAACAAAACGTAAATGTGACAACAGCAACATAAGCACGCTAGAAATCAGCAGAGATTATCAACCCCCAGGAGTGACAGCTCTTTTTGCAGAAGTGTTTGCGAAGGGGTACTTATACATGCATTTCCCTGCTTGAATATGTTGTATGCCTCGATAATTTCCCTCGCAGTTTTTTCCCGATTTTTGGCAATGACCCTGGTTTCATGATATAGCGGTACGCACTGTTTTTTCTCTTTCTTTGCCCATTCACAATCCCGGCAATGAATGCCGAGATGACCTGAAACTACTTTTGACACTTTATAGCTGTGTTCGCTCAGCCTTTTATTTATGCAACGTCCCGTCTGTCCAACGTACTGCCCTCCACAAGGCAGAGGGATGTTATAAACAACCCCCTTATCACAAGGAACGAAGCGTGACTGGTGCTTAGTTGTGCACTTCGCCACTTTTCCTTTGAACTCATTAACAGATCGGCACAAACCGGCCAGACGATCAGGCGCGGAAAACACAACATCAACACCTGCTTTTTTCCCCACTTTTTTCAGGGAGTGTGAAATTCCATGTAGATATGGAATCACAGCGACACGTTTGCGGTTGTTGTCCGATCCCTGGCCGTCTCGTGTAGCTGGTTCTGACTTGCTCTTCTTTAGGGCCGACTCAGCTACTGACGTGATAAGTTCTAGTGGGTACCCTGCCGAAAGCAATCTTTTTACCTGGTGTGATACGCTGGAATGCATTCTGTGGTGGCAGAATTTTGTTAATGAGCTGTTCAAACAGGATCCTATGATACCCCTCTTAATGAGCTTGGAATGGCAAGAACCATAGGGAAGAAGGGGCTTGTTACCTCGGGGTTCGAAAGCCCAGCAAACGTGGCTAGGAGTGAAGTACAGGCCAAGGTCTAGAAACTTGATGTGGTTGTGAACAGGGGTTTCATAAGTGATCTCAAGGGGGGAGAGAGTGTCAGAAAAAATGGACAGACTACGAGACACCTCCGTTTTAAACTCCAGTCCAGAGCACTTGACAATAACAAGGTAGTCGTCGACAAATCTAAATGTTTTTACGACCTTTGTTTTCCCAAGGCGTCCGTTGAGAGCACGGTCGCATCTGGCGAGATAAATGTCACTGAGTATGGGAGCGATACAGGAGCCTATGCATATGCCGTTTTTTTGAATGAAGATGGAAGAGTTCCACTCAGTGAAAGTTGATTGCAGGTACAAGGAAAGCAGATGCAGAAATCTTGCTACGGAGATACCGGACGCGTTTTGAAAGGCAACCACGCCATGTCGGTCAATGCATTCACAGACACTAGTTAGCAGTTCGTCATGGGGAATCGAATAGTACAAGTCTTTCACGTCAATAGAAAAAGCTAAAAGTTCATCAGCATTGTGCGTCGTCAGGAAATCAGTTACTTGGTTCGAATTTTTTACCTGGAAAGGATCGTCAACAGAGATTACGGCGAGTTGCCGCTTAATGAATTCAGCGAGGCACTTCTGCCAAGTACCCCTCTCTGAGACTATCACACGAAGCGGGCATTCAGGCTTGTGCGTTTTGGCGGAAAAGAACATATTAAGACTTGGTTTATCGCTATTCGCAATGTCCTGAGCAAGCTTAGTGAGGTTGTAATCGTTGCAAAGTTTTTTTGCACGGCCCCTTGCCTTCTGTAAAGATGCCGTACTGCATTCCCTGAACACGGCACACACAGCTTCGCCTGCTTTTGACAAGAAACGATCGTTGGGCAATACAACAAACCCCCCTTCCTTATCCGACTGTAACAGAGTTAGAGACTTGCCCCTCAGAAAATCAACAGTCTCTCTTACGGGCAAGCGCCTGGGATCCTTCCTTGGTCTTGACAGGACGTCCACGCCATCCAGAGTGCACCTGTCCCGATCAGCTGGGCTGGCTCTGGAGGAAACCGCTCGGACCATGGAAAGCAGCTCAGGGATGTTCTTCCGCGGTTCTACGGCGAACTTGGGTCCGCACCCGAGTACACAGCGGACGTTGTCAGGAAGTTCAACATCGCCAAGAACATGGACGGTGCTCTCCGGCTGGGGCTGCCTATTGTTCTCCATTTGCAGAAGCCGGGGAAGCAGCAGATGCCATAGCCATTCGGTGGTCGTGTCAGCAATCCGGAGGTACTGCCGCCACTGGTGTTGGAGCGCAGGCCGAGCGAGCAAACTGCGTAGCAGTTCTCGATACAGGCGAGCTTGGCGCTGCCATTCGGAGCGCAAAATCCGGCAAATTCTTCTTCCATGACCAACGGACGGTCTGATGAAGCCAAACAAGGTCACCACCTCTGGAGGAAAGACCCTACGCCGGTTGCAAAAACCGGAATAACGTGCATTGCATGTTGCTGAAGCCACAAGTGGGATAACACGAAGCGGGTCAAGAAGATACCCCGAAGGAACACCCGAAGAACAAGAAATAAGTTGCGTTAACACGTTTTGGCGGGCTAGTTGGTTAAGCATCTTGAACAAACAGCGCGAACAAAGACGAGCACAAAAGACAAGAAAGCGAACGACACGGCGCTGACTAACAACTGAGGGTTTATTGCTGATCACACAAGTATAAATACATGAATGTCGGCAATGAGGGAAAGGTTTACAAAGTGCAAAAAACCAAAAACAAAACGTAAATGTGACAACAGCAACATAAGCACGCTAGAAATCAGCAGAGATTATCAACCCCCAGGAGTGACAGCTCTTTTTGCAGAAGTGTTAGCGAAGGGGTACTTATACATGCATTTCCCTGCTTGAATATGTTGTATGCCTCGATAATTTCCCTCGCAGTTTTTTCCCGATTTTTGGCAATGACCCTGGTTTCATGATATAGCGGTACGCACTGTTTTTTCTCTTTCTTTGCCCATTCACAATCCCGGCAATGAATGCCGAGATGACCTGAAACTACTTTTGACACTTTATAGCTGTGTTCGCTCAGCCTTTTATTTATGCAACGTCCCGTCTGTCCAACGTACTGCCCTCCACAAGGCAGAGGGATGTTATAAACAACCCCCTTATCACAAGGAACGAAGCGTGACTGGTGCTTAGTTGTGCACTTCGCCACTTTTCCTTTGAACTCATTAACAGATCGGCACAAACCGGCCAGACGATCAGGCGAGGAAAACACAACATCAACACCTGCTTTTTTCCCCACTTTTTTCAGGGAGTGTGAAATTCCATGTAGATATGGAATCACAGCGACACGTTTGCGGTTGTTGTCCGATCCCTGGCCGTCTCGTGTAGCTGGTTCTGACTTGCTCTTCTTTAGGGCCGACTCAGCTACTGACGTGATAAGTTCTAGTGGGTACCCTGCCGAAAGCAATCTTTTTACCTGGTGTGATACGCTGGAATGCATTCTGTGGTGGCAGGATTTTGTTAATGAGCTGTTCAAACAGGATCCTATGATACCCCTCTTAATGAGCTTGGAATGGCAAGAACCATAGGGAAGAAGGGGCTTGTTACCTCGGGGTTCGAAAGCCCAGCAAACGTGGCTAGGCTGGGAAAGCGGGAATCTGCACACAAATAAGAGAAGACTTAGACGTTGCACGTTCCGGTGTCGCCCCTGCTCTTGTGGCGGTCCCTTGATGCCGGCTTGAATTTATAGCAGCGGCCACCGGAAGGGCGACCGCACTGTTCAGGAAGGTTGGTATGCGCAGGTGCAGAGCCCGCATGTGCTACTGGCGATGACTCGGCTTGCAGTGGAGGGTAGCAGGCGAGGGTGGAATGAGTGGTTGGCTGGGTAAGCGGGAATCTGCAAAGAAATAAGAGAAGACTTAGACGTTGCACGTTTCGCTGTCGCTGCAGCTCTTGTGGTGGTCCCTTGATGCCGGCTTGATTTTATAGCAGCGGCCACCGGAAGGGCGACCGCACTGTTCCGGAAGGTTGGTATGCGCAGGTGCAGAGCCCGCACATGCAACTGGCGATGATTCGGCTTGCAGTGGAGGGTAGCAGGCGAGGGTGGAATCAGTGGTTGGCTGGGTAAGCGGGAATCTGCAAACAAATAAGAGAAGACTTAGACGTTGCATGTTTCGCTGTCGCTGCAGCTCTCGTGACGGTCCCTTGATGCCGGCTTGATTTTATAGCAGCGGCCACCGGAAGGGCCACCGCACTGTTCTGGAAGGTTGGTATGCGCAGGTGCAGAGCCCGCACGTGCAACTGGCGATGATTCGCTTCCAGTGGAGGGTAGCAGGCGAGGGTGGAATGAGTGGTTGGCTGGGTAAGCGGGAATCTCCAAACAAATAAGAGAAGACTTAGACGTTGCACGTTTCGCTGTCGCTGCAGCTCTTGTGGCGGTCCCTTGATGCCGGCTTGAATTTATAGCAGCGGCCACCGGAAGGGCGACCGCACTGTTCAGGAAGGTTGGTATGCGCAGGTGCAGAGCCCGCATGTGCTACTGGCGATGATTCGGCTTGCAGTGGAGGGTAGCAGGCGAGGGTGGAATCAGTGGTTGGCTGGGTAAGCGGGAATCTGCAAACAAATAAGAGAAGACTTAGACGTTGCATGTTTCGCTGTCGCTGCAGCTCTCGTGACGGTCCCTTGATGCCGGCTTGATTTTATAGCAGCGGCCACCGGAAGGGCCACCGCACTGTTCTGGAAGGTTGGTATGCGCAGGTGCAGAGCCCGCACGTGCAACTGGCGATGATTCGCTTGCAGTGGAGGGTAGCAGGCGAGGGTGGAATGAGTGGTTGGCTGGGTAAGCGGGAATCTGCAAAGAAATAAGAGAAGACTTAGACGTTGCACGTTTCGCTGTCGCTGCAGCTCTTGTGGCGGTCCCTTGATGCCGGCTTGATTTTATAGCAGCGGCCACCGGAAGGGCGACCGCACTGTTCCGGAAGGTTGGTATGCGCAGGTGCAGAGCCCGCACATGCAACTGGCGATGATTCGGCTTGCAGTGGAGGGTAGCAGGCGAGGGTGGAATCAGTGGTTGGCTGGGTAAGCGGGAATCTGCAAACAAATAAGAGAAGACTTAGACGTTGCATGTTTCGCTGTCGCTGCAGCTCTCGTGGCGGTCCCTTGATGCCGGCTTGAATTTATAGCAGCGGCCACCGGAAGGGCCACCGCACTGTTCCGGAAGGTTGGTATGCTCAGGTGCAGAGCCCGCACGTGTAACTGGCGTTGATGCGGCTTGCAGGTTAGGGTAGCAGGCGAGGGTAGAATGAGTGGTTGGCTGGGTAAGCGGGAATCTGCACACAAATAAGAGAAGACTTAGACGTTGCACATTTCGCTGTCGCAGCAGTTCTAGTGGCGGTCCCTTGATGCCGGCTTGAATTTATAGCAGCGGCCACCGGAAGGGCGACCGCACTGTGGTGGAAGGTTGGTATGCGCAAGTGCAGAGCCCGCGCATGCAACTGGCGATGATGCGGCTTGCAGGTGAGGGTAGCTGGCGAGGGTGGAAGGATTGGTCGGCTGGGAAAGCGGGAATCTGCACACAAATAAGAGAAGACTTAGACGTTGCACGTTCCGGTGTCGCTCCTGCTCTTGTGGCGGTTCCTTGATGCCGGCTTGAATTTATAGCAGCGGCCACCGGAAGGGCGACCGCACTGTTCCGGAAGGTTGGTATGCGCAGGTGCAGAGCCCGCACGTGCTACTGGCGATGATGCGGCTTGCAGGTGAGGGTAGCTGGCGAGGGTGGAAGGAGTGGTTGGCTCGGTAAGCGGGAATCAGCACACAAATAAGAGAAGACTTAGACGTTGCACGTTTCGGTGTCGCTGCAGCTCTTGTGGCGGTCCCTTGATGCCGGCCTAATTTTATAGCAGCGGCCCTCGGAACGGCGACCGCACTGTTCCGGAAGGTTGGTATGCGCAGGTGCAGAGCCCGCACGTGTAACTGGCGATGATGCGGCTTGCAGGTGAGGGTAGCAGGCGAGGGTGGAATGAGTGGTTGGCTGGGTAAGCGGTAATCTGCAAAAATAAGAGAAGACTTCGACGTTGCAGGTTTCGGTGTCGCTCCTGCTCTTGTGGCGGTCCCTTGATGCCAGCTTGATTTTATAGCAGCGGCCACCCGAAGGGCGGCTTCACTGTTCCAGAAGGTTGGTATGCGCAGGTGCAGAGCCCGCACGTGCAACTGGCGATGATTCGGCTTGTAGGTGAAGGTAGCTGGCGAGGGTGGAAGGAGTGGTTGGCTGGGAAAGCGGGAATCTGCACACAAATAAGAGAAGACTTAGACGTTGCACGTTCCGGTGTCGCCCCTGCTCTTGTGGCGGTCCCTTGATGCCGGCTTGAATTTATAGCAGCGGCCACCGGAAGGGCGACCGCACTGTTCAGGAAGGTTGGTATGCGCAGGTGCAGAGCCCGCATGTGCTACTGGCGATGATTCGGCTTGCAGTGGAGGGTAGCAGGCGAGGGTGGAATGAGTGGTTGGCTGGGTAAGCGGGAATCTGCAAAGAAATAAGAGAAGACTTAGACGTTGCACGTTTCGGTGTCGCTGCAGCTCTTGTGGCGGTCCCTTGATGCCGGCTTGATTTTATAGCAGCGGCCCCCTGAACGGCGACCGCACTGTTCCGGAAGGTTGGTATGCGCAGGTGCAGAGCCCGCACGTGTAACTGGCGATGATGCGGCTTGCAGGTGAGGGTAGCAGGCGAGGGTGGAATGAGTGGTTGGCTGGGTAAGCGGTAATCTGCACTAATAAGAGAAGACTTAGACGTTGCACGTTTCTGTGTCGCTCCTGCTCTTGTGGCGGTCCCTTGATGCCGGCTTGATTTTATAGCAGCGGCCAACCGAAGGGCGACTGCACTGTTCCAGAAGGTTGGTATGCGCAGGTGCAGAGCCCGCACGTGTAACTGGCGATGATGCGGCTTGCAGGTGAGGGTAGCAGGTGAGGGTGGAATGAGTGGTGCGCTGGGTAAGCGGGAATCTGCACACAAATAAGAGAAAACTTAGACGTTGCACGTTTCGGTGTCGCTGCTGCTCTTTTGGCGGTCCCTTGATGCCGGCTTGATTTTATAGCAGCGGCCACCGGAAGAGCGACCGCACTATTCCGGAAGGTTGGTATGAGCAGGTGCAGAGCCCGCACGTGTAACTGGCGATGATGCGGCTTGCAAGAGAGGGCACGAACCGAGTGTGGAAGGAGTGGTTGGCTGGGAAAGCGGGAATCTGCACACAAATAAGAGAAGACTAAGACGTTGCACGTTCCGGTGTCGCTCCTGCTCTTGTGGCGGTTCCTTGATGCCGGCTTGAATTTATAGCAGCGGCCACCGGAAGGGCGACCGCACTGTTCCGGAAGGTTGGTATGCGCAGGTGCAGAGCCCGCACGTGCTACTGGCGATGATGCGGCTTGCAGATGAGGGTAGCTGGCGATAGTAGAAGGAGTGGTTGACTGCGTAAGAGGGAATCTGCACACAATTAAGAGAAGACTTAGACGTTGCACGTTTCGCTGTCGCATCAGTTCTAGTGGCGGTTCCTTGATGCCGGCTTGATTTTATAGCAGCGGCCACCGGAAGGGCGACCGCACTGTTCCGAAACGTTGGTATGCGCAGGTGCAGAGCCCGCACGTGCAACTAGCTATGATACGGCTTGCAGGTGAGGGTAGCTGGCGAGGGTGGAAGGAGTGGTTGGCTGGGAAAGCGGGAATCTGCACACAAATAAGAGAAGACTTAGACGTTGCACGTTCCGGTGTCGCCCCTGCTCTTGTGGCGGTCCCTTGATGCCGGCTTGAATTTATAGCAGCGGCCACCGGAAGGGCGACCGCACTGTTCAGGAAGGTTGGTATGCGCAGGTGCAGAGCCCGCATGTGCTACTGGCGATGATTCGGCTTGCAGTGGAGGGTAGCAGGCGAGGGTGGAATGAGTGGTTGGCTGGGTAAGCGGGAATCTGCAAAGAAATAAGAGAAGACTTAGACGTTGCACGTTTCGCTGTCGCTGCAGCTCTTGTGGTGGTCCCTTGATGCCGGCTTGATTTTATAGCAGCGGCCACCGGAAGGGCGACCGCACTGTTCCGGAAGGTTGGTATGCGCAGGTGCAGAGCCCGCACATGCAACTGGCGATGATTCGGCTTGCAGTGGAGGGTAGCAGGCGAGGGTGGAATCAGTGGTTGGCTGGGTAAGCGGGAATCTGCAAACAAATAAGAGAAGACTTAGACGTTGCATGTTTCGCTGTCGCTGCAGCTCTCGTGACGGTCCCTTGATGCCGGCTTGATTTTATAGCAGCGGCCACCGGAAGGGCCACCGCACTGTTCTGGAAGGTTGGTATGCGCAGGTGCAGAGCCCGCACGTGCAACTGGCGATGATTCGCTTGCAGTGGAGGGTAGCAGGCGAGGGTGGAATGAGTGGTTGGCTGGGTAAGCGGGAATCTCCAAACAAATAAGAGAAGACTTAGACGTTGCACGTTTCGCTGTCGCTGCAGCTCTTGTGGCGGTCCCTTGATGCCGGCTTGAATTTATAGCACCGGCCACCGGAAGGGCGACCGCACTGTTCCGAAACGTTGGTATGCGCAGGTGCAGAGCCCGCACGTGCAACTAGCTATGATACGGCTTGCAGGTGAGGGTAGCTGGCGAGGGTGGAAGGAGTGGTTGGCTGGGAAAGCGGGAATCTGCACACAAATAAGAGAAGACTTAGACGTTGCACGTTCCGGTGTCGCCCCTGCTCTTGTGGCGGTCCCTTGATGCCGGCTTGAATTTATAGCAGCGGCCACCGGAAGGGCGACCGCACTGTTCAGGAAGGTTGGTATGCGCAGGTGCAGAGCCCGCATGTGCTACTGGCGATGATTCGGCTTGCAGTGGAGGGTAGCAGGCGAGGGTGGAATGAGTGGTTGGCTGGGTAAGCGGGAATCTGCAAAGAAATAAGAGAAGACTTAGACGTTGCACGTTTCGCTGTCGCTGCAGCTCTTGTGGTGGTCCCTTGATGCCGGCTTGATTTTATAGCAGCGGCCACCGGAAGGGCGACCGCACTGTTCCGGAAGGTTGGTATGCGCAGGTGCAGAGCCCGCACATGCAACTGGCGATGATTCGGCTTGCAGTGGAGGGTAGCAGGCGAGGGTGGAATCAGTGGTTGGCTGGGTAAGCGGGAATCTGCAAACAAATAAGAGAAGACTTAGACGTTGCATGTTTCGCTGTCGCTGCAGCTCTCGTGACGGTCCCTTGATGCCGGCTTGATTTTATAGCAGCGGCCACCGGAAGGGCCACCGCACTGTTCTGGAAGGTTGGTATGCGCAGGTGCAGAGCCCGCACGTGCAACTGGCGATGATTCGCTTGCAGTGGAGGGTAGCAGGCGAGGGTGGAATGAGTGGTTGGCTGGGTAAGCGGGAATCTCCAAACAAATAAGAGAAGACTTAGACGTTGCACGTTTCGCTGTCGCTGCAGCTCTTGTGGCGGTCCCTTGATGCCGGCTTGAATTTATAGCAGCGGCCACCGGAAGGGCGACCGCACTGTTCAGGAAGGTTGGTATGCGCAGGTGCAGAGCCCGCACATGCAACTGGCGATGATTCGGCTTGCAGTGGAGGGTAGCAGGCGAGGGTGGAATCAGTGGTTGGCTGGGTAAGCGGGAATCTGCAAACAAATAAGAGAAGACTTAGACGTTGCATGTTTCGCTGTCGCTGCAGCTCTCGTGACGGTCCCTTGATGCCGGCTTGATTTTATAGCAGCGGCCACCGGAAGGGCCACCGCACTGTTCTGGAAGGTTGGTATGCGCAGGTGCAGAGCCCGCACGTGCAACTGGCGATGATTCGCTTGCAGTGGAGGGTAGCAGGCGAGGGTGGAATGAGTGGTTGGCTGGGTAAGCGGGAATCTCCAAACAAATAAGAGAAGACTTAGACGTTGCACGTTTCGCTGTCGCTGCAGCTCTTGTGGCGGTCCCTTGATGCCGGCTTGAATTTATAGCAGCGGCCACCGGAAGGGCGACCGCACTGTTCCGAAACGTTGGTATGCGCAGGTGCAGATCCCGCACGTGCAACTAGCTATGATACGGCTTGCAGGTGAGGGTAGCTGGCGAGGGTGGAAGGAGTGGTTGGCTGGGAAAGCGGGAATCTGCACACAAATAAGAGAAGACTTAGACGTTGCACGTTCCGGTGTCGCCCCTGCTCTTGTGGCGGTCCCTTGATGCCGGCTTGAATTTATAGCAGCGGCCACCGGAAGGGCGACCGCACTGTTCAGGAAGGTTGGTATGCGCAGGTGCAGAGCCCGCATGTGCTACTGGCGATGATTCGGCTTGCAGTGGAGGGTAGCAGGCGAGGGTGGAATGAGTGGTTGGCTGGGTAAGCGGGAATCTGCAAAGAAATAAGAGAAGACTTAGACGTTGCACGTTTCGCTGTCGCTGCAGCTCTTGTGGTGGTCCCTTGATGCCGGCTTGATTTTATAGCAGCGGCCACCGGAAGGGCGACCGCACTGTTCCGGAAGGTTGGTATGCGCAGGTGCAGAGCCCGCACATGCAACTGGCGATGATTCGGCTTGCAGTGGAGGGTAGCAGGCGAGGGTGGAATCAGTGGTTGGCTGGGTAAGCGGGAATCTGCAAACAAATAAGAGAAGACTTAGACGTTGCATGTTTCGCTGTCGCTGCAGCTCTCGTGACGGTCCCTTGATGCCGGCTTGATTTTATAGCAGCGGCCACCGGAAGGGCCACCGCACTGTTCTGGAAGGTTGGTATGCGCAGGTGCAGAGCCCGCACGTGCAACTGGCGATGATTCGCTTGCAGTGGAGGGTAGCAGGCGAGGGTGGAATGAGTGGTTGGCTGGGTAAGCGGGAATCTCCAAACAAATAAGAGAAGACTTAGACGTTGCACGTTTCGCTGTCGCTGCAGCTCTTGTGGCGGTCCCTTGATGCCGGCTTGAATTTATAGCAGCGGCCACCGGAAGGGCGACCGCACTGTTCCGGAAGGTTGGCATGCGCAGGTGCAGAGCCCGCACATGCAACTGGCGATGATTCGGCTTGCAGTGGAGGGTAGCAGGCGAGGGTGGAATCAGTGGTTGGCTGGGTAAGCGGGAATCTGCAAACAAATAAGAGAAGACTTAGACGTTGCATGTTTCGCTGTCGCTGCAGCTCTCGTGGCGGTCCCTTGATGCCGGCTTGATTTTATAGCAGCGGCCACCGGAAGGGCCACCGCACTGTTCTGGAAGGTTGGTATGCGCAGGTGCAGAGCCCGCACGTGCAACTGGCGATGATTCGCTTGCAGTGGAGGGTAGCAGGCGAGGGTGGAATGAGTGGTTGGCTGGGTAAGCGGGAATCTCCAAACAAATAAGAGAAGACTTAGACGTTGCACGTTTCGCTGTCGCTGCAGCTCTTGTGGCGGTCCCTTGATGCCGGCTTGAATTTATAGCAGCGGCCACCGGAAGGGCGACCGCACTGTTCAGGAAGGTTGGTATGCGCAGGTGCAGAGCCCGCATGTGCTACTGGCGATGATTCGGCTTGCAGTGGAGGGTAGCAGGCGAGGGTGGAATCAGTGGTTGGCTGGGTAAGCGGGAATCTGCAAACAAATAAGAGAAGACTTAGACGTTGCATGTTTCGCTGTCGCTGCAGCTCTCGTGACGGTCCCTTGATGCCGGCTTGATTTTATAGCAGTGGCCACCGGAAGGGCCACCGCACTGTTCTGGAAGGTTGGTATGCGCAGGTGCAGAGCCCGCACGTGCAACTGGCGATGATTCGCTTGCAGTGGAGGGTAGCAGGCGAGGGTGGAATGAGTGGTTGGCTGGGTAAGCGGGAATCTGCAAAGAAATAAGAGAAGACTTAGACGTTGCACGTTTCGCTGTCGCTGCAGCTCTTGTGGCGGTCCCTTGATGCCGGCTTGATTTTATAGCAGCGGCCACCGGAAGGGCGACCGCACTGTTCCGGAAGGTTGGTATGCGCAGGTGCAGAGCCCGCATATGCAACTGGCGATGATTCGGCTTGCAGTGGAGGGTAGCAGGCGAGGGTGGAATCAGTGGTTGGCTGGGTAAGCGGGAATCTGCAAACAAATAAGAGAAGACTTAGACGTTGCATGTTTCGCTGTCGCTGCAGCTCTCGTGGCGGTCCCTTGATGCCGGCTTGAATTTATAGCAGCGGCCACCGGAAGGGCCACCGCACTCTTCCGGAAGGTTGGTATGCTCAGGTGCAGAGCCCGCACGTGTAACTGGCGTTGATGCGGCTTACAGGTTAGGGTAGCAGGCGAGGGTAGAATGAGTGGTTGGCTGGGTAAGCGGGAATCTGCACACAAATAAGAGAAGACTTAGACGTTGCACATTTCGCTGTCGCAGCAGTTCTAGTGGCGGTCCCTTGATGCCGGCTTGAATTTATAGCAGCGGCCACCGGAAGGGCGACCGCACTGTGGTGGAAGGTTGGTATGCGCAAGTGCAGAGCCCGCGCATGCAACTGGCGATGATGCGGCTTGCAGGTGAGGGTAGCTGGCGAGGGTGGAAGGATTGGTCGGCTGGGAAAGCGGGAATCTGCACACAAATAAGAGAAGACTTAGACGTTGCACGTTCCGGTGTCGCTCCTGCTCTTGTGGCGGTTCCTTGATGCCGGCTTGAATTTATAGCAGCGGCCACCGGAAGGGCGACCGCACTGTTCCGGAAGGTTGGTATGCGCAGGTGCAGAGCCCGCACGTGCTACTGGCGATGATGCGGCTTGCAGGTGAGGGTAGCTGGCGAGGGTGGAAGGAGTGGTTGGCTCGGTAAGCGGGAATCAGCACACAAATAAGAGAAGACTTAGACGTTGCACGTTTCTGTGTCGCTCCTGCTCTTGTGGCGGTCCCTTGATGCCGGCTTGATTTTATAGCAGCGGCCAACCGAAGGGCGACTGCACTGTTCCAGAAGGTTGGTATGCGCAGGTGCAGAGCCCGCACGTGTAACTGGCGATGATGCGGCTTGCAGGTGAGGGTAGCAGGTGAGGGTGGAATGAGTGGTGTGCTGGGTAAGCGGGAATCTGCACACAAATAAGAGAAAACTTAGACGTTGCACGTTTCGGTGTCGCTGCTGCTCTTTTGGCGGTCCCTTGATGCCGGCTTGATTTTATAGCAGCGGCCACCGGAAGAGCGACCGCACTATTCCGGAAGGTTGGTATGAGCAGGTGCAGAGCCCGCACGTGTAACTGGCGATGATGCGGCTTGCAAGAGAGGGCACGAACCGAGTGTGGAAGGAGTGGTTGGCTGGGAAAGCGGGAATCTGCACACAAATAAGAGAAGACTAAGACGTTGCACGTTCCGGTGTCGCTCCTGCTCTTGTGGCGGTTCCTTGATGCCGGCTTGAATTTATAGCAGCGGCCACCGGAAGGGCGACCGCACTGTTCCGGAAGGTTGGTATGCGCAGGTGCAGAGCCCGCACGTGCTACTGGCGATGATGCGGCTTGCAGGTGAGGGTAGCTGGCGATAGTAGAAGGAGTGGTTGACTGCGTAAGAGGGAATCTGCACACAATTAAGAGAAGACTTAGACGTTGCACGTTTCGCTGTCGCATCAGTTCTAGCGGCGGTTCCTTGATGCCGGCTTGATTTTATAGCAGCGGCCACCGGAAGGGCGACCGCACTGTTCCGAAACGTTGGTATGCGCAGGTGCAGAGCCCGCACGTGCAACTAGCTATGATACGGCTTGCAGGTGAGGGTAGCTGGCGAGGGTGGAAGGAGTGGTTGGCTGGGAAAGCGGGAATCTGCTCACAAATAAGAGAAGACTTAGACGTTGCACGTTCCGGTGTCGCCCCTGCTCTTGTGGCGGTCCCTTGATGCCGGCTTGAATTTATAGCAGCGGCCACCGGAAGGGCGACCGCACTGTTCAGGAAGGTTGGTATGCGCAGGTGCAGAGCCCGCATGTGCTACTGGCGATGATTCGGCTTGCAGTGGAGGGTAGCAGGCGAGGGTGGAATGAGTGGTTGGCTGGGTAAGCGGGAATCTGCAAAGAAATAAGAGAAGACTTAGACGTTGCACGTTTCGCTGTCGCTGCAGCTCTTGTGGTGGTCCCTTGATGCCGGCTTGATTTTATAGCAGCGGCCACCGGAAGGGCGACCGCACTGTTCCGGAAGGTTGGTATGCGCAGGTGCAGAGCCCGCACATGCAACTGGCGATGATTCGGCTTGCAGTGGAGGGTAGCAGGCGAGGGTGGAATCAGTGGTTGGCTGGGTAAGCGGGAATCTGCAAACAAATAAGAGAAGACTTAGACGTTGCATGTTTCGCTGTCGCTGCAGCTCTCGTGACGGTCCCTTGATGCCGGCTTGATTTTATAGCAGCGGCCACCGGAAGGGCCACCGCACTGTTCTGGAAGGTTGGTATGCGCAGGTGCAGAGCCCGCACGTGCAACTGGCGATGATTCGCTTGCAGTGGAGGGTAGCAGGCGAGGGTGGAATGAGTGGTTGGCTGGGTAAGCGGGAATCTCCAAACAAATAAGAGAAGACTTAGACGTTGCACGTTTCGCTGTCGCTGCAGCTCTTGTGGCGGTCCCTTGATGCCGGCTTGAATTTATAGCAGCGGCCACCGGAAGGGCGACCGCACTGTTCAGGAAGGTTGGTATGCGCAGGTGCAGAGCCCGCATGTGCTACTGGCGATGATTCGGCTTGCAGTGGAGGGTAGCAGGCAAGGGTGGAATGAGTGGTTGGCTGGGTAAGCGGGAATCTGCAAAGAAATAAGAGAAGACTTAGACGTTGCACGTTTCGCTGTCGCTGCAGCTCTTGTGGCGGTCCCTTGATGCCGGCTTGATTTTATAGCAGCGGCCACCGGAAGGGCGACCGCACTGTTCCGGAAGGTTGGTATGCGCAGGTGCAGAGCCCGCACATGCAACTGGCGATGATTCGGCTTGCAGTGGAGGGTAGCAGGCGAGGGTGGAATCAGTGGTTGGCTGGGTAAGCGGGAATCTGCAAACAAATAAGAGAAGACTTAGACGTTGCATGTTTCGCTGTCGCTGCAGCTCTCGTGGCGGTCCCTTGATGCCGGCTTGATTTTATAGCAGCGGCCACCGGAAGGGCCACCGCACTGTTCTGGAAGGTTGGTATGCGCAGGTGCAGAGCCCGCACGTGCAACTGGCGATGATTCGGCTTGCAGTGGAGGGTAGCAGGCGAGGGTGGAATGAGTGGTTGGCTGGGTAAGCGGGAATCTCCAAACAAATAAGAGAAGACTTAGACGTTGCACGTTTCGCTGTCGCTGCAGCTCTTGTGGCGGTCCCTTGATGCCGGCTTGAATTTATAGCAGCGGCCACCGGAAGGGCCACCGCACTGTTCCGGAAGGTTGGTATGCGCAGGTGCAAAGCCCGCACGTGTAACTGGCGATGATGCGGCTTGCAGGTGAGGGTAGCAGGCGAGGGTGGAATGAGTGGTTGGTTCGATAAGCGGGAATCTGCACACAAATAAGAGAAGACTTAGACGTTGCACGTTTCGCTGTCGCAGCAGTTCTAGTGGCGGTCCCTTGATGCCGGCTTGATTTTATAGCCGCGGCCACCGGAAGGGCGACCGCACTGTTCCGGAAGGTTGGTATGCGCAGGTGCAGAGCTGGCACGTGCAACTGGCGATGATTCGGCTTGTAGGTGAAGGTAGCTGGCGAGGGTGGAAGGAGTGGTTGGCTGCGGAAGCGGGAATCTGCACACAAATAAGAGAAGACATGGACGTTGCACGTTTCGGTGTCGCTCCTGCTCTTGTGGCGGTCCCTTTATGCCGGCTTGATTTTATAGCAGCGTCCACCGGAAGAGCGACCGCACTGTTCCGGAAGGTTCGTATGCGCAGGTGCAGAGCCCGCACGTGTAACTGGCGATGAAGCGGCTTTCAGGTGAGGGTAGCAGTCGAGGGTGGAAGGAGTGGTTGGCTGGGAAAGCGGGAATCTGCACACAAATAAGAGAAGACTTAGACGTTGCACGTTCCGGTGTCGCTGCAGCTCTTGTGGCGGTCCCTTGATGCCGGCTTGAATTTATAGCAGCGGCCACCGGAAGGGCGACCGCACTGATCCAGAGGGTTGGTATGCGCAAGTGCAGAGCCCGCACATGCAATTGGCGATGATGCGGCTTGCAGGTGAGGGTAGCTGGCGAGGGTGGAAGGAGTGGTTGGCTCGGTAAGCGGGAATCTGCACACAAATAAGAGAAGACTTAGACGTTGAACGTTTCGCTGTCGCTCCTTCTCTTGTGGCGGTCCCTTGATGCCGGCTAGATTTTATAGCAGCGGCCACCCGGAGGGCGATTGCACTGTTCCAGAAATTCGGTATGCGCAGGTGCAGAGCCCGCACGTGCAACAAGCGATGATGCGGCTTGCAGGTGAGTGTAGCTGGCGAGGGTAGAAGGAGTGGTTGACTGCGTAAGCGGGAATCTGCACACAAATAAGAGAAGACATGGACGTTGCACGTTTCGGTGTCGCTCCTGCTCTTGTGGCGGTCCCTTTATGCCGGCTTGATTTTATAGCAGCGTCCACCGGAAGAGCGACCGCACTGTTCAGGAAGGTTCGTATGCGCAGGTGCAGAGCCCGCACGTGCTACTGGCGATGATGCGGCTTGCAGGTGAGGGTAGCTGGCGAGAGTGGAAGGAGTGGTTGGCTCGGTAAGCGGGAATCAGCACACAAATAAGAGAAGACTTAGACGTTGCACGTTTCGGTGTCGCTGCAGCTCTTGTGGCGGTCCCTTGATGCCGGCCTAAATTTATAGCAGCGGCCCTCGGAACGGCGACCGCACTGTTCCGGAAGGTTGGTATGCGCAGGTGCAGAGCCCGCACGTGTAACTGGCGATGATGCGGCTTGCAGGTGAGGGTAGCAGGCGAGGGTGGAATGAGTGGTTGGTTCGATAAGCGGGAATCTGCACACAAATAAGAGAAGACTTAGACGTTGCACGTTTCGCTGTCGCAGCAGTTCTAGTGGCGGTCCCTTGATGCCGGCTTGATTTTATAGCCGCGGCCACCGGAAGGGCGACCGCACTGTTCCGGAAGGTTGGTATGCGCAGGTGCAGAGCTGGCACGTGCAACTGGCGATGATTCGGCTTGTAGGTGAAGGTAGCTGGCGAGGGTGGAAGGAGTGGTTGGCTGCGGAAGCGGGAATCTGCACACAAATAAGAGAAGACATGGACGTTGCACGTTTCGGTGTCGCTCCTGCTCTTGTGGCGGTCCCTTTATGCCGGCTTGATTTTATAGCAGCGTCCACCGGAAGAGCGACCGCACTGTTCCGGAAGGTTCGTATGCGCAGGTGCAGAGCCCGCACGTGTAACTGGCGATGAAGCGGCTTTCAGGTGAGGGTAGCAGTCGAGGGTGGAAGGAGTGGTTGGCTGGGAAAGCGGGAATCTGCACACAAATAAGAGAAGACTTAGACGTTGCACGTTCCGGTGTCGCTGCAGCTCTTGTGGCGGTCCCTTGATGCCGGCTTGAATTTATAGCAGCGGCCACCGGAAGGGCGACCGCACTGATCCAGAGGGTTGGTATGCGCAAGTGCAGAGCCCGCACATGCAATTGGCGATGATGCGGCTTGCAGGTGAGGGTAGCTGGCGAGGGTGGAAGGAGTGGTTGGCTCGGTAAGCGGGAATCTGCACACAAATAAGAGAAGACTTAGACGTTGAACGTTTCGCTGTCGCTCCTTCTCTTGTGGCGGTCCCTTGATGCCGGCTAGATTTTATAGCAGCGGCCACCCGGAGGGCGATTGCACTGTTCCAGAAATTCGGTATGCGCAGGTGCAGAGCCCGCACGTGCAACAAGCGATGATGCGGCTTGCAGGTGAGTGTAGCTGGCGAGGGTAGAAGGAGTGGTTGACTGCGTAAGCGGGAATCTGCACACAAATAAGAGAAGACATGGACGTTGCACGTTTCGGTGTCGCTCCTGCTCTTGTGGCGGTCCCTTTATGCCGGCTTGATTTTATAGCAGCGTCCACCGGAAGAGCGACCGCACTGTTCAGGAAGGTTCGTATGCGCAGGTGCAGAGCCCGCACGTGCTACTGGCGATGATGCGGCTTGCAGGTGAGGGTAGCTGGCGAGAGTGGAAGGAGTGGTTGGCTCGGTAAGCGGGAATCAGCACACAAATAAGAGAAGACTTAGACGTTGCACGTTTCGGTGTCGCTGCAGCTCTTGTGGCGGTCCCTTGATGCCGGCCTAATTTTATAGCAGCGGCCCTCGGAACGGCGACCGCACTGTTCCGGAAGGTTGGTATGCGCAGGTGCAGAGCCCGCACGTGTAACTGGCGATGATGCGGCTTGCAGGTGAGGGTAGCAGGCGAGGGTGGAATGAGTGGTTGGCTGGGTAAGCGGTAATCTGCAAAAATAAGAGAAGACTTAGACGTTGCAGGTTTCGGTGTCGCTCCTGCTCTTGTGGCGGTCCCTTGATGCCAGCTTGATTTTATAGCAGCGGCCACCCGAAGGGCGGCTTCACTGTTCCAGAAGGTTGGTATGCGCAGGTGCAGAGCCCGCACGTGCAACTGGCGATGATTCGGCTTGTAGGTGAAGGTAGCTGGCGAGGGTGGAAGGAGTGGTTGGCTGGGAAAGCGGGAATCTGCACACAAATAAGAGAAGACTTAGACGTTGCACGTTCCGGTGTCGCCCCTGCTCTTGTGGCGGTCCCTTGATGCCGGCTTGAATTTATAGCAGCGGCCACCGGAAGGGCGACCGCACTGTTCCGGAAGGTTGGTACGCGCAGGTGCAGAGCCCGCACGTGTAACTGGCGATGATGCGGCTTGCAGGCGAGGGTAGCAGGTGCGGGTGGAATGAGTGGTTGGCTGGGTAAGCGGAATCTGCACACAAATAAGAGAAAACTTAGACGCTGCACGTTTGGGTGTCGCTGCTGCTCTTGTGGCGGTCGCTTGATGCCGGCTTGATTTTATAGCAGCGGCCACCGGAAGGGCCACCGCACTGTTCTGGAAGGTTGGTATGCGCAGGTGCAGAGCCCGCAGTGTAACTGGCGATGATGCGGCTTGCAGGTGAAGGTAGCAGGCGAGGTTGGAATGAGTGGTTGGCTGGGTAAGCGGTAATCTGCACAAATAAGAGAAGACTTAGACGTTGCACGTTTCGGTGTCGCTGCTGCTCTTGTTGCGGTCCCTTGATGCCAGCTTGATGTTATAGCAGCGGCCACCGGAAGGGCGACCGCACTGTTCCGGAAGGTTGGTATGCGCAGGTGCAGAGCCCGCACGTGCAACTTGCGATGATTCGGCTTGCAGTGGAGGGCAGCAGGTGAGGGTGGAATGAGTGGTTGGCTGGGTAAGCGGGAATCTGCAAACAAATAAGAGAAGTCTTAGACGTTGCATGTTTCGCTGACGCTGCAGCTCTCGTGGCGGTCCCTTGATGCCGGCTTGATTTTATAGCAGCGGCCACCGGAAGGGCCACCGCACTGTTCCGGAAGGTTGGTACGCGCAGGTGCAGAGCCCGCACGTGCAACTTGCGATGATTCGGCTTGCAGTGGAGGGCAGCAGGTGAGGGTGGAATGAGTGGTTGGCTGGGTAAGCGGGAATCTGCAAACAAATAAGAGAAGACTTAGACGTTGCATGTTTCGCTGACGCTGCAGCTCTCGTGGCGGTCCCTTGATGCCGGCTTGATTTTATAGCAGCGGCCACCCGAAGGGCGACCGCACTGTTCCGGAAGGTTGGTATGCGCAGGTGCAGAGCCCGCACGTGCAACTTGCGATGATTCGGCTTGCAGTGGAGGGCAGCAGGTGAGGGTGGAATGAGTGGTTGGCTGGGTAAGCGGGAATCTGCAAACAAATAAGAGAAGACTTAGACGTTGCATGTTTCGCTGACGCTGCAGCTCTCGTGGCGGTCCCTTGATGCCGGCTTGATTTTATAGCAGCGGCCACCCGAAGGGCGACCGCACTGTTCCGGAAGGTTGGTACGCGCAGGTGCAGAGCCCGCACGTGCAACTTGCGATGATTCGGCTTGCAGTGGAGGGCAGCAGGTGAGGGTGGAATGAGTGGTTGGCTGGGTAAGCGGGAATCTGCAAACAAATAAGAGAAGACTTAGACGTTGCATGTTTCGCTGACGCTGCAGCTCTCGTGGCGGTCCCTTGATGCCGGCTTGATTTTATAGCAGCGGCCACCGGAAGGGCCACCGCACTGTTCCGGAAGGTTGGTACGCGCAGGTGCAGAGCCCGCACGTGCAACTTGCGATGATTCGGCTTGCAGTGGAGGGCAGCAGGTGAGGGTGGAATGAGCGGTTGGCTGGGTAAGCGGGAATCTGCAAACAAATAAGAGAAGACTTAGACGTTGCATGTTTCGCTGACGCTGCAGCTCTCGTGGCGGTCCCTTGATGCCGGCTTGATTTTATAGCAGCGGCCACCCGAAGGGCGACCGCACTGTTCCGGAAGGTTGGTACGCGCAGGTGCAGAGCCCGCACGTGCAACTTACGATGATTCGGCTTGCAGTGGAGGGCAGCAGGTGAGGGTGGAATGAGTGGTTGGCTGGGTAAGCGGGAATCTGCAAACAAATAAGAGAAGACTTAGACGTTGCATGTTTCGCTGACGCTGCAGCTCTCGTGGCGGTCCCTTGATGCCGGCTTGATTTTATAGCAGCGGCCACCGGAAGGGCCACCGCACTGTTCTGGAAGGTTGGTATGCGCAGGTGCAGAGCCCGCACGTGCAACTTGCGATGATTCGGCTTGCAGTGGAGGGCAGCAGGTGAGGGTGGAATGAGTGGTTGGCTGGGTAAGCGGGAATCTGCAAACAAATAAGAGAAGACTTAGACGTTGCATGTTTCGCTGACGCTGCAGCTCTCGTAGCGGTCCCTTGATGCCGGCTTGATTTTATAGCAGCGGCCACCGGAAGGGCGACCGCACTGTTCCGGAAGGTTGGTATGCGCAGGTGCAGAGCCCGCACGTGCAACTTGCGATGATTCGGCTTGCAGTGGAGGGCAGCAGGTGAGGGTGGAATGAGTGGTTGGCTGGGTAAGCGGGAATCTGCAAACAAATAAGAGAAGACTTAGACGTTGCATGTTTCGCTGACGCTGCAGCTCTCGTGGCGGTCCCTTGATGCCGGCTTGATTTTATAGCAGCGGCCACCGGAAGGGCCACCGCACTGTTCTGGAAGGTTGGTATGCGCAGGTGCAGAGCCCGCACGTGCAACTGGCGATGATTCGGCTTGCAGTGGAGGGTAGCAGGCGAGGGTGGAATGAGTGGTTGGCTGGGTAAGCGGGAATCTCCAAACAAATAAGAGAAGACTTAGACGTTGCATGTGTCGCTGTCGCTGCAGCTCTTGTGACGGTCCCTTGATGCCGGCTTGAATTTATAGCAGCGGCCACCGGAAGGGCCACCGCACTGTTCCGGAAGGTTGGTATGCGCAGGTGCTAAGCCCGCACGTGTAACTGGCGATGATGCGGCTTGCAGGTGAGGGTAGCAGGCGAGGGTGGAATGAGTGGTTGGTTTGATAAGCGGGAATCTGCACACAAATAAGAGAAGACTTAGACGTTGCACGTTTCGCTGTCGCAGCAGTTCTAGTGGCGGTCCCTTGATGCCGGCTTGATTTTATAGCAGCGGCCACCGGAAGGGCGACCGCACTGTTCCGGAAGGTTGGTATGCGCAGGTGCAGAGCTCGCACGTGCAACTGGCGATGATTCGGCTTGTAGGTGAAGGTAGCTGGCGAGGGTGGAAGGAGTGGTTGGCTGCGGAAGCGGGAATCTGCATACAAATAAGAGAAGACATGGACGTTGCACGTTTCGCTGTCGCTGCAGCTCTTGTGGCGGTCCCTTGATGCCGGTTTGAATTTATAGCAGCGGCCACAGGAAGGGCGACCGCACTGTTCCAGAAGGTTGGTATGCGCAAGTGCAGAGCCCGCACATGCAACTGGCGATGATGCGGCTTGCAGGTGAGGGTAGCTGGCGAGGGTGGAAGAAGTGGTTGGCTCGGTAAGCGGGAATCTGCACACAAATAAGAGAAGACTTAGACGTTGCACGTTTCGCTGTCGCTCCTTCTCTTGTGGCGGTCCCTTTATGCCGGCTTGATTTTATAGCAGCGTCCACCGGAAGAGCGACCGCACTGTTCCGGAAGGTTCGTATGCGCAGGTGCAGAGCCCGCACGTGTAACTGGCGATGAAGCGGCTTTCAGGTGAGGGTAGCAGTCGAGGGTGGAAGGAGTGGTTGGCTGGGAAAGCGGGAATCTGCACACAAATAAGAGAAGACTTAGACGTTGCACGTTCCGGTGTCGCTGCAGCTCTTGTGGCGGTCCCTTGATGCCGGCTTGATTTTATAGCAGCGGCCCCCGGAACTGCGACCGCACTCTTCCGGAAGGTTGGTATGCGCAGGTGCAGAGCCCGCACGTGTAACTGGCGATGATGCGGCCTGCAGGTGAGGGTAGCAGGCGAGGGTGGAAGGAGTGGTTGGCTGGGCAAGCGGGAATCTGCACACAAATAAGAGAAGACTTAGACGTTGCACGTTCCGGTGTCGTTCCTGCTCTTGTGGCGGTCCCTTTATGCCGTCTTGATTTTATAGCAGCGTTCACCGGAAGAGCGACCGCACTGTTCCGGAAGGTTCGTATGCGCAGGTGCAGAGCCCGCAGTGTAACTGGCGATAATGCGGCTTGAAGGTGAAGGTAGCAGGCGAGGGTGGAATGAGTGGTTGGCTGGGTAAACGGTAATCTGCACAAATAAGAGAAGACTTAGACTTTGCACGTTTCGGTGTCGCTCCTGCTCTTGCGGCGGTACATTGATGCCGGCTTGATTTTATAGCAGCGGCCACCCGAAGGGCGATCGCACTGTTCCGGAAGGTTGGTACGCGCAGGTGCAGAGCCCGCACGTGTAACTGGCGATGATGCGGCTTGCAGGTGAGGGTAGCAGGTGAGGGTGGAATGAGTGGTTGGCTGGGTAAGCAGGAATCTGCACACAAATAAGAGAAGACTTAGACGTTGCACGTTTCGGTGTCGCTGCTGCTCTTGTTGCGGTCCCTTGATGCCAGCTTGATTTTATAGCAGCGGCCACCGGAAGGGCGACCGCACTGTTCCGGTAGGTTGGTATGCGCAGGTGCAGAGCCTGCACGTGTAACTTATTTATTTATTTATTTATTTATTTATTTATTCACGTTGCCTCACAGGCTCCAAGCATGGAGTATTGTGTGAGGGGGGGATTACATAAATAGGGGTAATAACAGGAGCATGAATGACACGATTATATAATGCTGATTGACTGTTAGTACTTATTAAACAGTAAGAACATCATTATACAATAGTTATTGACGCGTCAGTAATTAGAAAAAATGGCTGTTATTTCGGTCCTAAAAGAAGCTGGATCACGAATATTGACGATGTGTTCCGGAAGACCATTCCAGTGAACAATAGCCTGCGGCAAAGCGGATGAATTGAATGCAACGGTTTTACCTGAAAGGCGTTTGAAGCTGAGATGGTTGTTTAAACGGCGCGAGGTGCGGTGAGGTTGGGCAAGAGGGAGAGTCGAAAGATTAGTGCTATAGATTATCTTGTGAAATAAGCAGATTAGGGCAATTAATCTTCGTGATTGCAAGGTACAAAGACAGAGCGATAATTTAATGTTTTTGACGCTTGAGTGACGGTCATAGTTTCTGGAGATGAAACGCGCAGCACGATTTTGGACTGATTCAATGGAGTTAATTAAATAAGCCTGGTGAGGTGACCAAATGGATGATGCATACTCGAGTTGCGGACGAACAAATGTTTGATAGGCGAGCTTACGGGTAGTAGCAGGAGTTCCATGAAGATTCCGTTTTAGGTATCCTAAGGTCCGGGATGCTTTAGCTGTTATTTTCTGTATATGAGTGGACCAGGACAAGTTACATGAAAAATGGACACCGAGGTATTTGTAAGAAGACACCTGAGAGACTAAGCTGTTATCGAGCATGTAGTTTAACGCAGAGTTAGATTTTTTGCGGCTGAATGTCATTAACTTGCATTTTTCAGTGTTAAGTGACATTTGCCATGATGAACACCAAGCGGTTACATGATCGAGGTCCCTTTGAAGTGCAAGAAGGTCTGCAGGTGATCGGATTTTGCGGTAAATTATGCAGTCATCTGCGAACAAGCGAATGGTTGATGTAATGTTAGATGGCAGATCATTAATGTAAATCAGGAACAGCAACGGGCCCAGGACGCTTCCTTGATGAACACCAGATAGAACATCGCTAAACGGAGATGAGTGGCCGTTAACAACCGTGAACTGTTTACGAAAAAACAAGAAATTCCTTAGCCATGAGGTTGTTAGTGAGTCTAGGTTGAGGGAAGTAATTTTACCTATTAAGCGTGAGTGCGCAACGCGGTCGAATGCTTTTGAGAAATCTAAGAATATGCAGTCTGTTTGGAAGTTCTCGTCCATGTTGTGTAGTAGCTCGTTAGTAAATTCCAGTAGTTGAGTCTCACAAGAGAGCCTTTCCTGAACCCGTGCTGGTTAGAAAAAAAGAAATTATTACTATCTAGATGCTGCGCCACTGCTGATACGTTGATGTGTTCGAGTATCTTACATGGGACAGATGTCAATGATATGGGGCGATAAATTTGCTCGTTCGTTTTATCACCTGATTTGAAGATGGGGATAATTTTACCAATTTTCCAATCCATTGGAATTTCACCAGTTGATAGCGACTGACGAAATATATGGAAGAGAATATTGCTTGAATGGATCACTGTGCTTTTGAGAATTTTTGTATTAATATCGTCAATGCCAGCAGAAGTCGAAATCTTAAGATTGTTTATTAATGCTGCAATACCGGAGACACTTATTTCTATGGGACTCATGTACTGGTAATCGGCATCTACTAATGGTGGAGTAGTGGAATGGTCTTCCTGTGTGAACACTGAAGAAAAATTATTAAATATAAGTGGGCATTCTTCTATAACTGGAGCACCAGTGTTATCCAACAAGGAAACAAGAACCGGAGTGTCAATAGGTGATATCGTTTTCCAAAATTTTTTAGGGTTGTGTGTCTTAAGGGATTGAAGGTCATGGGAATAATATTTAAACTTTGCTTTGCGGATGGCACTACAATATGTGTTTTCGGCGGTTTTGTGTTTCTGCCATGAAGCCGGTGTGCCAAGGCGTTTGGCAGCTTTGAATAGTCGCTTTTTCTTGTTTTTTAATGCATGTAACATCCTGTTGAAACATGGTTTAGACGCGTTCGTGCGGAGGGTGAGCAGTGGTATATGACGGTGTACTAATTCCAGTAAACTATTTTTGAACAAAACCCAGTTATCGTTGGCCGAACGCTGAGAAAAAGTCGGAAGATATGTGTCACAAAAGGATTGTAACCCGATATTAATGGCATTGTAGTCAGCGCGGTTATAATCAAAAATACGTTTATGTGTTTGTGCACGTGCGCATGAAGGCATGGAAATCGTGAAATTAAGCAGTTCGTGATCACTGAAGCCATCAGAATAAGAGATAGGGCTTATATTGTCTGGGACTGACGAGAAGACGAGGTCCAGCTTATTGTTTCCTCGGGTAGGTTTTTCGACTAATTGGACCAAAGAGAAATCGAGAGTTAGTTGAACAAAATTAGTGCCATCACGTGTTCTCGAACTTAAGCTCGGCCAGTCAATTTCGGGAAAGTTGAAGTCACCAAGTAGACAAATACTTGCTTTTGGAAATTTAGCTTTTGCTTCAGTTAGGTTATCATGTAGATCAGAGACGAATGATTGGGGACTATCTGGTGGTCTGTAACAAACTCCAAGAAGATGCTTGGAAGATGGCGATGTGATGCAAACCCACAAAATTTCTAATTTACTAGGAATATCAACGGGAAAAGAAGTTATATGCTTTTTAGCAGCAATCAACACCCCTCCTCCCCTTCTGTCGCTCCTATCGTTTCTGTAGATAGTGAAACAAACTGTCCATATCAGGCAAGACTTCATCGTTCCTAATATCTTTATGGAGCCACGTTTCGGTTAGTATTAAAATGTCGCATTCACAATTGTCAAGGTATGAACAAAGTTCGATGCGCTTAGGAAGAATGCTGCGTATGTTAGTGAAAAGTAAGGAGAGCTGCGATTGCGCGGTGTTATTGCGGTAAGATGTTTGTTCTTTCCTGATGACACGTGTAGCCGAGCAACACCTTACCTATGCGGAAGATAGTTTTACGGTGTCAGTAGCGGCGTCGTATACGTAAACACTATCGTTTATTCTCAGCTTATCGACATTTAGCTTGTACGGAACTTTTTGTGGTTTGGCAAATTCGATCAACTTCTTTCTAGCCAGTCGTGTCTGAAAGGAAAAATCTTCGCGCACAGCATAGTTAGTTCCTTTCAGCTTGATGCCGTTCCCAATGATCTGTTGTTTGTCCTTAAACAATGTGAATTTTACCATCACTGGCCTGCACTTTTCCGGGTCGTATTTACCAATGCGGTGTGCCCGTTCTATTTGCGATGAATCTACTGTAATGTCCAATTCCTTCTTGCACAGGTCAATCACTTTTGTTTCAGCACTTGGCCATGTCTCAGATATGTCATCCGAAAGGCCGAAAAAAAGCAAGTTGCAGCGTCTCAGCTTGTTTTCCGCGTCATTATAACGCGATTCAATAATTCTGAGATGGTCAGAGAGGACGCTGGAAACTGCACCAGGAGAATCAGCCGAAGACGCAGCGGGATTGTTTTTTAGATCTGAAACGTCCACTTCAACACTGCGAAGTCTAGAAGACAACTGCTTCAGTTCAATGTCTACTGACGCTTGCCACTGCTTCAACTCTCTCAAATCACTTCGAATTCCATCTTGGCCGGATTCGATCCTTTGTACAGTCTCCAGCACAGTAGCCAGGATGTCATTAGAATCAGGTCCGGGGTTTGTTTCCACATCCCCGGAAAGAATTAAGAATAAACTACTTAAGCAATATTGCACAGTTTCCTCGCATGCTTCTAGGGCAAATAACCACTCTCTGGGGGCACGACACCAAAAACAAGTAGCGATTCTTGCTTCTTAGGCAAGTGCAATGATCAAGGTAACTCACCTGGAACAGTGTGTAAGGTAAGCGCTCCATTGCCAATACGGCGTCGTGCCCCAGAGGGGCGTTCACGGGCAGCAGCTTATATTCCGTGTGGCCGGCGCTGATAGTGGTATCGCTGCTGATGAACGACCGCGGTTGCCAGCCGAAGAACAGTTTTCCTTCCAGATGGATCTGTAGGCAAGGCTGTTGCGTCCAATCCGCGGGTTGATTCGCGTTCTCAACTGGGCAGGTGAAGACCACGTACGATGCCAAACAAGGTAGCGATGAGCCAAGGAGTAGGGCAGCCTGGAACAGTGTGTAAGGTAAGCGCTCCATTGCCAATACGGCGTCGTGCGGCTTGCAGGTGAAGGTAGTAGTCGAGGATGGAAGGAGTGGTTGGCTGGGAAAGCGGGAATCTGCACACAAATAAGAGACGACTTAGACGTTGCACGTTCCGGTGTCGCTCCTGCTCTTGTGGCGGTCCCTAGATGCCGGCTTGAATTTATAGCAGCGGCCACCGGAAGGGCGACCGCACTGTTTCCGGAAGGTTGGTATGCGCAAGTGCAGAGCCCGCACATGCAACTGGCGATGATGCGGCTTGCAGTGAGGGTAGCTGGCGAGGGTGGAAGGAGTGGTTGGCTCGGTAAGCGGGAATCGGCACACAAATAAGAGAAGACTTAGACGTTGCACGTTTCGCTGTCGCTCCTGCTCTTGTGGCGGTCCCTTGATGCCGGCTTGATTTTATAGCAGCGGCCACCCTAAGGGCGACCGCACTGTTCCGGAAGGGTCGGTATGCGCAGGTGCAGAGCCCGCACGTGCAACTAGCGATGTTGCGGCTTGCACGTGAGTGTAGTTGGCGAGGGTGGAAGGAGTGGGTTGACTGTGTAAGCGGGAATCTGCACACAAATAAGAGAAGACTTAGACGTTGCACGTTCCGGTGTCGCTCCTGCACTTGTGGCTGGTTCCTTGATGCCGGCTTGAATTTAATAGCAGCAGCCACCGGAAGGGCGACCGCACTGTTCCGGAAGGTTGTTATGCGCTGGCTGCAGAGCCCGCACGTGCAACTGGCGATGATGCGGCTTGCAGGTGAGGGTAGCTGGCGAGGGTGGAAGGACTGGTTGGCTCGGTAAGCGGGAATCTGCACACAAATAAGAGAAGACTTAGACGTTGCACGTTCCGGTGTCGCCCCTGCTCTTGTGGCGGTCCCTTGATGCCGGCTTGAATTTATAGCAGCGGCCACCGGAAGGGTGACCGCACTGTTCCGGAAGGTTGGTATGCTCAGGTGCAGAGCCCGCACGTGTAACTGGAGTTGATGCGGCTTGCAGTGGAGGGTAGCAGGCGAGGGTGGAATCAGTGGTTGGCTGGGTAAGCGGGAATCTGCAAACAAATAAGAGAAGACTTAGACGTTGCATGTTTCGCTGTCGCTGCAGCTCTCGTGGCGGTCCCTTGATGCCGGCTTGATTTTATAGCAGCGGCCACCGGAAGGGCCACCACACTGTTCTGGAAGGTTGGTATGCGCAGGTGCAGAGCCCGCACGTGCAACTGGCGATGATTCGGCTTGCAGTGGAGGGTAGCAGGCGAGGGTGGAATGAGTGGTTGGCTGGGTAAGCGGGAATCTCCAGACAAATAAGAGAAGACTTAGACGTTGCATGTTTCGCTGTCGCTGCAGTTCTTGTGGCGGTCCCTTGATGCCGGCTTGATTTTATAGCAGCCCCACCAGAAGGGCGACCGCACTGATCCGGAAGGTTGGTATGCGCAGGTGCAGAGCCCGCACGTGTAACTGGCGATGATGCGGCTTGCAGGTGAGGGTAGCAGGCGAGGGTGGAATGAGTGGTTGGTTCGATAAGCGGGAATCTGCACACAAATAAGAGAAGACTTAGACGTTGCACGTTTCGCTGTCGCAGCAGTTCTAGTGGCGGTCCCTTGATGCCGGCTTGATTTTATAGCCGCGGGCCACCGGAAGGGCGACCGCACTGTTCCGGAAGGTTGGTATGCGCAGGTGCAGAGCTCGCACGTGCAACTGGCGATGATTCGGCTTGTAGGTGAAGGTAGCTGGCGAGGGTGGAAGGAGTGGTTGGCTGCGGAAGCGGGAATCTGCACACAAATAAGAGAAGACATGGACGTTGCACGTTTCGGTGTCGCTCCTGCTCTTGTGGCGGTCCCTTTATGCCGGCTTGATTTTATAGCAGCGTCCACCGGAAGAGCGACCGCACTGTTCCGGAAGGTTCGTATGCGCAGGTGCAGAGCCCGCACGTGTAACTGGCGATGAAGCGGCTTTCAGGTGAGGGTAGCAGTCGAGGGTGGAAGGAGTGGTTGGCTGGGAAAGCGGGAATCTGCACACAAATAAGAGAAGACAGACGTTGCACGTTCCGGTGTCGCTGCAGCTCTTGTGGCGGTCCCTTGATGCCGGCTTGAATTTATAGCAACGGCCACCGGAAGGGCGACCGCACTGTTCCAGAGGGTTGGTATGCGCAAGTGCAGAGCCCGCACATGCAATTGGCGATGATGCGGCTTGCAGGTGAGGGTAGCTGGCGAGGGTGGAAGGAGTGGTTCGCTCGGTAAGCGGGAATCTGCACACAAATAAGAGAAGACTTAGACGTTGAACGTTTCGCTGTCGCTCCTTCTCTTGTGGCGGTCCCTTGATGCCGGCTAGATTTTATAGCAGCCGCCACCCGGAGGGCGATTGCACTGTTCCAGAAATTCGGTATGCGCAGGTGCAGAGCCCGCACGTGCAACTAGCGATGATGCGGCTTGCAGGTGAGTGTAGCTGGCGAGGGTAGAAGGAGTGGTTGACAGCGTAAGCGGGAATCTGCACACAAATAAGAGAAGACATGGACGTTGCACGTTTCGGTGTCGCTCCTGCTCTTGTGGCGGTCCCTTTATGCCGGCTTGATTTTATAGCAGCGTCCACCGGAAGAGCGACCGCACTGTTCCGGATGGTTCGTATGCGCAGGTGCAGAGCCCGCACGTGTAACCGGCGATGAAGCGGCTTTCAGGTGAGGGTAGCAGTCTATGGTGGAAGGAGTGGTTGGCTGGGAAAGCGGGAATCTGCACACAAATAAGAGAAGACTTAGACGTTGCACGTTCCGGTGTCGCTGCAGCTCTTGTGGCGATCCCTTGATGCCGGCTTGATTTTATAGCAGCGGCCCCCGGAACGGCGACCGCACTCTTCCGGAAGGTTGGTATGCGCAGGTGCAGAGCCCGCACGTGTAACTGGCGATGATGCGGCTTGCAGGTGAGGGAAGCAGGCGAGGGTGAAATGAGTGGTTGGCTGGGTAAGCGGTAATCTGCATAAATAAGAGAAGACTTAGACGTTGCCCGTTTCGGTGTCGCTCCTGCTCTTGTGGCGGTCCCTTGATGCCGGCTTGATTTTATAGCCGCGGCCACCCAAAGGGCGACCGCACTGTTCCGGAAGGTTGGTATGCGCAGGTGCAGAGCCCGCACGTGTAACTGGCGATGATGCGGCTTGCAGGTGAGGGTAGCAGGTGAGGGTGGAATGAGTGGTTGGCTGGGTAGGCGGGAATCTGCACACAAATAAGAGAAGGCTTAGACCTTTCACGTTTCGCTGTCGCTGCAGCTCTTGTGGCGGTCCCTTGATGCCGGCTTGAATTTATAGCAGCGGCCCGCGGAACGGCGACCGCACTGTTCCGGAAGGTTGGTATGCGCAGGTGCAGATCTCGCACGTGTGACTGGCGATGATGCGGCCTGCAGGTGAGTGTAGCAGGCGAGGGTGGAAGGAGTGGTTGGCTGGGCAAGCGGGAATCTGCACACAAATAAGAGAAGACTTAGACGTTGCACGTTCCGGTGTCGTTCCAGCTCTTGTGGCGGTCCCTTGATGCCGGCTTGATTTTATAGCAGCGGCCACCGGAAGGGCGACCGCACTGTTCCGGAAGGTTGGTATGCGCAGGAGCAGAGCCCGCACGTGTAAGTGGCGATGATACGGCTTGCAGGTGAGGGTAGCAGGCGAGGGTGGAATGAGTGGTTGGCTGGGTAAGCGGTAATCTGCACAAATAAGAGAAGACTTAGACGTTGCACGTTTCGGTGTCGCCCCTGCTCTTGTGGCGGTCCCTTGATGCCGGCTTGATTTTATAGCAGCGGCCACCCGAAGGGCGACCGCACTGTTCTGGAAAGTTGGTATGCGCAGGTGCAGAGCCCGCACGTGCAACTGGCGATGATTCGGCTTGTATGTGAAGGTAGCAGGCGAGGGTGGAAGGAGTGGTTGGCTGGGAAAGTGGGAATCTGCACACAAATAAGAGAAGACTTAGACGTTGCACGTTTCGCTGTCGCAGCAGTTCTAGTGGCGGTCCCTTGATGCCGGCTTGATTTTATAGCCGCGGCCACCGGAAGGGCGCCCGCACTGTTCCGGAAGGTTGGTATGCGCAGGTGCAGAGCTCGCACGTGCAACTGGCGATGATTCGGCTTGCAGGTGAAGGTAGCTGGCGAGGGTGGAAGGAGTGGTTGGCTGCGGAAGCGGGAATCTGCATACAAATAAGAGAAGACATGGACGTTGCACGTTTCGCTGTCGCTGCAGCTCTTGTGGCGGTCCCTTGATGCCGGCTTGAATTTATAGCAGCGGCCACCGGAAGGGCGACCGCACTGTTCCAGAAGGTTGGTATGCGCAAGTGCAGTGCCCGCACATGCAACTGGCGATGATGCGGCTTGCAGGTTAGGGTAGCTGGCGAGGGTGGAAGGAGTGGGTGGCTCGGTAAGCGGGAATCTGCACACAAATAAGAGAAGACTTAGACGTTGCACGTTTCGCTGTCGCTGCAGCTCTTGTGGCAGTCCCTTGATGCCGGCTTGATTTTATAGCAGCGGCCCCCGGAACGGCGACCGCACTGTTCCGGATGGTTGGTATGCGCAGGTGCAGAGCCCGCACGTGTAACTGGCGATAATGCGGCTTGCAGGTGAGGGTAGCAGGCGAGGGTGGAATGAGTGGTTGGCTGGGTAAGCGGTAATCTGCACAAATAAGAGAAGACTTAGACGTTGCACGTTTCGGTGTCGCTCTTGCTCTTGTGGCGGTCCCTTGATGCCGGCTTGATTTTATAGCAGCGGCCACCCGAAGGGCGACCGCACTGTTCCGGAAGGTCGGTATGCGCAGGTGCAGAGCCCGCACGTGCAACTAGCGATGATGCGGCTTGCAGGTGAGTGTAGCTGGCGAGGGTGGAAGGAGTGGTTGACTGCGTAAGCGGGAATCTGCACAGAAATAAGAGAAGAGACATGGACGTTGCACGTTTCGGTGTCGCTCCTGCTCTTGTGGCGGTTCCTTTATGCCGGCTTGATTTTATAGCAGCGTTCACCGGAAGAGCGACCGCACTGTTCCGGAAGGTTCGTATGCGCAGGTGCAGAGCCCGCAGTGTAACTGGCGATGATGCGGCTTGCAGGTGAAGGTAGCAGGCGAGGTTGGAATGAGTGGTTGGCTGGGTAAGCGGTAATCTGCACAAATAAGAGAAGACAGACTTTGCACGTTTCGGTGTCGCTCCTGCTCTTGCGGCGGTCCATTGATGCCGGCTTGATTTTATAGCAGCGGCCACCCGAAGGGCGACCGCACTGTTCCGGAAGGTTGGTACGCGCAGTTGCAAAGCCCGCACGTGTACCTGGCGATGATGCGGCTTGCAGGCGAGGGTAGCAGGTGAGGGTGGAATGAGTGGTTGGCTGGGTAAGCGGGAATCTGCACACAAATAAGAGAAGACTTAGACGTTGCACGTTTCGGTGTCGCTGCTGCTCTTGTTGCGGTCCCTTGATGCCAGCTTGATGTTATAGCAGCGGCCACCGGAAGGGCGACCGCACTGTTCCGGAAGGTTGGTATGCGCAGGTGCAGAGCCCGCACGTGCAACTTGCGATGATTCGGCTTGCAGTGGAGGGCAGCAGGTGAGGGTGGAATGAGTGGTTGGCTGGGTAAGCGGGAATCTGCAAACAAATAAGAGAAGACTTAGACGTTGCATGTTTCGCTGACGCTGCAGCTCTGGTGGCGGTCCCTTGATGCCGGCTTGATTTTATAGCAGCGGCCACCGGAAGGGCCACCGCACTGTTCTGGAAGGTTGGTATGCGCAGGTGCAGAGCCCGCACGTGCAACTGGCGATGATTCGGCTTGCAGTGGAGGGTAGCAGGCGAGGGTGGAATGAGTGGTTGGCTGGGTAAGCGGGAATCTCCAAACAAATAAGAGAAGACTTAGACGTTGCACGTGTCGCTGTCGCTGCAGCTCTTGTGACGGTCCCTTGATGCCGGCTTGAATTTATAGCAGCGACCACCGGAAGGGCCACCGCACTGTTCCGGAAGGTTGGTATGCGCAGGTGCAAAGCCCGCACGTGCAACTGGCGATGATTCGGCTTGTAGGTGAAGGTAGCTGGCGAGGGTGGAAGGAGTGGTTGGCTGCGGAAGCGGGAATCTGCATACAAATAAGAGAAGACATGGACGTTGCACGTTTCGCTGTCGCTGCAGCTCTTGTGGCAGTCCCTTGATGCCGGTTTGAATTTATAGCAGCGGCCACAGGAAGGGCGACCGCACTGTTCCAGAAGGTTGGTATGCGCAAGTGCAGAGCCCGCACATGCAACTGGCGATGATGCGGCTTGCAGGTGAGGGTAGCTGGCGAGGGTGGAAGAAGTGGTTTGCTCGGTAAGCGGGAATCTGCACACAAATAAGAGAAGACTTAGACGTTGCACGTTTCGCTGTCGCTCCTTCTCTTGTGGCGGTCCCTTTATGCCGGCTTGATTTTATAGCAGCGTCCACCGGAAGAGCGACCGCACTGTTCCGGAAGGTTCGTATGCGCAGGTGCAGAGCCCGCACGTGTAACTAGCGATGATGCGGCTTGCAGGTGAGGGTAGCAGGTGAGGGTGGAATGAGTGGTTGGCTGGGTAAGCGGGAATCTGCACACAAATAAGAAGGCTTAGACGTTGCACGTTTCGCTGTCGCTGCAGCTCTTGTGGCGGTCCCTTGATGCCGGCTTGAATTTATAGTAGCGGCCCGCGGAACGGCGACCGCACTGTTCCGGGAGGTTGGTATGCGCAGGTGCAGATCTCGCACGTGGGACTGGCGATGATGCGGCCTGCAGGTGAGGGTAGCAGGCGAGGGTGGAAGGAGTGGTTGGCTGGGCAAGCGGGAATCTGCACACAAATAAGAGAAGACTTAGACGTTGCACGTTCCGGTGTCGTTCCTGCTCTTGTGGCGGTCCCTTTATGCCGGCTTGATTTTATAGCAGCGTTCACCGGAAGAGCGACCGCACTGTTCCGGAAGGTTCGTATGCGCAGGTGCAGAGCCCGCAGTGTAACTTGCGATGATGCGGCTTGCAGGTGAGGGTAGCAGGTGAGGGTGGAATGAGTGGTGTGCTGGGTAAGCGGGAATCTGCACACAAATAAGAGAAGACTTAGACGTTGCACGTTTCGGTGTCGCTCCTGCTCTTGCGGCGGTCCATTGATGCCGGCTTGATTTTATAGCAGCGGCCACCCGAAGGGCGATCGCACTGTTCCGGAAGGTTGGTACGCGCAGGTGCAGAGCCCGCACGTGTAACTGGCGATGATGCGGCTTGCAGGTGAGGGTAGCAGGTGAGGGTGGAATGAGTGGTGTGCTGGGTAAGCGGGAATCTGCACACAAATAAGAGAAGACTTAGACGTTGCACGTTTCGGTGTCGCTGCTGCTCTTGTTGCGGTCCCTTGATGCCAGCTTGATTTTATAGCAGCGGCCACCGGAAGGGCGACCGCACTGTTCCGGTAGGTTGGTATGCGCAGGTGCAGAGCCTGCACGTGTAACTTATTTATTTATATATTTATTTATTTATTTATTTATTTATTTATTTATTTATTTATTTATTTATTCACGTTGCCTCACAGGCTCCAAGCATGGAGTATTGTGTGAGGGGGGGATTACATAAATAGGGGTAATAACAGGAGCATGAATGACACGATTATATAATGCTGATTGACTGTTAGTACTTATTAAACAGTAAGAACATCATTATACAATAGTTATTGACGCGTCAGTAATTAGAAAAAATGGCTGTTATTTCGGTCCTAAAAGAAGCTGGATCACGAATATTGACGATGTGTTCCGGAAGACCATTCCAGTGAACAATAGCCTGCGGCAAAGCGGATGAATTGAATGCAACGGTTTTACCTGAAAGGCGTTTGAAGCTGAGATGGTTGTTTAAACGGCGCGAGGTGCGGTGAGGTTGGGCAAGAGGGAGAGTCGAAAGATTAGTGCTATAGATTATCTTGTGAAATAAGCAGATTAGGGCAATTAATCTTCGTGATTGCAAGGTACAAAGAGAGAGCGATAATTTAATGTTTTTGACGCTTGAGTGACGGTCATAGTTTCTGGAGATGAAACGCGCAGCACGATTTTGGACTGATTCAAGGGAGTTAATTAAATAAGCCTGGTGAGGTGACCAAATGGATGATGCATACTCGAGTTGCGGACGAACAAATGTTTGATAGGCGAGCTTACGGGTAGTAGCAGGAGTTCCATGAAGATTCCGTTTTAGGTATCCTAAGGTCCGGGATGCTTTAGCTGTTATTTTCTGTATATGAGTGGACCAGGACAAGTTACATAAAAAATGGACACCAAGGTATTTGTAAGAAGACACCTGAGAGACTAAGCTGTTATCGAGCATGTAATTGAACGCAGAGTTAGATTTTTTGCGGCTGAATGTCATTAACTTGCATTTTTCAGTGTTAAGTGACATTTGCCATGATGAACACCAAGCGGTTACATGATCGAGGTCCCTTTGAAGTGCAAGAAGGTCTGCAGGTGATCGGATTTTGCGGTAAATTATGCAGTCATCTGCGAACAAGCGAATGGTTGATGTAATGTTAGATGGCAGATCATTAATGTAAATCAGCAACAGCAACGGGCCCAGGACGCTTCCTTGATGAACACCAGATAGAACATCGCTAAACGGAGATGAGTGGCCGTTAACAACCGTGAACTGTTTACGAAAAGACAAGAAATTCCTTAGCCATGAGGTTGTTAGTGAGTCTAGGTTGAGGGAAGTAATTTTACCTATTAAGTGTGAGTGCGCAACGCGGTCGAATGCTTTTGAGAAATCTAAGAATATGCAGTCTGTTTGGAAGTTCTCGTCCATGTTGTGTAGTAGCTCGTTAGTAAATTCCAGTAGTTGAGTCTCACAAGAGAAGCCTTTCCTGAACCCGTGCTGGTTAGAAAAAAAGAAATTATTACTATCTAGATGCGGCGCCACTGCTGATACGTTGATGTGTTCGAGGATCTTACATGGGACAGATGTCAATGATATGGGGCGATAAATTTGCTCGTTCGTTTTATCACCTGATTTGAAGATGGGGATAATTTTACCAATTTTCCAATCCCTTGGAATTTCACCAGTTGATAGCGACTGACGAAATATATGGAAGAGAATATTGCTTGAATGGATCACTGTGCTTTTGAGAATTTTTGTATTAATATCGTCAATGCCAGCAGAAGTCGAAATCTTAAGATTGTTATTAATATCGTCAATGCCAGCAGAAGTCGAAATCTTAAGATTGTTTATTAATGCTGCAATACCGGAGACACTTATTTCCATGGGACTCATGTACTGGTAATCGGCATCTACTAATGGTGGAGTAGTGGAATGGTCTTCCTGTGTGAACACTGAAGAAAAATTATTAAATATAAGTGGGCATTCTTCTATAACTGGAGCACCAGTGTTATCCAACAAGGAAACAAGAACCGGAGTGTCAATAGGTGATATCGTTTTCCAAAATTTTTTAGGGTTGTGTCTTAAGGGATTGAAGGTCATGGGAATATTATTTAAACTTTGCTTTGCGGATGGCACTACAATATGTTTTTTCGGCGGTTTTGTGTTTCTGCCATGAAGCCGGTGTGCCAAGGCGTTTGTCAGCTTTGAATAGTCGCTTTTTCTTGTTTTTTAATGCATGTAACATCCTGTTGAAACATGGTTTAGACGCGTTCGTGCGGAGGGTGAGCAGTGGTATATGACGGTGTACTAATTCCAGTAAACTATTTTTGAACAAAACCCAGTTATCGTTGGCCGAACGCTGAGAAAAAGTCGGAAGATATGTGTCACAAAAGGATTGTAACCCGATATTAATGGCATTGTAGTCAGCGCGGTTATAATCAAAAATACGTTTATGTGTTTGTGCACGTGCGCATGAAGGCATGGAAATCGTGAAATTAAGCAGTTCGTGATCACTGAAGCCATCAGAATAAGAGATAGGGCTTATATTGTCTGGGACTGACGAGAAGACGAGGTCCAGCTTATTGTTTCCTCGGGTAGGTTTTTCGACTAATTGGACCAAAGAGAAATCGAGAGTTAGTTGAACAAAATTAGTGCCATCACGTGTTCTCGAACTTAAGCTCGGCCAGTCAATTTCGGGAAAGTTGAAGTCACCAAGTAGACAAATACTTGCTTTTGGAAATTTAGCTTTTGCTTCAGTTAGGTTATCATGTAGATCAGAGACGAATGATTGCGGACTATCTGGTGGTCTGTAACAAACTCCAAGAAGATGCTTGGAAGATGGCGATGTGATGCAAACCCACAAAATTTCTAATTTACTAGGAATATCAACGGGAAAAGAAGTTATATGCTTTTTAGCAGCAATCAACACCCCTCCTCCCCTTCTGTCGCTCCTATCGTTTCTGTAGATAGTGAAACAAACTGTCCATATCAGGCAAGACTTCATCGTTCCTAATATCTTTATGGAGCCACGTTTCGGTTAGTATTAAAATGTCGCATTCACAATTGTCAAGGTATGAACAAAGTTCGATGCGCTTAGGAAGAATGCTGCGTATGTTAGTGAAAAGTAAGGAGAGCTGCGATTGCGCGGTGTTATTGCGGTAAGATGTTTGTTCTTTCCTGATGACACGTGTAGCCGAGCAACACCTTACCTATGCGGAAGATAGTTTTACGGTATCAGTAGCGGCGTCGTATACGTAAACACTATCGTTTATTCTCAGCTTATCGACATTTAGCTTGTACGGAACTTTTTGTGGTTTGGCAAATTCGATCAACTTCTTTCTAGCCAGTCGTGTCTGAAAGGAAAAATCTTCGCGCACAGCATAGTTAGTTCCTTTCAGCTTGATGCCGTTCCCAATGATCTGTTGTTTGTCCTTAAACAATGTGAATTTTACCATCACTGGCCTGCACTTTTCCGGGTCGTATTTACCAATGCGGTGTGCCCGTTCTATTTGCGATGAATCTACTGTAATGTCCAATTCCTTCTTGCACAGGTCAATCACTTTTGTTTCAGCACTTGGCCATGTCTCAGATATGTCATCCGAAAGGCCGAAAAAAAGCAAGTTGCAGCGTCTCAGCTTGTTTTCCGCGTCATTATAACGCGATTCAATAATTCTGAGATGGTCAGAGAGGACGCTGGAAACTGCACCAGGAGAATCAGCCGAAGACGCAGCGGGATTGTTTTTTAGATCTGAAACGTCCACTTCAACACTGCGAAGTCTAGAAGACAACTGCTTCAGTTCAATGTCTACTGACGCTTGCCACTGCTTCAACTCTCTCAAATCACTTCGAATTCCATCTTGGCCGGATTCGATCCTTTGTACAGTCTCCAGCACAGTAGCCAGGATGTCATTAGAATCAGGTCCGGGGTTTGTTTCCACATCCCCGGAAAGAATTAAGAATAAACTACTTAAGCAATATTGCACAGTTTCCTCGCATGCTTCTAGGGCAAATAACCACTCTCTGGGGCATGACACCAAAAACAAGTAGCGATTCTTGCTTCTTAGGCAAGTGCAATGATCAAGGTAACTCACCTGGAACAGTGTGTAAGGTAAGCGCTCCATTGCCAATACGGCGTCGTGCCCCAGAGGGGCGTTCACGGGCAGCAGCTTATATTCCGTGTGGCCGGCGCTGATAGTGGTATCGCTGGTGATGAACGACCGCGGTTGCCAGCCGAAGAACAGTTTTCCTTCCAGATGGATCTGTAGGCAAGGCTGTTGCGTCCAATCCGCGGGTTGATTCGCGTTCTCAACTGGGCAGGTGAAGACCACGTACGATGCCAAACAAGGTAGCGATGAGCCAAGGAGTAGGGCAGCCTGGAACAGTGTGTAAGGTAAGCGCTCCATTGCCAATACGGCGTCGTGCCCCAGAGGGGCGTTCACGGGGAGCAGCTTATATTCCGTGTGGCCGGCGCTGATAGTGGTATCGCTGGTGATGAACGATCGCGGTTGCCAGCCGAAGAACAGGTTTCCTTCCAGATGGATCTGTAGGCAAGGCTGTTGCGTCCAATCCGCGGGTTGATTCGCGTTCTCAACTGGGCAGGTGAAGACCACGTCCGATGCCAAACAAGGTGGTGATGAGCCAAGGAGTAGTGCAGCCTGGAACAGTGTGTAAGGTAAGCGCTCCATTGCCAATACGGCGTCGTGCGGCTTGCAGGTGAAGGTAGTAGTCGAGGATGGAAGGAGTGGTTGGCTGGGAAAGCGGGAATCTGCACACAAATAAGAGACGACTTAGACGTTGCACGTTCCGGTGTCGCTCCTGCTCTTGTGGCGGTCCCTAGATGCCGGCTTGAATTTATAGCAGCGGCCACCGGAAGGGCGACCGCACTGTTCCGGAAGGTTGGTATGCGCAAGTGCAGAGCCCGCACATGCAACTGGCGATGATGCGGCTTGCAGGTGAGGGTAGGTGGCGAGGGTGGAAGGAGTGGTTGGCTCGGTAAGCGGGAATCGGCACACAAATAAGAGAAGACTTAGACTTTGCACGTTTCGCTGTCGCTCCTGCTCTTGTGGCGGTCCCTTGATGCCGGCTTGATTTTATAGCAGCGGCCACCCTAAGGGCGACCGCACTGTTCCGGAAGGTCGGTATGCGCAGGTGCAGAGCCCGCACGTGCAACTAGCGATGTTGCGGCTTGCACGTGAGTGTAGTTGGCGAGGGTGGAAGGAGTGGTTGACTGTGTAAGCGGGAATCTGCACACAAATAAGAGAAGACTTAGACGTTGCACGTTCCGGTGTCGCTCCTGCACTTGTGGCGGTTCCTTGATGCCGGCTTGAATTTATAGCAGCAGCCACCGGAAGGGCGACCGCACTGTTCCGGAAGGTTGTTATGCGCAGGTGCAGAGCCCGCACGTGCAACTGGCGATGATGCGGCTTGCAGGTGAGGGTAGCTGGCGAGGGTGGAAGGACTGGTTGGCTCGGTAAGCGGGAATCTGCACACAAATAAGAGAAGACTTAGACGTTGCACGTTCCGGTGTCGCCCCTGCTCTTGTGGCGGTCCCTTGATGCCGGCTTGAATTTATAGCAGCGGCCACCGGAAGGGCCACCGCACTGTTCTGGAAGGTTGGTATGCGCAGGTGCAGAGCCCGCACGTGCAACTGGCGATGATTCGGCTTGCAGTGGAGGGTAGCAGGCGAGGGTGGAATGAGTGGTTGGCTGGGTAAGCGGGAATCTCCAAACAAATAAGAGAAGACTTAGACGTTGCACGTGTCGCTGTCGCTGCAGCTCTTGTGACGGTCCCTTGATGCCGGCTTGAATTTATAGCAGCGACCACCGGAAGGGCCACCGCACTGTTCCGGAAGGTTGGTATGCGCAGGTGCAAAGCCCGCACGTGCAACTGGCGATGATTCGGCTTGTAGGTGAAGGTAGCTGGCGAGGGTGGAAGGAGTGGTTGGCTGCGGAAGCGGGAATCTGCATACAAATAAGAGAAGACATGGACGTTGCACGTTTCGCTGTCGCTGCAGCTCTTGTGGCAGTCCCTTGATGCCGGTTTGAATTTATAGCAGCGGCCACAGGAAGGGCGACCGCACTGTTCCAGAAGGTTGGTATGCGCAAGTGCAGAGCCCGCACATGCAACTGGCGATGATGCGGCTTGCAGGTGAGGGTAGCTGGCGAGGGTGGAAGAAGTGGTTTGCTCGGTAAGCGGGAATCTGCACACAAATAAGAGAAGACTTAGACGTTGCACGTTTCGCTGTCGCTCCTTCTCTTGTGGCGGTCCCTTTATGCCGGCTTGATTTTATAGCAGCGTCCACCGGAAGAGCGACCGCACTGTTCCGGAAGGTTCGTATGTGCAGGTGCAGAGCCCGCACGTGTAACTGGCGATGAAGCGGCTTTCAGGTGAGGGTAGCAGTCGAGGGTGGAAGGAGTGGTTGGCTGGGAAAGCGGGAATCTGCACACAAATAAGAGAAGACTTAGACGTTGCACGTTCCGGTGTCGCTGCAGCTCTTGTGGCGGTCCCTTGATGCCGGCTTGATTTTATAGCAGCGGCCCCCGGAACGGCGACCGCACTCTTCCGGAAGTTTGGTATGCGCAGGTGCAGAGCCCGCACGTGTAACTGGCGATGATGCGGCTTGCAGGTGAGGTAAGCAGGCGAGGGTGAAATGAGTGGTTGGCTGGGTAAGCGGTAATCTGCATAAATAAGAGAAGACTTAGACGTTGCCCGTTTCGGTTTCGCTCCTGCTCTTGTGGCGGTCCCTTGATGCCGGCTTGATTTTATAGCAGCGGCCACCCGAAGGGCGACCGCACTGTTCCGGAAGGTTGGTATGCGCAGGTGCAGAGCCCGCAGTGTAACTGGCGATGATGCGGCTTGCAGGTGAGGGTAGCAGGTGAGGGTGGAATGAGTGGTGTGCTGGGTAAGCGGGAATCTGCACACAAATAAGAGAAGACTTAGACGTTGCACGTTTCGGTGTCGCTCCTGCTCTTGCGGCGGTCCATTGATGCCGGCTTGATTTTATAGCAGCGGCCACCCGAAGGGCGATCGCACTGTTCCGGAAGGTTGGTACGCGCAGGTGCAGAGCCCGCACGTGTAACTGGCGATGATGCGGCTTGCAGGTGAGGGTAGCAGGTGAGGGTGGAATGAGTGGTGTGCTGGGTAAGCGGGAATCTGCACACAAATAAGAGAAGACTTAGACGTTGCACGTTTCGGTGTCGCTGCTGCTCTTGTTGCGGTCCCTTGATGCCAGCTTGATTTTATAGCAGCGGCCACCGGAAGGGCGACCGCACTGTTCCGGTAGGTTGGTATGCGCAGGTGCAGAGCCTGCACGTGTAACTTATTTATTTATATATTTATTTATTTATTTATTTATTTATTTATTTATTTATTCACGTTGCCTCACAGGCTCCAAGCATGGAGTATTGTGTGAGGGGGGGATTACATAAATAGGGGTAATAACAGGAGCATGAATGACACGATTATATAATGCTGATTGACTGTTAGTACTTATTAAACAGTAAGAACATCATTATACAATAGTTATTGACGCGTCAGTAATTAGAAAAAATGGCTGTTATTTCGGTCCTAAAAGAAGCTGGATCACGAATATTGACGATGTGTTCCGGAAGACCATTCCAGTGAACAATAGCCTGCGGCAAAGCGGATGAATTGAATGCAACGGTTTTACCTGAAAGGCGTTTGAAGCTGAGATGGTTGTTTAAACGGCGCGAGGTGCGGTGAGGTTGGGCAAGAGGGAGAGTCGAAAGATTAGTGCTATAGATTATCTTGTGAAATAAGCAGATTAGGGCAATTAATCTTCGTGATTGCAAGGTACAAAGAGAGAGCGATAATTTAATGTTTTTGACGCTTGAGTGACGGTCATAGTTTCTGGAGATGAAACGCGCAGCACGATTTTGGACTGATTCAAGGGAGTTAATTAAATAAGCCTGGTGAGGTGACCAAATGGATGATGCATACTCGAGTTGCGGACGAACAAATGTTTGATAGGCGAGCTTACGGGTAGTAGCAGGAGTTCCATGAAGATTCCGTTTTAGGTATCCTAAGGTCCGGGATGCTTTAGCTGTTATTTTCTGTATATGAGTGGACCAGGACAAGTTACATAAAAAATGGACACCAAGGTATTTGTAAGAAGACACCTGAGAGACTAAGCTGTTATCGAGCATGTAATTGAACGCAGAGTTAGATTTTTTGCGGCTGAATGTCATTAACTTGCATTTTTCAGTGTTAAGTGACATTTGCCATGATGAACACCAAGCGGTTACATGATCGAGGTCCCTTTGAAGTGCAAGAAGGTCTGCAGGTGATCGGATTTTGCGGTAAATTATGCAGTCATCTGCGAACAAGCGAATGGTTGATGTAATGTTAGATGGCAGATCATTAATGTAAATCAGCAACAGCAACGGGCCCAGGACGCTTCCTTGATGAACACCAGATAGAACATCGCTAAACGGAGATGAGTGGCCGTTAACAACCGTGAACTGTTTACGAAAAGACAAGAAATTCCTTAGCCATGAGGTTGTTAGTGAGTCTAGGTTGAGGGAAGTAATTTTACCTATTAAGTGTGAGTGCGCAACGCGGTCGAATGCTTTTGAGAAATCTAAGAATATGCAGTCTGTTTGGAAGTTCTCGTCCATGTTGTGTAGTAGCTCGTTAGTAAATTCCAGTAGTTGAGTCTCACAAGAGAAGCCTTTCCTGAACCCGTGCTGGTTAGAAAAAAAGAAATTATTACTATCTAGATGCGGCGCCACTGCTGATACGTTGATGTGTTCGAGGATCTTACATGGGACAGATGTCAATGATATGGGGCGATAAATTTGCTCGTTCGTTTTATCAGCTGATTTGAAGATGGGGATAATTTTACCAATTTTCCAATCCCTTGGAATTTCACCAGTTGATAGCGACTGACGAAATATATGGAAGAGAATATTGCTTGAATGGATCACTGTGCTTTTGAGAATTTTTGTATTAATATCGTCAATGCCAGCAGAAGTCGAAATCTTAAGATTGTTATTAATATCGTCAATGCCAGCAGAAGTCGAAATCTTAAGATTGTTTATTAATGCTGCAATACCGGAGACACTTATTTCTATGGGACTCATGTACTGGTAATCGGCATCTACTAATGGTGGAGTAGTGGAATGGTCTTCCTGTGTGAACACTGAAGAAAAATTATTAAATATAAGTGGGCATTCTTCTATAACTGGAGCACCAGTGTTATCCAACAAGGAAACAAGAACCGGAGTGTCAATAGGTGATATCGTTTTCCAAAATTTTTTAGGGTTGTGTCTTAAGGGATTGAAGGTCATGGGAATATTATTTAAACTTTGCTTTGCGGATGGCACTACAATATGTTTTTTCGGCGGTTTTGTGTTTCTGCCATGAAGCCGGTGTGCCAAGGCGTTTGGCAGCTTTGAATAGTCGCTTTTTCTTGTTTTTTAATGCATGTAACATCCTGTTGAAACATGGTTTAGACGCGTTCGTGCGGAGGGTGAGCAGTGGTATATGACGGTGTACTAATTCCAGTAAACTATTTTTGAACAAAACCCAGTTATCGTTGGCCGAACGCTGAGAAAAAGTCGGAAGATATGTGTCACAAAAGGATTGTAACCCGATATTAATGGCATTGTAGTCAGCGCGGTTATAATCAAAAATACGTTTATGTGTTTGTGCACGTGCGCATGAAGGCATGGAAATCGTGAAATTAAGCAGTTCGTGATCACTGAAGCCATCAGAATAAGAGATAGGGCTTATATTGTCTGGGACTGACGAGAAGACGAGGTCCAGCTTATTGTTTCCTCGGGTAGGTTTTTCGACTAATTGGACCAAAGAGAAATCGAGAGTTAGTTGAACAAAATTAGTGCCATCACGTGTTCTCGAACTTAAGCTCGGCCAGTCAATTTCGGGAAAGTTGAAGTCACCAAGTAGACAAATACTTGCTTTTGGAAATTTAGCTTTTGCTTCAGTTAGGTTATCATGTAGATCAGAGACGAATGATTGCGGACTATCTGGTGGTCTGTAACAAACTCCAAGAAGATGCTTGGAAGATGGCGATGTGATGCAAACCCACAAAATTTCTAATTTACTAGGAATATCAACGGGAAAAGAAGTTATATGCTTTTTAGCAGCAATCAACACCCCTCCTCCCCTTCTGTCGCTCCTATCGTTTCTGTAGATAGTGAAACAAACTGTCCATATCAGGCAAGACTTCATCGTTCCTAATATCTTTATGGAGCCACGTTTCGGTTAGTATTAAAATGTCGCATTCACAATTGTCAAGGTATGAACAAAGTTCGATGCGCTTAGGAAGAATGCTGCGTATGTTAGTGAAAAGTAAGGAGAGCTGCGATTGCGCGGTGTTATTGCGGTAAGATGTTTGTTCTTTCCTGATGACACGTGTAGCCGAGCAACACCTTACCTATGCGGAAGATAGTTTTACGGTGTCAGTAGCGGCGTCGTATACGTAAACACTATCGTTTATTCTCAGCTTATCGACATTTAGCTTGTACGGAACTTTTTGTGGTTTGGCAAATTCGATCAACTTCTTTCTAGCCAGTCGTGTCTGAAAGGAAAAATCTTCGCGCACAGCATAGTTAGTTCCTTTCAGCTTGATGCCGTTCCCAATGATCTGTTGTTTGTCCTTAAACAATGTGAATTTTACCATCACTGGCCTGCACTTTTCCGGGTCGTATTTACCAATGCGGTGTGCCCGTTCTATTTGCGATGAATCTACTGTAATGTCCAATTCCTTCTTGCACAGGTCAATCACTTTTGTTTCAGCACTTGGCCATGTCTCAGATATGTCATCCGAAAGGCCGAAAAAAAGCAAGTTGCAGCGTCTCAGCTTGTTTTCCGCGTCATTATAACGCGATTCAATAATTCTGAGATGGTCAGAGAGGACGCTGGAAACTGCACCAGGAGAATCAGCCGAAGACGCAGCGGGATTGTTTTTTAGATCTGAAACGTCCACTTCAACACTGCGAAGTCTAGAAGACAACTGCTTCAGTTCAATGTCTACTGACGCTTGCCACTGCTTCAACTCTCTCAAATCACTTCGAATTCCATCTTGGCCGGATTCGATCCTTTGTACAGTCTCCAGCACAGTAGCCAGGATGTCATTAGAATCAGGTCCGGGGTTTGTTTCCACATCCCCGGAAAGAATTAAGAATAAACTACTTAAGCAATATTGCACAGTTTCCTCGCATGCTTCTAGGGCAAATAACCACTCTCTGGGGCATGACACCAAAAACAAGTAGCGATTCTTGCTTCTTAGGCAAGTGCAATGATCAAGGTAACTCACCTGGAACAGTGTGTAAGGTAAGCGCTCCATTGCCAATACGGCGTCGTGCCCCAGAGGGGCGTTCACGGGCAGCAGCTTATATTCCGTGTGGCCGGCGCTGATAGTGGTATCGCTGGTGATGAACGACCGCGGTTGCCAGCCGAAGAACAGTTTTCCTTCCAGATGGATCTGTAGGCAAGGCTGTTGCGTCCAATCCGCGGGTTGATTCGCGTTCTCAACTGGGCAGGTGAAGACCACGTACGATGCCAAACAAGGTAGCGATGAGCCAAGGAGTAGGGCAGCCTGGAACAGTGTGTAAGGTAAGCGCTCCATTGCCAATACGGCGTCGTGCCCCAGAGGGGCGTTCACGGGGAGCAGCTTATATTCCGTGTGGCCGGCGCTGATAGTGGTATCGCTGGTGATGAACGATCGCGGTTGCCAGCCGAAGAACAGGTTTCCTTCCAGATGGATCTGTAGGCAAGGCTGTTGCGTCCAATCCGCGGGTTGATTCGCGTTCTCAACTGGGCAGGTGAAGACCACGTCCGATGCCAAACAAGGTGGCGATGAGCCAAGGAGTAGTGCAGCCTGGAACAGTGTGTAAGGTAAGCGCTCCATTGCCAATACGGCGTCGTGCGGCTTGCAGGTGAAGGTAGTAGTCGAGGATGGAAGGAGTGGTTGGCTGGGAAAGCGGGAATCTGCACACAAATAAGAGACGACTTAGACGTTGCACGTTCCGGTGTCGCTCCTGCTCTTGTGGCGGTCCCTAGATGCCGGCTTGAATTTATAGCAGCGGCCACCGGAAGGGCGACCGCACTGTTCCGGAAGGTTGGTATGCGCAAGTGCAGAGCCCGCACATGCAACTGGCGATGATGCGGCTTGCAGGTGAGGGTAGCTGGCGAGGGTGGAAGGAGTGGTTGGCTCGGTAAGCGGGAATCGGCACACAAATAAGAGAAGACTTAGACTTTGCACGTTTCGCTGTCGCTCCTGCTCTTGTGGCGGTCCCTTGATGCCGGCTTGATTTTATAGCAGCGGCCACCCTAAGGGCGACCGCACTGTTCCGGAAGGTCGGTATGCGCAGGTGCAGAGCCCGCACGTGCAACTAGCGATGTTGCGGCTTGCACGTGAGTGTAGTTGGCGAGGGTGGAAGGAGTGGTTGACTGTGTAAGCGGGAATCTGCACACAAATAAGAGAAGACTTAGACGTTGCACGTTCCGGTGTCGCTCCTGCACTTGTGGCGGTTCCTTGATGCCGGCTTGAATTTATAGCAGCAGCCACCGGAAGGGCGACCGCACTGTTCCGGAAGGTTGTTATGCGCAGGTGCAGAGCCCGCACGTGCAACTGGCGATGATGCGGCTTGCAGGTGAGGGTAGCTGGCGAGGGTGGAAGGACTGGTTGGCTCGGTAAGCGGGAATCTGCACACAAATAAGAGAAGACTTAGACGTTGCACGTTCCGGTGTCGCCCCTGCTCTTGTGGCGGTCCCTTGATGCCGGCTTGAATTTATAGCAGCGGCCACCGGAAGGGTGACCGCACTGTTCCGGAAGGTTGGTATGCTCAGGTGCAGAGCCCGCACGTGTAACTGGAGTTGATGCGGCTTGCAGGTTGGGGTAGCAGGCGAGGGTGGAATGAGTGGTTGGCTGGCTAAGCGGGAATCTGCACACAAATAAGAGAAGACTTAGACGTTGCATGTTTCGCTGTCGCTGCAGCTCTCGTGGCGGTCCCTTGATGCCGGCTTGATTTTATATCAGCGGCCACCGGAAAGGCGACCGCACTGTTCGGGAAGGTTGGTATGCGCAGGTGCAGAGCCCGCACGTGCAACTGGCGATGATTCGGCTTGCAGGTGAGGGTAGCAGGCGAGGGTGGAATGAGTGGTTGGCTGGGTAAGCGGGAATCTGCACACAAATAAGAGAAGACTTAGACGTTGTATGTTTCGCTGTCGCTGCAGCTCTCGTGGCGGTCCCTTGATGCCGGCTTGATTTTATAGCAGCGGCCACCGGAAAGGCGACCGCACTGTTCGGGAAGGTTGGTATGCGCAGGTGCAGAGCCCGCACGTGCAACTGGCGATGATTCGGCTTGCAGGTGAGGGTAGCAGGCGAGGGTGGAATGAGTGGTTGGCTGGGTAAGCGGGAATCTGCACACAAATAAGAGAAGACTTAGACGTTGCATGTTTCGCTGTCGCTGCAGCTCTCGTGGCGGTCCCTTGATGCCGGCTTGACTTTATAGCAGCGGCCACCGGAAAGGCGACCCCACTGTTCGGGAAGGTTGGTGTGCGCAGGTGCAGAGCCCGCACGTGCAACTGGCGATGATTCGGCTTGCAGGTGAGGGTAGCAGGCGAGGGTGAAATGAGTGGTTGGCTGGGTAAGCGGGAATCTGCACACAAATAAGAGAAGACTTAGACGTTGCACGTTTCGCTGTCGCTGCAGCTCTTGTGGCAGTCCCTTGATGCCGGTTTGAATTTATAGCAGCGGCCACAGGAAGGGCGACCGCACTGTTCCAGAAGGTTGGTATGCGCAAGTGCAGAGCCCGCACATGCAACTGGCGATGATGCGGCTTGCAGGTGAGGGTAGCTGGCGAGGGTGGAAGAAGTGGTTTGCTCGGTAAGCGGGAATCTGCACACAAATAAGAGAAGACTTAGACGTTGCACGTTTCGCTGTCGCTCCTTCTCTTGTGGCGGTCCCTTTATGCCGGCTTGATTTTATAGCAGCGTCCACCGGAAGAGCGACCGCACTGTTCCGGAAGGTTCGTATGTGCAGGTGCAGAGCCCGCACGTGTAACTGGCGATGAAGCGGCTTTCAGGTGAGGGTAGCAGTCGAGGGTGGAAGGAGTGGTTGGCTGGGAAAGCGGGAATCTGCACACAAATAAGAGAAGACTTAGACGTTGCACGTTCCGGTGTCGCTGCAGCTCTTGTGGCGGTCCCTTGATGCCGGCTTGATTTTATAGCAGCGGCCCCCGGAACGGCGACCGCACTCTTCCGGAAGTTTGGTATGCGCAGGTGCAGAGCCCGCACGTGTAACTGGCGATGATGCGGCTTGCAGGTGAGGTAAGCAGGCGAGGGTGAAATGAGTGGTTGGCTGGGTAAGCGGTAATCTGCATAAATAAGAGAAGACTTAGACGTTGCCCGTTTCGGTTTCGCTCCTGCTCTTGTGGCGGTCCCTTGATGCCGGCTTGATTTTATAGCAGCGGCCACCCGAAGGGCGACCGCACTGTTCCGGAAGGTTGGTATGCGCAGGTGCAGAGCCCGCACGTGTAACTAGCGATGATGCGGCTTGCAGGTGAGGGTAGCAGGTGAGGGTGGAATGAGTGGTTGGCTGGGTAAGCGGGAATCTGCACACAAATAAGAAGGCTTAGACGTTGCACGTTTCGCTGTCGCTGCAGCTCTTGTGGCGGTCCCTTGATGCCGGCTTGAATTTATAGTAGCGGCCCGCGGAACGGCGACCGCACTGTTCCGGGAGGTTGGTATGCGCAGGTGCAGATCTCGCACGTGGGACTGGCGATGATGCGGCCTGCAGGTGAGGGTAGCAGGCGAGGGTGGAAGGAGTGGTTGGCTGGGCAAGCGGGAATCTGCACACAAATAAGAGAAGACTTAGACGTTGCACGTTCCGGTGTCGTTCCTGCTCTTGTGGCGGTCCCTTTATGCCGGCTTGATTTTATAGCAGCGTTCACCGGAAGAGCGACCGCACTGTTCCGGAAGGTTCGTATGCGCAGGTGCAGAGCCCGCAGTGTAACTGGCGATGATGCGGCTTGCAGGTGAGGGTAGCAGGTGAGGGTGGAATGAGTGGTGTGCTGGGTAAGCGGGAATCTGCACACAAATAAGAGAAGACTTAGACGTTGCACGTTTCGGTGTCGCTCCTGCTCTTGCGGCGGTCCATTGATGCCGGCTTGATTTTATAGCAGCGGCCACCCGAAGGGCGATCGCACTGTTCCGGAAGGTTGGTACGCGCAGGTGCAGAGCCCGCACGTGTAACTGGCGATGATGCGGCTTGCAGGTGAGGGTAGCAGGTGAGGGTGGAATGAGTGGTGTGCTGGGTAAGCGGGAATCTGCACACAAATAAGAGAAGACTTAGACGTTGCACGTTTCGGTGTCGCTGCTGCTCTTGTTGCGGTCCCTTGATGCCAGCTTGATTTTATAGCAGCGGCCACCGGAAGGGCGACCGCACTGTTCCGGTAGGTTGGTATGCGCAGGTGCAGAGCCTGCACGTGTAACTTATTTATTTATATATTTATTTATTTATTTATTTATTTATTTATTTATTTATTTATTTATTTATTTATTCACGTTGCCTCACAGGCTCCAAGCATGGAGTATTGTGTGAGGGGGGGATTACATAAATAGGGGTAATAACAGGAGCATGAATGACACGATTATATAATGCTGATTGACTGTTAGTACTTATTAAACAGTAAGAACATCATTATACAATAGTTATTGACGCGTCAGTAATTAGAAAAAATGGCTGTTATTTCGGTCCTAAAAGAAGCTGGATCACGAATATTGACGATGTGTTCCGGAAGACCATTCCAGTGAACAATAGCCTGCGGCAAAGCGGATGAATTGAATGCAACGGTTTTACCTGAAAGGCGTTTGAAGCTGAGATGGTTGTTTAAACGGCGCGAGGTGCGGTGAGGTTGGGCAAGAGGGAGAGTCGAAAGATTAGTGCTATAGATTATCTTGTGAAATAAGCAGATTAGGGCAATTAATCTTCGTGATTGCAAGGTACAAAGAGAGAGCGATAATTTAATGTTTTTGACGCTTGAGTGACGGTCATAGTTTCTGGAGATGAAACGCGCAGCACGATTTTGGAGTGATTCAAGGGAGTTAATTAAATAAGCCTGGTGAGGTGACCAAATGGATGATGCATACTCGAGTTGCGGACGAACAAATGTTTGATAGGCGAGCTTACGGGTAGTAGCAGGAGTTCCATGAAGATTCCGTTTTAGGTATCCTAAGGTCCGGGATGCTTTAGCTGTTATTTTCTGTATATGAGTGGACCAGGACAAGTTACATAAAAAATGGACACCAAGGTATTTGTAAGAAGACACCTGAGAGACTAAGCTGTTATCGAGCATGTAATTGAACGCAGAGTTAGATTTTTTGCGGCTGAATGTCATTAACTTGCATTTTTCAGTGTTAAGTGACATTTGCCATGATGAACACCAAGCGGTTACATGATCGAGGTCCCTTTGAAGTGCAAGAAGGTCTGCAGGTGATCGGATTTTGCGGTAAATTATGCAGTCATCTGCGAACAAGCGAATGGTTGATGTAATGTTAGATGGCAGATCATTAATGTAAATCAGCAACAGCAACGGGCCCAGGACGCTTCCTTGATGAACACCAGATAGAACATCGCTAAACGGAGATGAGTGGCCGTTAACAACCGTGAACTGTTTACGAAAAGACAAGAAATTCCTTAGCCATGAGGTTGTTAGTGAGTCTAGGTTGAGGGAAGTAATTTTACCTATTAAGTGTGAGTGCGCAACGCGGTCGAATGCTTTTGAGAAATCTAAGAATATGCAGTCTGTTTGGAAGTTCTCGTCCATGTTGTGTAGTAGCTCGTTAGTAAATTCCAGTAGTTGAGTCTCACAAGAGAAGCCTTTCCTGAACCCGTGCTGGTTAGAAAAAAAGAAATTATTACTATCTAGATGCGGCGCCACTGCTGATACGTTGATGTGTTCGAGGATCTTACATGGGACAGATGTCAATGATATGGGGCGATAAATTTGCTCGTTCGTTTTATCACCTGATTTGAAGATGGGGATAATTTTACCAATTTTCCAATCCCTTGGAATTTCACCAGTTGATAGCGACTGACGAAATATATGGAAGAGAATATTGCTTGAATGGATCACTGTGCTTTTGAGAATTTTTGTATTAATATCGTCAATGCCAGCAGAAGTCGAAATCTTAAGATTGTTATTAATATCGTCAATGCCAGCAGAAGTCGAAATCTTAAGATTGTTTATTAATGCTGCAATACCGGAGACACTTATTTCTATGGGACTCATGTACTGGTAATCGGCATCTACTAATGGTGGAGTAGTGGAATGGTCTTCCTGTGTGAACACTGAAGAAAAATTATTAAATATAAGTGGGCATTCTTCTATAACTGGAGCACCAGTGTTATCCAACAAGGAAACAAGAACCGGAGTGTCAATAGGTGATATCGTTTTCCAAAATTTTTTAGGGTTGTGTCTTAAGGGATTGAAGGTCATGGGAATATTATTTAAACTTTGCTTTGCGGATGGCACTACAATATGTTTTTTCGGCGGTTTTGTGTTTCTGCCATGAAGCCGGTGTGCCAAGGCGTTTGGCAGCTTTGAATAGTCGCTTTTTCTTGTTTTTTAATGCATGTAACATCCTGTTGAAACATGGTTTAGACGCGTTCGTGCGGAGGGTGAGCAGTGGTATATGACGGTGTACTAATTCCAGTAAACTATTTTTGAACAAAACCCAGTTATCGTTGGCCGAACGCTGAGAAAAAGTCGGAAGATATGTGTCACAAAAGGATTGTAACCCGATATTAATGGCATTGTAGTCAGCGCGGTTATAATCAAAAATACGTTTATGTGTTTGTGCACGTGCGCATGAAGGCATGGAAATCGTGAAATTAAGCAGTTCGTGATCACTGAAGCCATCAGAATAAGAGATAGGGCTTATATTGTCTGGGACTGACGAGAAGACGAGGTCCAGCTTATTGTTTCCTCGGGTAGGTTTTTCGACTAATTGGACCAAAGAGAAATCGAGAGTTAGTTGAACAAAATTAGTGCCATCACGTGTTCTCGAACTTAAGCTCGGCCAGTCAATTTCGGGAAAGTTGAAGTCACCAAGTAGACAAATACTTGCTTTTGGAAATTTAGCTTTTGCTTCAGTTAGGTTATCATGTAGATCAGAGACGAATGATTGCGGACTATCTGGTGGTCTGTAACAAACTCCAAGAAGATGCTTGGAAGATGGCGATGTGATGCAAACCCACAAAATTTCTAATTTACTAGGAATATCAACGGGAAAAGAAGTTATATGCTTTTTAGCAGCAATCAACACCCCTCCTCCCCTTCTGTCGCTCCTATCGTTTCTGTAGATAGTGAAACAAACTGTCCATATCAGGCAAGACTTCATCGTTCCTAATATCTTTATGGAGCCACGTTTCGGTTAGTATTAAAATGTCGCATTCACAATTGTCAAGGTATGAACAAAGTTCGATGCGCTTAGGAAGAATGCTGCGTATGTTAGTGAAAAGTAAGGAGAGCTGCGATTGCGCGGTGTTATTGCGGTAAGATGTTTGTTCTTTCCTGATGACACGTGTAGCCGAGCAACACCTTACCTATGCGGAAGATAGTTTTACGGTGTCAGTAGCGGCGTCGTATACGTAAACACTATCGTTTATTCTCAGCTTATCGACATTTAGCTTGTACGGAACTTTTTGTGGTTTGGCAAATTCGATCAACTTCTTTCTAGCCAGTCGTGTCTGAAAGGAAAAATCTTCGCGCACAGCATAGTTAGTTCCTTTCAGCTTGATGCCGTTCCCAATGATCTGTTGTTTGTCCTTAAACAATGTGAATTTTACCATCACTGGCCTGCACTTTTCCGGGTCGTATTTACCAATGCGGTGTGCCCGTTCTATTTGCGATGAATCTACTGTAATGTCCAATTCCTTCTTGCACAGGTCAATCACTTTTGTTTCAGCACTTGGCCATGTCTCAGATATGTCATCCGAAAGGCCGAAAAAAAGCAAGTTGCAGCGTCTCAGCTTGTTTTCCGCGTCATTATAACGCGATTCAATAATTCTGAGATGGTCAGAGAGGACGCTGGAAACTGCACCAGGAGAATCAGCCGAAGACGCAGCGGGATTGTTTTTTAGATCTGAAACGTCCACTTCAACACTGCGAAGTCTAGAAGACAACTGCTTCAGTTCAATGTCTACTGACGCTTGCCACTGCTTCAACTCTCTCAAATCACTTCGAATTCCATCTTGGCCGGATTCGATCCTTTGTACAGTCTCCAGCACAGTAGCCAGGATGTCATTAGAATCAGGTCCGGGGTTTGTTTCCACATCCCCGGAAAGAATTAAGAATAAACTACTTAAGCAATATTGCACAGTTTCCTCGCATGCTTCTAGGGCAAATAACCACTCTCTGGGGCATGACACCAAAAACAAGTAGCGATTCTTGCTTCTTAGGCAAGTGCAATGATCAAGGTAACTCACCTGGAACAGTGTGTAAGGTAAGCGCTCCATTGCCAATACGGCGTCGTGCCCCAGAGGGGCGTTCACGGGCAGCAGCTTATATTCCGTGTGGCCGGCGCTGATAGTGGTATCGCTGGTGATGAACGACCGCGGTTGCCAGCCGAAGAACAGTTTTCCTTCCAGATGGATCTGTAGGCAAGGCTGTTGCGTCCAATCCGCGGGTTGATTCGCGTTCTCAACTGGGCAGGTGAAGACCACGTACGATGCCAAACAAGGTAGCGATGAGCCAAGGAGTAGGGCAGCCTGGAACAGTGTGTAAGGTAAGCGCTCCATTGCCAATACGGCGTCGTGCCCCAGAGGGGCGTTCACGGGGAGCAGCTTATATTCCGTGTGGCCGGCGCTGATAGTGGTATCGCTGGTGATGAACGATCGCGGTTGCCAGCCGAAGAACAGGTTTCCTTCCAGATGGATCTGTAGGCAAGGCTGTTGCGTCCAATCCGCGGGTTGATTCGCGTTCTCAACTGGGCAGGTGAAGACCACGTCCGATGCCAAACAAGGTGGCGATGAGCCAAGGAGTAGTGCAGCCTGGAACAGTGTGTAAGGTAAGCGCTCCATTGCCAATACGGCGTCGTGCGGCTTGCAGGTGAAGGTAGTAGTCGAGGATGGAAGGAGTGGTTGGCTGGGAAAGCGGGAATCTGCACACAAATAAGAGACGACTTAGACGTTGCACGTTCCGGTGTCGCTCCTGCTCTTGTGGCGGTCCCTAGATGCCGGCTTGAATTTATAGCAGCGGCCACCGGAAGGGCGACCGCACTGTTCCGGAAGGTTGGTATGCGCAAGTGCAGAGCCCGCACATGCAACTGGCGATGATGCGGCTTGCAGGTGAGGGTAGCTGGCGAGGGTGGAAGGAGTGGTTGGCTCGGTAAGCGGGAATCGGCACACAAATAAGAGAAGACTTAGACTTTGCACGTTTCGCTGTCGCTCCTGCTCTTGTGGCGGTCCCTTGATGCCGGCTTGATTTTATAGCAGCGGCCACCCTAAGGGCGACCGCACTGTTCCGGAAGGTCGGTATGCGCAGGTGCAGAGCCCGCACGTGCAACTAGCGATGTTGCGGCTTGCACGTGAGTGTAGTTGGCGAGGGTGGAAGGAGTGGTTGACTGTGTAAGCGGGAATCTGCACACAAATAAGAGAAGACTTAGACGTTGCACGTTCCGGTGTCGCTCCTGCACTTGTGGCGGTTCCTTGATGCCGGCTTGAATTTATAGCAGCAGCCACCGGAAGGGCGACCGCACTGTTCCGGAAGGTTGTTATGCGCAGGTGCAGAGCCCGCACGTGCAACTGGCGATGATGCGGCTTGCAGGTGAGGGTAGCTGGCGAGGGTGGAAGGACTGGTTGGCTCGGTAAGCGGGAATCTGCACACAAATAAGAGAAGACTTAGACGTTGCACGTTCCGGTGTCGCCCCTGCTCTTGTGGCGGTCCCTTGATGCCGGCTTGAATTTATAGCAGCGGCCACCGGAAGGGTGACCGCACTGTTCCGGAAGGTTGGTATGCTCAGGTGCAGAGCCCGCACGTGTAACTGGAGTTGATGCGGCTTGCAGGTTGGGGTAGCAGGCGAGGGTGGAATGAGTGGTTGGCTGGCTAAGCGGGAATCTGCACACAAATAAGAGAAGACTTAGACGTTGCATGTTTCGCTGTCGCTGCAGCTCTCGTGGCGGTCCCTTGATGCCGGCTTGATTTTATATCAGCGGCCACCGGAAAGGCGACCGCACTGTTCGGGAAGGTTGGTATGCGCAGGTGCAGAGCCCGCACGTGCAACTGGCGATGATTCGGCTTGCAGGTGAGGGTAGCAGGCGAGGGTGAAATGAGTGGTTGGCTGGGTAAGCGGGAATCTGCACACAAATAAGAGAAGACTTAGACGTTGTATGTTTCGCTGTCGCTGCAGCTCTCGTGGCGGTCCCTTGATGCCGGCTTGATTTTATAGCAGCGGCCACCGGAAAGGCGACCGCACTGTTCGGGAAGGTTGGTATGCGCAGGTGCAGAGCCCGCACGTGCAACTGGCGATGATTCGGCTTGCAGGTGAGGGTAGCAGGCGAGGGTGGAATGAGTGGTTGGCTGGGTAAGCGGGAATCTGCACACAAATAAGAGAAGACTTAGACGTTGCATGTTTCGCTGTCGCTGCAGCTCTCGTGGCGGTCCCTTGATGCCGGCTTGACTTTATAGCAGCGGCCACCGGAAAGGCGACCCCACTGTTCGGGAAGGTTGGTGTGCGCAGGTGCAGAGCCCGCACGTGCAACTGGCGATGATTCGGCTTGCAGGTGAGGGTAGCAGGCGAGGGTGAAATGAGTGGTTGGCTGGGTAAGCGGGAATCTGCACACAAATAAGAGAAGACTTAGACGTTGCACGTTTCGCTGTCGCTGCAGCTCTTGTGGCAGTCCCTTGATGCCGGTTTGAATTTATAGCAGCGGCCACAGGAAGGGCGACCGCACTGTTCCAGAAGGTTGGTATGCGCAAGTGCAGAGCCCGCACATGCAACTGGCGATGATGCGGCTTGCAGGTGAGGGTAGCTGGCGAGGGTGGAAGAAGTGGTTTGCTCGGTAAGCGGGAATCTGCACACAAATAAGAGAAGACTTAGACGTTGCACGTTTCGCTGTCGCTCCTTCTCTTGTGGCGGTCCCTTTATGCCGGCTTGATTTTATAGCAGCGTCCACCGGAAGAGCGACCGCACTGTTCCGGAAGGTTCGTATGTGCAGGTGCAGAGCCCGCACGTGTAACTGGCGATGAAGCGGCTTTCAGGTGAGGGTAGCAGTCGAGGGTGGAAGGAGTGGTTGGCTGGGAAAGCGGGAATCTGCACACAAATAAGAGAAGACTTAGACGTTGCACGTTCCGGTGTCGCTGCAGCTCTTGTGGCGGTCCCTTGATGCCGGCTTGATTTTATAGCAGCGGCCCCCGGAACGGCGACCGCACTCTTCCGGAAGTTTGGTATGCGCAGGTGCAGAGCCCGCACGTGTAACTGGCGATGATGCGGCTTGCAGGTGAGGTAAGCAGGCGAGGGTGAAATGAGTGGTTGGCTGGGTAAGCGGTAATCTGCATAAATAAGAGAAGACTTAGACGTTGCCCGTTTCGGTTTCGCTCCTGCTCTTGTGGCGGTCCCTTGATGCCGGCTTGATTTTATAGCAGCGGCCACCCGAAGGGCGACCGCACTGTTCCGGAAGGTTGGTATGCGCAGGTGCAGAGCCCGCACGTGTAACTAGCGATGATGCGGCTTGCAGGTGAGGGTAGCAGGTGAGGGTGGAATGAGTGGTTGGCTGGGTAAGCGGGAATCTGCACACAAATAAGAAGGCTTAGACGTTGCACGTTTCGCTGTCGCTGCAGCTCTTGTGGCGGTCCCTTGATGCCGGCTTGAATTTATAGTAGCGGCCCGCGGAACGGCGACCGCACTGTTCCGGGAGGTTGGTATGCGCAGGTGCAGATCTCGCACGTGGGACTGGCGATGATGCGGCCTGCAGGTGAGGGTAGCAGGCGAGGGTGGAAGGAGTGGTTGGCTGGGCAAGCGGGAATCTGCACACAAATAAGAGAAGACTTAGACGTTGCACGTTCCGGTGTCGTTCCTGCTCTTGTGGCGGTCCCTTTATGCCGGCTTGATTTTATAGCAGCGTTCACCGGAAGAGCGACCGCACTGTTCCGGAAGGTTCGTATGCGCAGGTGCAGAGCCCGCAGTGTAACTGGCGATGATGCGGCTTGCAGGTGAGGGTAGCAGGTGAGGGTGGAATGAGTGGTGTGCTGGGTAAGCGGGAATCTGCACACAAATAAGAGAAGACTTAGACGTTGCACGTTTCGGTGTCGCTCCTGCTCTTGCGGCGGTCCATTGATGCCGGCTTGATTTTATAGCAGCGGCCACCCGAAGGGCGATCGCACTGTTCCGGAAGGCTGGTACGCGCAGGTGCAGAGCCAGCACGTGTAACTGGCGATGATGCGGCTTGCAGGTGAGGGTAGCAGGTGAGGGTGGAATGAGTGGTGTGCTGGGTAAGCGGGAATCTGCACACAAATAAGAGAAGACTTAGACGTTGCACGTTTCGGTGTCGCTGCTGCTCTTGTTGCGGTCCCTTGATGCCAGCTTGATTTTATAGCAGCGGCCACCGGAAGGGCGACCGCACTGTTCCGGTAGGTTGGTATGCGCAGGTGCAGAGCCTGCACGTGTAACTTATTTATTTATATATTTATTTATTTATTTATTTATTTATTTATTTATTTATTTATTCACGTTGCCTCACAGGCTCCAAGCATGGAGTATTGTGTGAGGGGGGGATTACATAAATAGGGGTAATAACAGGAGCATGAATGACACGATTATATAATGCTGATTGACTGTTAGTACTTATTAAACAGTAAGAACATCATTATACAATAGTTATTGACGCGTCAGTAATTAGAAAAAATGGCTGTTATTTCGGTCCTAAAAGAAGCTGGATCACGAATATTGACGATGTGTTCCGGAAGACCATTCCAGTGAACAATAGCCTGCGGCAAAGCGGATGAATTGAATGCAACGGTTTTACCTGAAAGGCGTTTGAAGCTGAGATGGTTGTTTAAACGGCGCGAGGTGCGGTGAGGTTGGGCAAGAGGGAGAGTCGAAAGATTAGTGCTATAGATTATCTTGTGAAATAAGCAGATTAGGGCAATTAATCTTCGTGATTGCAAGGTACAAAGAGAGAGCGATAATTTAATGTTTTTGACGCTTGAGTGACGGTCATAGTTTCTGGAGATGAAACGCGCAGCACGATTTTGGACTGATTCAAGGGAGTTAATTAAATAAGCCTGGTGAGGTGACCAAATGGATGATGCATACTCGAGTTGCGGACGAACAAATGTTTGATAGGCGAGCTTACGGGTAGTAGCAGGAGTTCCATGAAGATTCCGTTTTAGGTATCCTAAGGTCCGGGATGCTTTAGCTGTTATTTTCTGTATATGAGTGGACCAGGACAAGTTACATAAAAAATGGACACCAAGGTATTTGTAAGAAGACACCTGAGAGACTAAGCTGTTATCGAGCATGTAATTGAACGCAGAGTTAGATTTTTTGCGGCTGAATGTCATTAACTTGCATTTTTCAGTGTTAAGTGACATTTGCCATGATGAACACCAAGCGGTTACATGATCGAGGTCCCTTTGAAGTGCAAGAAGGTCTGCAGGTGATCGGATTTTGCGGTAAATTATGCAGTCATCTGCGAACAAGCGAATGGTTGATGTAATGTTAGATGGCAGATCATTAATGTAAATCAGCAACAGCAACGGGCCCAGGACGCTTCCTTGATGAACACCAGATAGAACATCGCTAAACGGAGATGAGTGGCCGTTAACAACCGTGAACTGTTTACGAAAAGACAAGAAATTCCTTAGCCATGAGGTTGTTAGTGAGTCTAGGTTGAGGGAAGTAATTTTACCTATTAAGTGTGAGTGCGCAACGCGGTCGAATGCTTTTGAGAAATCTAAGAATATGCAGTCTGTTTGGAAGTTCTCGTCCATGTTGTGTAGTAGCTCGTTAGTAAATTCCAGTAGTTGAGTCTCACAAGAGAAGCCTTTCCTGAACCCGTGCTGGTTAGAAAAAAAGAAATTATTACTATCTAGATGCGGCGCCACTGCTGATACGTTGATGTGTTCGAGGATCTTACATGGGACAGATGTCAATGATATGGGGCGATAAATTTGCTCGTTCGTTTTATCACCTGATTTGAAGATGGGGATAATTTTACCAATTTTCCAATCCCTTGGAATTTCACCAGTTGATAGCGACTGACGAAATATATGGAAGAGAATATTGCTTGAATGGATCACTGTGCTTTTGAGAATTTTTGTATTAATATCGTCAATGCCAGCAGAAGTCGAAATCTTAAGATTGTTATTAATATCGTCAATGCCAGCAGAAGTCGAAATCTTAAGATTGTTTATTAATGCTGCAATACCGGAGACACTTATTTCTATGGGACTCATGTACTGGTAATCGGCATCTACTAATGGTGGAGTAGTGGAATGGTCTTCCTGTGTGAACACTGAAGAAAAATTATTAAATATAAGTGGGCATTCTTCTATAACTGGAGCACCAGTGTTATCCAACAAGGAAACAAGAACCGGAGTGTCAATAGGTGATATCGTTTTCCAAAATTTTTTAGGGTTGTGTCTTAAGGGATTGAAGGTCATGGGAATATTATTTAAACTTTGCTTTGCGGATGGCACTACAATATGTTTTTTCGGCGGTTTTGTGTTTCTGCCATGAAGCCGGTGTGCCAAGGCGTTTGGCAGCTTTGAATAGTCGCTTTTTCTTGTTTTTTAATGCATGTAACATCCTGTTGAAACATGGTTTAGACGCGTTCGTGCGGAGGGTGAGCAGTGGTATATGACGGTGTACTAATTCCAGTAAACTATTTTTGAACAAAACCCAGTTATCGTTGGCCGAACGCTGAGAAAAAGTCGGAAGATATGTGTCACAAAAGGATTGTAACCCGATATTAATGGCATTGTAGTCAGCGCGGTTATAATCAAAAATACGTTTATGTGTTTGTGCACGTGCGCATGAAGGCATGGAAATCGTGAAATTAAGCAGTTCGTGATCACTGAAGCCATCAGAATAAGAGATAGGGCTTATATTGTCTGGGACTGACGAGAAGACGAGGTCCAGCTTATTGTTTCCTCGGGTAGGTTTTTCGACTAATTGGACCAAAGAGAAATCGAGAGTTAGTTGAACAAAATTAGTGCCATCACGTGTTCTCGAACTTAAGCTCGGCCAGTCAATTTCGGGAAAGTTGAAGTCACCAAGTAGACAAATACTTGCTTTTGGAAATTTAGCTTTTGCTTCAGTTAGGTTATCATGTAGATCAGAGACGAATGATTGCGGACTATCTGGTGGTCTGTAACAAACTCCAAGAAGATGCTTGGAAGATGGCGATGTGATGCAAACCCACAAAATTTCTAATTTACTAGGAATATCAACGGGAAAAGAAGTTATATGCTTTTTAGCAGCAATCAACACCCCTCCTCCCCTTCTGTCGCTCCTATCGTTTCTGTAGATAGTGAAACAAACTGTCCATATCAGGCAAGACTTCATCGTTCCTAATATCTTTATGGAGCCACGTTTCGGTTAGTATTAAAATGTCGCATTCACAATTGTCAAGGTATGAACAAAGTTCGATGCGCTTAGGAAGAATGCTGCGTATGTTAGTGAAAAGTAAGGAGAGCTGCGATTGCGCGGTGTTATTGCGGTAAGATGTTTGTTCTTTCCTGATGACACGTGTAGCCGAGCAACACCTTACCTATGCGGAAGATAGTTTTACGGTGTCAGTAGCGGCGTCGTATACGTAAACACTATCGTTTATTCTCAGCTTATCGACATTTAGCTTGTACGGAACTTTTTGTGGTTTGGCAAATTCGATCAACTTCTTTCTAGCCAGTCGTGTCTGAAAGGAAAAATCTTCGCGCACAGCATAGTTAGTTCCTTTCAGCTTGATGCCGTTCCCAATGATCTGTTGTTTGTCCTTAAACAATGTGAATTTTACCATCACTGGCCTGCACTTTTCCGGGTCGTATTTACCAATGCGGTGTGCCCGTTCTATTTGCGATGAATCTACTGTAATGTCCAATTCCTTCTTGCACAGGTCAATCACTTTTGTTTCAGCACTTGGCCATGTCTCAGATATGTCATCCGAAAGGCCGAAAAAAAGCAAGTTGCAGCGTCTCAGCTTGTTTTCCGCGTCATTATAACGCGATTCAATAATTCTGAGATGGTCAGAGAGGACGCTGGAAACTGCACCAGGAGAATCAGCCGAAGACGCAGCGGGATTGTTTTTTAGATCTGAAACGTCCACTTCAACACTGCGAAGTCTAGAAGACAACTGCTTCAGTTCAATGTCTACTGACGCTTGCCACTGCTTCAACTCTCTCAAATCACTTCGAATTCCATCTTGGCCGGATTCGATCCTTTGTACAGTCTCCAGCACAGTAGCCAGGATGTCATTAGAATCAGGTCCGGGGTTTGTTTCCACATCCCCGGAAAGAATTAAGAATAAACTACTTAAGCAATATTGCACAGTTTCCTCGCATGCTTCTAGGGCAAATAACCACTCTCTGGGGCATGACACCAAAAACAAGTAGCGATTCTTGCTTCTTAGGCAAGTGCAATGATCAAGGTAACTCACCTGGAACAGTGTGTAAGGTAAGCGCTCCATTGCCAATACGGCGTCGTGCCCCAGAGGGGCGTTCACGGGCAGCAGCTTATATTCCGTGTGGCCGGCGCTGATAGTGGTATCGCTGGTGATGAACGACCGCGGTTGCCAGCCGAAGAACAGTTTTCCTTCCAGATGGATCTGTAGGCAAGGCTGTTGCGTCCAATCCGCGGGTTGATTCGCGTTCTCAACTGGGCAGGTGAAGACCACGTACGATGCCAAACAAGGTAGCGATGAGCCAAGGAGTAGGGCAGCCTGGAACAGTGTGTAAGGTAAGCGCTCCATTGCCAATACGGCGTCGTGCCCCAGAGGGGCGTTCACGGGGAGCAGCTTATATTCCGTGTGGCCGGCGCTGATAGTGGTATCGCTGGTGATGAACGATCGCGGTTGCCAGCCGAAGAACAGGTTTCCTTCCAGATGGATCTGTAGGCAAGGCTGTTGCGTCCAATCCGCGGGTTGATTCGCGTTCTCAACTGGGCAGGTGAAGACCACGTCCGATGCCAAACAAGGTGGCGATGAGCCAAGGAGTAGTGCAGCCTGGAACAGTGTGTAAGGTAAGCGCTCCATTGCCAATACGGCGTCGTCCGGCTTGCAGGTGAAGGTAGTAGTCGAGGATGGAAGGAGTGGTTGGCTGGGAAAGCGGGAATCTGCACACAAATAAGAGACGACTTAGACGTTGCACGTTCCGGTGTCGCTCCTGCTCTTGTGGCGGTCCCTAGATGCCGGCTTGAATTTATAGCAGCGGCCACCGGAAGGGCGACCGCACTGTTCCGGAAGGTTGGTATGCGCAAGTGCAGAGCCCGCACATGCAACTGGCGATGATGCGGCTTGCAGGTGAGGGTAGCTGGCGAGGGTGGAAGGAGTGGTTGGCTCGGTAAGCGGGAATCGGCACACAAATAAGAGAAGACTTAGACTTTGCACGTTTCGCTGTCGCTCCTGCTCTTGTGGCGGTCCCTTGATGCCGGCTTGATTTTATAGCAGCGGCCACCCTAAGGGCGACCGCACTGTTCCGGAAGGTCGGTATGCGCAGGTGCAGAGCCCGCACGTGCAACTAGCGATGTTGCGGCTTGCACGTGAGTGTAGTTGGCGAGGGTGGAAGGAGTGGTTGACTGTGTAAGCGGGAATCTGCACACAAATAAGAGAAGACTTAGACGTTGCACGTTCCGGTGTCGCTCCTGCACTTGTGGCGGTTCCTTGATGCCGGCTTGAATTTATAGCAGCAGCCACCGGAAGGGCGACCGCACTGTTCCGGAAGGTTGTTATGCGCAGGTGCAGAGCCCGCACGTGCAACTGGCGATGATGCGGCTTGCAGGTGAGGGTAGCTGGCGAGGGTGGAAGGACTGGTTGGCTCGGTAAGCGGGAATCTGCACACAAATAAGAGAAGACTTAGACGTTGCACGTTCCGGTGTCGCCCCTGCTCTTGTGGCGGTCCCTTGATGCCGGCTTGAATTTATAGCAGCGGCCACCGGAAGGGTGACCGCACTGTTCCGGAAGGTTGGTATGCTCAGGTGCAGAGCCCGCACGTGTAACTGGAGTTGATGCGGCTTGCAGGTTGGGGTAGCAGGCGAGGGTGGAATGAGTGGTTGGCTGGCTAAGCGGGAATCTGCACACAAATAAGAGAAGACTTAGACGTTGCATGTTTCGCTGTCGCTGCAGCTCTCGTGGCGGTCCCTTGATGCCGGCTTGATTTTATATCAGCGGCCACCGGAAAGGCGACCGCACTGTTCGGGAAGGTTGGTATGCGCAGGTGCAGAGCCCGCACGTGCAACTGGCGATGATTCGGCTTGCAGGTGAGGGTAGCAGGCGAGGGTGGAATGAGTGGTTGGCTGGGTAAGCGGGAATCTGCACACAAATAAGAGAAGACTTAGACGTTGTATGTTTCGCTGTCGCTGCAGCTCTCGTGGCGGTCCCTTGATGCCGGCTTGATTTTATAGCAGCGGCCACCGGAAAGGCGACCGCACTGTTCGGGAAGGTTGGTATGCGCAGGTGCAGAGCCCGCACGTGCAACTGGCGATGATTCGGCTTGCAGGTGAGGGTAGCAGGCGAGGGTGGAATGAGTGGTTGGCTGGGTAAGCGGGAATCTGCACACAAATAAGAGAAGACTTAGACGTTGCATGTTTCGCTGTCGCTGCAGCTCTCGTGGCGGTCCCTTGATGCCGGCTTGACTTTATAGCAGCGGCCACCGGAAAGGCGACCCCACTGTTCGGGAAGGTTGGTGTGCGCAGGTGCAGAGCCCGCACGTGCAACTGGCGATGATTCGGCTTGCAGGTGAGGGTAGCAGGCGAGGGTGAAATGAGTGGTTGGCTGGGTAAGCGGGAATCTGCACACAAATAAGAGAAGACTTAGACGTTGCACGTTTCGCTGTCGCTGCAGCTCTTGTGGCGGTCCCTTGATGCCGGCTTGATTTTATAGCAGCCCCACCGGAAGGGCGACCGCACTGTTCCGGAAGGTTGGTATGCGCAGGTGCAGAGCCCGCACGTTCAACTGGCGATGATTCGGCTTGCAGGTGAGGGTAGCAGCCGAGGGTGGAATGAGTTTTTGGCTGTGTAAGCGGGAATCTGCACACAATTTGCATTCGGCAGTAGCAGCAGTAGCACATCGCCGACGCTTGTCTTGGAAGGCGCTTGACGCTTTTCTTCCACTTCGCAGTTTTACGCCTGGGCCTCCGTTCAAGTTCAACCTTTGGCGCATGGCTCCACTGCGGCTGCGCTGCATCTGAAGAATTTCCTGCTGACAACGACGCACGGTTTCGAAGATTGCGGATAACCTTACCAGTCGAAACAAGCATCTTTTGTTGCTGGCACGCACAAGGGCACAGCAGATGGGTTACTGCTTCACGTGGCAAAAGAATGGAAAGGTGATAATCCGCAAGGGCCCAGGTGAACCAATTCTGCGGATTTCGTGTGAGGCAGATCTGTGTAATATCAAGGAAACTAAGCAGGCTGAAAGTGATGATTCGGAGGCGTGAGCGTCCATCAACTTAGTTTTTTTTTTATCTTTTCTAGCCGTACGGATTACGAAGCATCTTCACAAAACCGCAGTTACTACGCGATACATGAATTTACCGATACAGTAATGGGATTACCTTCTCATTCAAATAAGCCTCTTTCCTATGTTTTGTTTAAACTCACAAAGTCTTTGAACCAAAGGAGATGCCGTTGGCGCTTATCTGAACTTACTTCACCATAAATTTGATGTTCTAGCATTTACAGAAACCTGGTTCACTGATTCCTCTGACGTTGCTCAATTTGAAGACTATTCTCATGTGTCTTTGTTCAGAGACAACAAAAAAGGGGGCGGTGTCTCTCTGTATTTTCGTGATGGCGTATCACACGCCTCCCTAGAGTCGTTTTCCGTTGTTGATTGTGATTTTGAGGTACTTGCTGCCGAATCTTGTGGTGTTATTATATTTCTTGTTTATAGACCCCCGTCTGGTAAAGTTGAACGCTTTTTTTCCTACCTTGACAGTGTACTTCACTCGTTTACAGGACATAGCCAATCTGTTGTCGTGCTGGGTGATTTTAACATAGATATATTGACTGAGAATACAGTTTGTAAGAGTTTTATTGGTATGATGTCTTCCTACAGCTGTGCAAATGTTATAAACCTGCCAACAAGAATTACCACAAGTACCAGAACTGCTCTCGATTTATGTTTCACTGATTTCTTACCAAATGATGTAAAGTCGGGTGTGATGTCCTGCGATGTTAGCGACCATCTTCCATTTTTTGTCCTTTTGCCCCATTCGAGGAAAACTTTTTCTAATAGCGCAGCTAACACTTTCTATAGGAAAGTTAATGACGAAACTATAAATTGCTTTCGACGCATGATTTCAGAGGTGGACTGGTCACTCGTTTTTAATGAAGAAGATCCTAGTCGCTGTTACGATGTCTTTGAAAAAAAAATTCAAGATGCCTATTATGAAACCTTTCCTCTAGTCCGCCGCTCTAGGTACAAAAAGTCTAAGAAACCGTGGGTTACGAAAGAGCTGTACAAAAGAATAAGGCAAAAACACAATCTCTTTGCTGATTTTTTGAAGCACAAGGACATCAATATACTAAACTTGCATAAAGCTGTAAGGAATAAGCTCAACACTGATCTAAAAACCGCAAAACAGGAATATTACGCAAAAGCGTTCGCTAATAAACTTGCCCCTAATCAGATATGGAGGTCATACAACAATTTAGTATCAAAACGAACCGAGCCAACTCCCGTAGAGATTGTGGTAGATGGCGTTCCACTCAGAGGTCGTCCCTTATCAGACATGTTTAACGAACACTTCCTGACGGTTGGTGAAATTCAGTCTGCGCAAACAACATGCACTGATCCAATGTCATATTTTAAAGGCATACCAAAACCTTCGATATTTCTTTCCCCAACAACTACAGCCGAAATCTCTTCGTATATAATACGTCCAAAAAGTAACTGCTCCGTTGGAGCTGATAACATCAAGGATGAGGTAGTGAAAGGCGTATCTGATATTATCGCACCTTTGTTGTCCCATCATCATCATCATCAGCCTTACTACACCCACTGCAGGGCAAAGGCCTCTCCCATGTCTCTCCAATTAACCCTATCCTTTGCCAGCTGCATCCACCCTTTGCCTGCAAACTTCTTAATCTCATCCGCCCACCTAATTTTCTGCCGCCCCCTGCTACGCTTACTTTCTCTTGGAACCCACTCCGTTACCCTTAAGGACCAGCGGTTATCTTGCCTTCGCATTACATGCCCTGCCCAAGCCCATTTCTTTCCCTTGATTTCGACTAGGATGTCATTAACCCGTGTTTGTTCCCTCACCCACTCTGCCCGCTTCCGATCTCTTAACGTTACACCTATCATTTTTCTTTCCATGGCTCGCTGCGTTGTCCTTAACCTAAGCTGAACTCTTTTCGTTAGCCTCCAAGTTTCTGCCCCGTAGGTGAGTACCGGTAAGATTATGCTGTTGTACACTTTCCTCTTGAGGGAAATTGGTAAACTGCCACTCATGATCTGCGAGAATTTGCCATACGCGCTCCAGCCCATTCTTATCCTTCTAGTTATCTCCCTCTCATGATCTGAATCAGCTGTCACTACCTGCCCTAAGCAGACGTATTCTGGCACAATTTATGGATGGCTCTACGGCATTCAGGTGTTCAAAGAAGCTGGGAATGTGCTGCTTGTTTAAAATGCAAAAGCTTTTGCATTTTAAACAAGCAGCACATTCACAGCTTCCTTGAACACCTGAATGCCGTAGAGCCATCCATAAATTTCACTTTGGAAGAGGAAGCGAACGGCATGATCCCGTTCTTGGATGTGCTCGTCAAACGTGATGCGCATCGGTTAGCCTTCAGCGTCTTCCGAAAAGCAACGCACACGGGGAGATACCTGGATTTTGATTCCGCTCATCCTACGGCTCACAAGCGTTCAGTGGTTGCGTCACTTGTCAACCGTGCTAAAAACATCTGTTCCGACCCGGTCAGCCTTGGCAACGAGGTGAAGCTAATTCAGCACGATCTTGGGCGAAACGGCTACCCTACAAATTTTACCAGCAAAGTCACCAAGAAAGCCACCTACACACGAGGAGCACAACAGCTGACAAAAAAGATAAAACGTGCTGCGATTCCCTACGTGCGTCAGATCAGCGAGGCCTTTTCTAGGATTTTCCGTAAACACGAAGTGCACATTGCACACGTGCCAACTAGCAAACTGCGAGCCGATGTGGTCAACGTGAAGGACCCGCTACCACGTGCCAAGTTCCCTGGCGTTGTTTATACGATCCCTTGCAGCGACTGCCCCTGCGTCTACATTGGGGAAACCGGGAACTTCCAGCGGCGCATGAAGGAGCACCAGGGCGACGTCAGAAACAAGCGCGCAGCAAAAAATGCAGTTGCAGAGCACGTGCTGTCCACTGGCCACGAGATTGGCTGGGATGAGGTGGAAATCTTGGCGACGGAAAGAAACCTATATGCAAGACTTCATCTAGAATCCCTAATCATCCAGACAATGGCAAACACGCTAAACAAGAATCAGGGCACGCTACATCCTATCTACGTGAAAAGATTGCAGAAGATTCTGAAGCGTATATAACCATTCCTTCTTCTGTGACAGACTCATTGTGAACAAGGGCCCCGTATGAGACCCGAAACGTCATTTTTCATCTTTCGACTTGGTCAGTGACCCAATTTTCATTTGTGAATAAATCAAAGGATAAAATAACTAACAATATAGAAAACAGAATTTTTACACTTGGACTATTCTTTTACTTTAGAAAAGCCTTCGACTCGGTCTGTCACAAAAGTTTACTACGCAAATTACAATTCTATGGGATACGAGGTTCCGCACTTAATCTTATTCAGAGCTACTTATCATCCAGAGTACAATTCACAACGATTAACGACATACCTTCAAGCCACGGCCTTATACGCACTGGTGTGCCACAGTGCTCAATACTGGGTCCTATTCTATTCCTAGTTCACATAAATGACATTGTTAATATTCTTCCTTCCTCCGAAACAGTTTTATACGCTGACGACACAAATATTTTCTTTCATGACGCGAGTTTACAAGCAATAGAATGTAGAGCTAATCTCTGGTTAGAAAACCTTACATTATGGTTGAGGGCCAACAGGTTAGAACTAAACATCACGAAGACGAAGTATGTAATATTCAGAGCTAAAAATAAAGTCATAGATAATGAGCCAATCATATTATACAATTCGAATGTTTTACAACGAGTACAGTCAATAAAATTCCTTGGAGTTATATTTATTGAACACCTGTTGTGGACTGACCATATTAATCAAGTAAGGAAAAAAATTTCGCGATCAGTGGGCCTTCAAAATAAATTTAGACTTCTATTGCCAGTATGGCTCAAAAAGCAACTTTATTTCAGTTTAATTCATTAACATCTTCACTATTGTTTACTGATATGGGGAGACTCAACACAGACTAATTTAAATGCTTTGTTTTTACTACAGAAAAAGGCCATACGAGCAATTGCTAATCTAGGCTACTTGGATAGCACTAACTCGTGGTGGAACAGCTTGGGGTTACTGACAATTTTTCAATTAAAAACTCTTAGGCTAGCACTTGAAACATATAACAGATTTCATCTTGAAACTAATTTTTGTGCAACACCAGAACTACCGCAAAACCCATATCCCCTTCGACACATGACAATAAGAGCACCAAAATCAAGAACAAATTACGGATTCCAAACGATTAGATATCAGATGACTACCTTTTTGAATGAAAACAGAAATTTTCATGACCTCCTCCATCAATGCAGAACTCAAAAAATATACAAGAGAAAAGTGATTGCACTGTTGACTACATGACTGACCGGTACATCCTGTGACATATTATAAATTGATAACAGTCAACATGATTGTATATATTTTTTTCCTGTTTATAATTCCCTGTAACCCAACAGCACGCATCTTAACAACTTCGAAGATACCTTAACATTGTTGTACAGTTTTTCCTTTGTTTTTCTTTTAACATGCCAGCAAGTGTAATGGCGACCGCTACATTTATTGTATTTGTTTATTTTGTGTGTGTATGTGCCGAGTGCAGTTTGCTTACCACCAGGGAGGAAGGCCCTCGTCAGGCACCACGCCTTTTGGCCTCCTTCCTGAAGTGTATGAAACACACTTCAAATAAATACTTTTCAAACTTTTCAAACTTTTCAAATAAGAGAAGACTTAGACGTTGCACGTTTCGCTGTCGCTGCAGCTCTTGTGGCGGTCCTTTGATGCCGGCCTCATTTTATAGCAGAGGTCACCGGAAGGACAGCCGCACTGTTCCGGAAGGTTGGTATGCGCAGGTGCAAAGCCCGCATGTGTAACTGGCGATGATGCGGCTTGCAGGTGAGGGTAGCAGGCGAGGGTGGAATGAGTGGTTGGTTTGATAAGCGGGAACCTGCACACAAATAAGAGAAGACTTAGACGTTGCACGTTTCGCTGTCGCAGCAGTTCTAGTGGCGGTCCCTTGATGCCGGCTTGATTTTATAGCAGCGGCCACCGGAAGGGCGACTGCACTGTTCCGGAAGGTTGGTATGCGAGAGTGCAGAGCCCGCACATGACACTGGCGATGATGCGGCTTGCAGGTGAGGGTAGCTGGCGAGGGTGGAAGGAGTGGTTGGCTCGGTAAGCGGGAACTGCACACAAATAAGAGAAGACTTAGGCGTTGCACGTTTCGCTGTCGCTCCTGCTCTTGTGGCGGTCCCTTGATGCCGGCTAGATTTTATAGCAGCGGCCACCCGAAGGGCGACCGCACTGTTCCGGAAATTCGGTATGCGCAAGTGCAGAGCCCGCACGTGAAAATAGCGATGATGCGGCTTGCAGTGAGTGTAGCTGGCGAGGGTGGAAGGAGTGGCTGCAACTCTTGTGGCGGTCCATTGATGCCGGCTTGATTTTATAGCAGCGGCCCCCGGAACGGCGACCGCACTGTTCCGGAAGGTTGGTATGCGCAGGTGCAAAGCTCGCACGTGTGACTGGCGATGATGCGGCTTGCAGGTGAGGGTAGCAGGCGAGGGTGGAAGGAGTGGTAGGCTGGGCAAGCGGGAATCTGCACACAAATAAGAGAAGACTTAGGCATTGCACGTTTCGCTGTCGCTCCTGCTCTTGTGGCGGTCCCTTGATGCCGGCTAGATTTTATAGCAGCGGCCACCCGAAGGGCGACCGCACTGTTCCGGAAATTCGGTATGCGCAGGTGCAGAGCCCGCACGTGAAAATAGCGATGATGAGGCTTGCAGGTGAGTGTAGCTGGCGAGGGTGGAAGGAGTGGCTGCAACTCTTGTGGCGGTCCATTGATGCCGGCTTGATTTTATAGCAGCGGCCCCCGGAACGGCGACCGCACTGTTCCCGAAGGTTGGTATGCGCAGGTGCAGAGCTCGCACGTGTGACTGGCGATGATGCGGCTTGCAGGTGAGGGTAGCAGGCGAGGGTGGAAGGAGTGGTTGGCTGGGCAAGCGGGAATCTGCACACAAATAAGAGAAGACTTAGACGTTGCACGTTCCGGTGTCGCTCCTGCTCTTGTGGCGGTCCCTTGATGCCGGCTTGATTTTATAGCAGCGGTTACCGGAAGGGCGACCGCAATGTTCCGGAAGGTTGGTATGCGCAGGAGCAGAGCCCGCACGTGTAAGTGGCGATGATACGGCTTGCAGGTGAGGGTAGCTGGCGATAGTGGAAGGAGTGGTTGACTGCGTAAGAGGGAATCTGCACACAATTAAGAGAAGACTTAGACGTTGCACGTTCCGGTGTCGCTGCAGCTCTTGTGGCGGTCCCTTGATGCCGGCTTAATTTTATAGCAGCGGCCCCCGGAACGGCGACCGCACTGTTCCGGAAGGTTGGAATGCGCAGGTGCAGAGCCCGCACGTGTAACTGGCGATGATGCGGCTTGCAGGTGAGGGTAGCTGGCGAGGGTGGAAGGAGTGGTTGGCTCGGTAAGCGGGAATCTGCACACAAATAAGAGAAGACTTAGGCGTTGCACGTTTCGCTGTCGCTCCTGCTCTTGTGGCGGTCCCTTGATGCCGGCTAGATTTTATAGCAGCGGCCACCCGAAGGGCGACCGCACTGTTCCGGAAATTCGGTATGCGCAGGTGCAGAGCCCGCACGTGAAAATAGCGGTGATGCGGCTTGCAGGTGAGTGTAGCTGGCGAGGGTGGAAGGAGTGGCTGCAACTCTTGTGGCGGTCCATTGATGCCGGCTTGATTTTATAGCAGCGGCCCCCGGAACGGCGACCACACTGTTCCGGAAGGTTGGTATGCGCAGGTGCAGAGCTCGCACGTGTGACTGGCGATGATGAGGCTTGCAGGTGAGGGTAACAGGCGAGGGTGGAAGGAGTGGTTGGCTGGGCAAGCGGGAATCTGCACACAAATAAGAGAAGACTTAGACGTTGCACGTTCCGGTGTCGCTCCTGCTCTTGTGGCGGTCCCTTGATGCCGGCTTGATTTTATAGCAGCGGCCACCGGAAGGGCGACCGCACTGTTCCGGAAGGTTGGTATGCGCAGGAGCAGAGCCCAGACGTGTAAGTGGCGATGATACGGCTTGCAGGTGAGGGTAGCTGGCGATAGTGGAAGGAGTGGTTGACTGCGTAAGAGGGAATCTGCACACAAATAAGAGAAGACTTAGACGTTGCACGTTCCGGTGTCGCTGCAGCTCTTGTGGCGGTCCCTTGATGCCGGCTTGATTTTATAGCAGTGGCCCCCGGAACGGCGACCGCACTGTTCCGGAAGGTTGGAATGCGCAGGTGCAGAGCCCGCACGTGTAACTGGCGATGATGCGGCTTGCAGGTGAGGGTAGCTGGCGAGGGTGGAAGGAGTGGTTGGCTGCGTAAGCGGGAATCTGCACACAAATAAGAGAAGACATGGACATTGCACGTCTCGGTGTCGCTCCTGCTCTTGTGGCGGTCCCTTGATGCCGGCTTGATTTTATAGCAGCGGCCACCGGAAGGGCTTCTCCACTGTTCCGGAAGGTTGGTATGCGCAAGTGCAGAGCCCGCACATGCAACTGGCGATGATGCGGCTTGCAGGTGAGGGTAGCTGGCGAGGGTGGAAGGCGTGGTTGGCTCGGTAAGCGGGAATCTGCACACAAATAAGAGAAGACTTAGGCGTTGCACGTTTCGCTGTCGCTCCTGCTCTTGTGGCGGTCCCTTGATGCCGGCTAGATTTTATAGCAGCGGCCACCCGAAGGGCGACCGCACTGTTCCGGAAATTCGGTATGCGCAGGTGCAGAGCCCGCACGTGCAAATAGCGATAATGCGGCTTGCAGGTGAGTGTAGCTGGCGAGGGTGGAAGGAGTGGCTGCAACTCTTGTGGCGGTCCATTGATGCCGGCTAGATTTTATAGCAGCGGCCCCCGGAACGGCGACCGCACTGTTCCGGAAGGTTGGTATGCGCAGGTGCAGAGCTCGCACGTGTGACTGGCGATGATGCGGCTTGCAGGTGAGGGTAGCAGGTGAGGGTGGAAGGAGTGGTTGGCTGGGCAAGCGGGAATCTGCACACAAATAAGAGAAGACTTAGACGTTGCACGTTCCGGTGTCGCTCCTGCTCTTGTGGCGGTCCCTTGATGCCGGCTTGATTTTATAGCAGCGGCCACCGGAAGGGCGACCGCACTTTTCCGGAAGGTTGGTATGCGCAGGAGCAGAGCCCGCACGTGTAAGTGGCGACGATACGGCTTGCAGGTGAGGGTAGCTGGCGATAGTGGAAGGAGTGGTTGACTGCGTAAGATTGAATCTGCACACAAATAAGAGAAGACTTAGACGTTGCACGTTCCGGTGTCGCTGCAGCTCTTGTGGCGGTCCCTTGATGCCGGCTTGATTTTATAGCAGCGGCCCCCGGAACGGCGACCGCACTGTTCCGGAAGGTTGGAATGCGCAGGTGCAGAGCCCGCACGTGTAACTGGCGATGATGCGGCTTGCAGGTGAGGGTAGCAGGCGAGGGTGGAATGAGTGGTTGGCTGGGTAAGCGGTAATCTGGACAAATAAGAGAAGACATAGACGTTGCACGTTTCAGTGTCGCTCCTGCTCTTGTGGCAGCCCCTTGATACCGGCTTGATTTTATAGCAGCGTCCACCGGAAGAGCGACCGCACTGTTCCGGAAGGATCGTATGCGCAGGTGCAGAGCCCGCACGTGTAACTGGCGATGATGCGGCTTGCAGGTGAGGGTAGCAGTCGAGGGTGGAAGGAGTGGTTGGCTGGGAAAGCGGGAATCTGCACACAATTAAGAGAAGACTTAGACGTTGCACGTTCCGGTGTCGCTGCAGCTCTTGTGGCGGTCCCTTGATCCCGGCTTGATTTTATAGTAGCGGCCCCCGGAACGGCGACCGCACTGTTCCCGAAGGTTGTTATGCGCAGGTGCAGAGCCCGCACGTGTAACTGGCGATGATGCGGCTTGCAGGTGAGTGTAGCAGGTGAGGGTGGAATGAGTGGTTGGCTGGGTAAGCGGAAATCTGCACACAAATAAGAGAAGACTTAGACGTTGCACGCTTCGCTGTCGCTGCAGCTCTTGTGGCGGTCCCTTGATGCCGGCTTGAATTTATAGCAGCGGCCCCCGGAACGGTGACCGCACTGTTCTGGAAGGTTGGTATGCGCAGGTGCAGAGCTCGCACGTGTGACTGGCGATGATGCGGCTTGCAAGTGAGGGCAGCAGGCGAGGGTGGAAGGAGTGGTTGGCTGGGCAAGCGGGAATCTGCACACAAATAAGAGAAGACTTATACGTTGCACGTTCCGGTGTCGCTCCTGCTCTTGTGGCGGTCCCTTGATGCCGGCTTGATTTTATAGCAGCGGCCACCGGAAGGGCGACCGCACTGTTCCGGAAGGTTGGCATGCGCAGGAGCAGAGCCCGCACGTGTAAGTGGCGATGATACGGCTTGCAGGTGAGGGTAGCTGGCGATAGTGGAAGGAGTGGTTGACTGCGTAAGAGGGAATCTGCACACAAATAAGAGAAGACTTAGACGTTGCACGTTTCGTTGTCGCTGCAGCTCTTGTGGCGGTCCCTTGATGCCGGCTTGAATTTATAGCAGCGGCCGCCGGAAGGGCGACCGCACTGTTCCGGAAGGTTGGTATGCGCAAGTGCAGAGCCCGCACATGCAACTGGCGATGATGCGGCTTGCAGGTGAGGGTAGCTGGCGAGGGTGGAAGGAGTGGTTGGCTGGGAAAGCGGGAATCTGCGCACAAATAAGAGAAGACTTAGACGTTGCACGTTCCGGTGTCGCTGCAACTCTTGTGGCGGTCCCTTGATGCCGGCTTGATTTTATAGCAGCGGCCCCCGGAACGGCGACCGCACTGTTCCGGAAGGTTGGTATGCGCAGGTGCAGAGCCCGCACGTGTAACTGGCGATGATGCGGCTTGCAGGTGAGGGTAGCAGGCGAGGGTGGAATGAGTGGTTGGCTGGGTAAGCGGTAATCTACATAAATAAGAGAAGACTTAGACGTTGCACGTTTCGGTGTCGCTCCTGCTCTTGTAGCGGTCCCTTGATGCCGGCTTGAATTTATAGCAGCGGCCACCGGAAGGGCGACCGCACTGTTCCGGAAGGTTGGTATGCGCAAGTGCAGAGCCCGCACATGCAACTGGCGATGATGCGGCTTGCAGGTGAGGGTAGCTGGCGAGGGTGGAAGGAGTGGTTGGCTGGGAAAGCGGGAATCTGCGCACAAATAAGAGAAGACTTAGACGTTGCACGTTCCGGTGTCGCTGCAACTCTTGTGGCGGTCCCTTGATGCCGGCTTGATTTTATAGCAGCGGCCCCCGGAGCGGCGACCGCACTGTCCCGGAAGGTTGGTATGCGCAGGTGCAGAGCTCGCACGTGTGACTGCCGATGATGCGGCTTGCAGGTGAGGGTAGCAGCCGAGGGTGGAAGGAGTGGTTGGCTGGGCAAGCGGTAATCTGCATAAATAAGAGAAGACTTAGACGTTGCACGTTTCGGTGTCGCTCCTGCTTTTGTGGCGGTCCCTTGATGCCGGCTTGATTTTATAGCAGCGGTTACCGGAAGAGCGACCGCACTGTTCCGGAAGGTTGGTATGCGCAGGAGCAGAGCCCGCACGTGTAAGTGGCGATGATACGGCTTGCAGGTGCGGGTAGCTGGCGATAGTGGAAGGAGTGGTTGACTGCGTAAGAGGGAATCTGCACACAAACAAGAGAAGACTTAGACGTTGCACGTTTCGCTGTCGCTGCAGCTCTTGTGGCGGTCCCTTGATGCCGGCTTGATTTTATAGCAGCGGCCCCCGGAGCGGCGACCGCACTGTTCCGGAAGGTTGGTATGCGCAGGTGCAGAGCTCGCACGTGTGACTGCCGATGATGCGGCTTGCAGGTGAGGGTAGCAGCCGAGGGTGGAATGAGTGGTTGGCTGGGTAAGCGTTAATCTGCATAAATAAGAGAAGACTTAGACGTTGCACGTTTCGGTGTCGCTCCTGCTCTTGTGGCGGTCCCTTGATGCCGGCCTAATTTTATAGCAGCGGTTACCGGAAGGGCGACCGCACTGTTCCGGAAGGTTGGTATGCGCAGGAGCAGAGGCCGCACGTGTAAGTGGCGATGATACGGCTTGCAGGTGAGGGTAGCTGGCGATAGTGGAAGGAGTGGTTGACTGCGTAAGAGGGAATCTGCACACAAATAAGAGAAGACTTAGACGTTGCACGTTTCGCTGTCGCTGCAGCTCTTGTGGCGGTCCCTTGATGCCGGCTTGATTTTATAGCAGCGTCCACCGGAAGAGCGACCGCACTGTTCCGGAAGGATCGTATGCGCAGTTGCAGAGCCCGCACGTGTAACTGGCGATGATGCGGCTTGCAGGTGAGGGTAGCAGTCGAGGGTGGAAGGAGTGGTTGGCTGGGAAAGCGGGAATCTGCACACAATTAAGAGAAGACTTAGACGTTGCACGTTCCGGTGTCGCTGCAGCTCTTGTGGCGGTCCCTTGATCCCGGCTTGATTTTATAGCAGCGGCCCCCGGAACGGTGACCGCACTGTTCTGGAAGGTTGGTATGCGCAGGTGCAGAGCTCGCACGTGTGACTGGCGATGATGCGGCTTGCAGGTGAGGGCAGCAGGCGAGGGTGGAAGGAGTGGTTGGCTGGGCAAGCGGGAATCTGCACACAAATAAGAGAAGACTTATACGTTGCACGTTCCGGTGTCGCTCCTGCTCTTGTGGCGGTCCCTTGATGCCGGCTTGATTTTATAGCAGCGGCCACCGGAAGGGCGACCGCACTGTTCCGGAAGGTTGGCATGCGCAGGAGCAGAGCCCGCACGTGTAAGTGGCGATGATACGGCTTGCAGGTGAGGGTAGCTGGCGATAGTGGAAGGAGTGGTTGGCTGCGTAAGAGGGAATCTGCACACAAATAAGAGAAGACTTAGACGTTGCACGTTTCGTTGTCGCTGCAGCTCTTGTGGCGGTCCCTTGATGCCGCTTGATTTTATAGCAGCGGCGCCCGGAAGGGCGACCGCACTGTTCCGGAAGGTTGGTATGCGCAGGTGCAGAGCCCGCACGTGCAACTGGCGATGATTCGGCTTGTAGGTGAAGGTAGCTGGCGAGGGTGGAGGGAGTGGTTGGCTGCGTAAGCGGGAATCTGCACACAAATAAGAGAAGACATGGACATTGCACGTTTCGGTGTCGCTCCTGCTCTTGTGGCGGCCCCTTGATGCCGGCTTGATTTTATAGCAGCGGCCACCGGAAAGGCGACCGCACTGTTCCGGTAGGTTGGTAGGCGCAGGTGCAGAGCCTGCACGTGTCACTGGTGATGATGCTGCTTGCAGGTGAAGGTAACAGTCGAGGATGGAAGGAGTGGTTGGCTGGGAAAGCGGGAATCTGCACGCAAATAAGAGACGACTTAGACGTTGCACGTTCCGGTGTCGCTCCTGCTCTTGTAGCGGTCCCTTGATGCCGGCTTGAATTTATAGCAGCGGCCACCGGAAGGGCGACCGCACTGTTTCGGAAGGTTGGTATGCGCAGGTGCAGAGCCCGCACGTGTAACTGGCGATGATGCGGCTTGCAGGTGAGGGTAGCAGGCGAGGGTGGAATGAGTGGTTGGCTGGGTAAGCGGTAATCTACATAAATAAGAGAAGACTTAGACGTTGCACGTTTCGGTGTCGCTCCTGCTCTTGTGGCGGTCCCTTGATGCCGGCTTCATTTTATAGCAGCGGCCACCGGAAGGGCGACCGCACTGTTCCGGAAGGTTGGTATGCGCAGGAGCAGAGCCCGCACGTGCAAGTGGCGATGATACGGCTTGCAGGCGAGTGTAGCTGGCGATTGTGGAAGGAGTGGTTGACTGCGTAAGAGGGAATCTGCACACAAATAAGAGAAGACTAAGACGTTGCAAGTTTCGCTGTCGCTGCAGCTCTTGTGGCGGTCCCTTGATGCCGGCTTGATTTTATAGCAGCGGCCCCCGGAGCGGCGACCGCACTGTCCCGGAAGGTTGGTAAGCGCAGGTGCAGAGCTCGCACGTGTGACTGCCGATGATGCGGCTTGCAGGTGAGGGTAGCAGCCGAGGGTGGAAGGAGTGGTTGGCTGGGCAAGCGGTAATCTGCATAAATAAGAGAAGACTTAGACGTTGCACGTTTCGGTGTCGCTCCTGCACTTGTGGCGGTCCCTTGATGCCGACTTGATTTTATAGCAGCGGCCACCCGAAGGGCGACCGCACTGTTCCGGAAGGTTGGTATGCGCAGGTGCAGAGCCCGCACGTGTAACTGGCGATGATGCGGCTTGCAGGTGAGGGTAGCAGGTGAGGGTGGAATGAGTGGTTGGCTGGGTAAGCGGGAATCTGCACACAAATAAGAGAAGACTTAGACGTTGCACGCTTCGCTGTCGCTGCAGCTCTTGTGGCGGTCCCTTGATGCCGGCTTGAATTAATAGCAGCGGCCCCCGGAACGGTGACCGCACTGTTTTGGAAGGTTGGTATGCGCAGGTGCAGAGCTCGCACGTGCGACTGGCGATGAAGCGGCTTGCAGGTGAGGGCAGCAGGCGAGGGTGGAAGGAGTGGTTGGCTGGGCAAGCGGGAATCTGCACAAAAATAAGAGAAGACTTATACGTTGCACGTTCCGGTGTCGCTCCTGCTCTTGTGGCGGTCCCTTGATGCCGGCTTGATTTTATAGCAGCGGCCACCGGAAGGGCGACCGCACTCTTCCGAAAGGTTGGCATGCGCAGGAGCAGAGCCCGCACGTGTAAGTGGCGATGATACGGCTTGCAGGTGAGGGTAGCTGGCGATAGTGGAAGGAGTGGTTGACTGCGTAAGAGGGAATCTGCACACAAATAAGAGAAGACTTAGACGTTGCACGTTTCGTTGTCGCTGCAGCTCTTGTGGCGGTCCCTTGATGCCGGCTTGATTTTATAGCAGCGGCGCCCGGAAGGGCGACCGCACTGTTCCGGAAGGTTGGTATGCGCAGGTGCAGAGCCCGCACGTGCAACTGGCGATGATTCGGCTTGTAGGTGAAGGTAGCTGGCGAGGGTGGAGGGAGTGGTTGGCTGCGTAAGCGGGAATCTGCACACAAATAAGAGAAGACATGGACATTGCACGTTTCGGTGTCGCTCCTGCTCTTGTGGCGGCCCCTTGATGCCGGCTTGATTTTATAGCAGCGGCCACCGGAAAGGCGACCGCACTGTTCCGGTAGGTTGGTATGCGCAGGTGCAGAGCCTGCACGTGTCACTGGTGATGATGCTGCTTGCAGGTGAAGGTAACAGTCGAGGATGGAAGGAGTGGTTGGCTGGGAAAGCGGGAATCTGCACGCAAATAAGAGACGACTTAGACGTTGCACGTTCCGGTGTCGCTCCTGCTCTTGTAGCGGTCCCTTGATGCCGGCTTGAATTTATAGCAGCGGCCACCGGAAGGGCGACCGCACTGTTCCGGAAGGTTGGTATGCGCAAGTGCAGAGCCCGCACATGCAACTGGCGATGATGCGGCTTGCAGGTAAGGGTAGCTGGCGAGGGTGAAGGAGTGGTTGGCTGGGAAAGCGGGAATCTGCGCACAAATAAGAGAAGACTTAGACGTTGCACGTTCCGGTGTCGCTGCAACTCTTGTGGCGGTCCCTTGATGCCGGCTTGATTTTATAGCAGCGGCCCCCGGAACGGCGACTGCACTGTTCCGGAAGGTTGGTATGCGCAGGTGCAGAGCCCGCACGTGTAACTGGCGATGATGCGGCTTGCAGGTGAGGGTAGCAGGCGAGGGTGGAATGAGTGGTTGGCTGGGTAAGCGGTAATCTACATAAATAAGAGAAGACTTAGACGTTGCACGTTTCGGTGTCGCTCCTGCTCTTGTGGCGGTCCCTTGATGCCGGCTTCATTTTATAGCAGCGGCCACCGGAAGGGCGACCGCACTGTTCCGGAAGGTTGGTATGCGCAGGAGCAGAGCCCGCACGTGTAAGTGGCGATGATACGGCTTGCAGGTGAGTGTAGCTGGCGATTGTGGAAGGAGTGGTTGACTGCGTAAGAGGGAATCTGCACACAAATAAGAGAAGACTTAGACGTTGCAAGTTTCGCTGTCGCTGCAGCTCTTGTGGCGGTCCCTTGATGCCGGCTTGATTTTATAGCAGCGGCCCCCGGAGCGGCGACCGCACTGTCCCGGAAGGTTGGTATGTGCAGGTGCAGAGCTCGCACGTGTGACTGCCGATGATGCGGCTTGCAGGTGAGGGTAGCAGCCGAGGGTGGAAGGAGTGGTTGGCTTGGCAAGCGGTAATCTGCATAAATAAGAGAAGACTTAGACGTTGCACGTTTCGGTGTCGCTCCTGCTCTTGTGGCGGTCCCTTGATGCCGGCTTGATTTTATAGCAGCGGTTACCGGAAGGGCGACCGCACTGTTCCGGAAGGTTGGTATGCGCAGGAGCAGAGCCCGCACGTGTAAGTGGCGATGATACGGCTTGCAGGTGCGGGTAGCTGGCGATAGTGGAAGGAGTGGTTGACTGCGTAAGAGGGAATCTGCACACAAATAAGAGAAGACTTAGATGTTGCACGTTTCGCTGTCGCTGCAGCTCTTGTGGCGGTCCCTTGATGCCGGCTTGATTTTATAGCAGCGGCCCCCGGAGCGGCGACCGCACTGTTCCGGAAGGTTGGTATGCGCAGGTGCAGAGCTCGCACGTGTGACTGCCGATGATGCGGCTTGCAGGTGAGGGTAGCAGCCGAGGGTGGAATGAGTGGTTGGCTGGGTAAGCGGTAATCTGCATAAATAAGAGAAGACTTAGACGTTGCACGTTTCGGTGTCGCTCCTGCTCTTGTGGCGGTCCCTTGATGCCGGCTTGATTTTATAGCAGCGGTTACCGGAAGGGCGACCGCACTGTTCCGGAAGGTTGGTATGCGCAGGAGCAGAGCCCGCACGTGTAAGTGGCGATGATACGGCTTGCAGGTGAGGGTAGCTGGCGATAGTGGAAGGAGTGGTTGACTGCGTAAGAGGGAATCTGCACACAAATAAGAGAAGACTTAGACGTTGCACGTTTCGCTGTCGCTGCAGCTCTTGTGGCGGTCCCTTGATGCTGGCTTGATTTTATAGCAGCGGCCCCCGGAACGGCGACCGCACTGTTCTGGAAGGTTGATATGCGCAGGTGCAGAGCCCGCACGTGTAACTGGCGATGATGCGGCTTGCAGGTGAGGGTAGCAGGCGAAGGAGGAAGGAGTGGTTGGCTGGGTAAGCGGTAATCTGCACAAATAAGAGAAGACATAGACGTTGCACGTTTCAGTGTCGCTCCTGCTCTTGTGCCGGTCCCTTGATGCCGGCTTGATTTTATAGCAGCGGTTACCGGAAGGGCGACCGCACTGTTCCGGAAGGTTGGTATGCGCAGGAGCAGAGGCCGCACGTGTAAGTGGCGATGATACGGCTTGCAGGTGAGGGTAGCTGGCGATAGTGGAAGGAGTGGTTGACTGCGTAAGAGGGAATCTGCACACAAATAAGAGAAGACTTAGACGTTGCACGTTTCGCTGTCGCTGCAGCTCTTGTGGCGGTCCCTTGATGCCGGCTTGATTTTATAGCAGCGTCCACCGGAAGAGCGACCGCACTGTTCCGGAAGGATCGTATGCGCAGGTGCAGAGCCCGCACGTGTAACTGGCGATGATGCGGCTTGCAGGTGAGGGTAGCAGTCGAGGGTGGAAGGAGTGGTTGGCTGGGAAAGCGGGAATCTGCACACAATTAAGAGAAGACTTAGACGTTGCACGTTCCGGTGTCGCTGCAGCTCTTGTGGCGGTCCCTTGATCCCGGCTTGATTTTCTAGCAGCGGCCCCCGGAACGGCGACCGCACTGTTCCCGAAGGTTGGTATGCGCAGGTGCAGAGCCCGCACGTGTAACTGGCGATGATGCGGCTTGCAAGTGAGGGTAGCAGGCGAGGGTGGAATGAGTGGTTGGCTGGGCAAGCGGTAATCTGCATAAATAAGAGAAGACTTAGACGTTGCACGTTTCGGTGTCGCTCCTGCACTTGTGGCGGTCCCTTGATGCCGACTTGATTTTATAGCAGCGGCCACCCGAAGGGCGACCGCACTGTTCCGGAAGGTTGGTATGCGCAGGTGCAGAGCCCGCACGTGTAACTGGCGATGATGCGGCTTGCAGGTGAGGGTAGCAGGTGAGGGTGGAATGAGTGGTTGGCTGGGTAAGCGGGAATCTGCACACAAATAAGAGAAGACTTAGACGTTGCACGCTTCGCTGTCGCTGCAGCTCTTGTGGCGGTCCCTTGATGCCGGCTTGAATTTATAGCAGCGGCCCCCGGAACGGTGACCGCACTGTTTTGGAAGGTTGGTATGCGCAGGTGCAGAGCTCGCACGTGCGACTGGCGATGAAGCGGCTTGCAGGTGAGGGCAGCAGGCGAGGGTGGAAGGAGTGGTTGGCTGGGCAAGCGGGAATCTGCACAAAAATAAGAGAAGACTTATACGTTGCACGTTCCGGTGTCGCTCCTGCTCTTGTGGCGGTCCCTTGATGCCGGCTTGATTTTATAGCAGCGGCCACCGGAAGGGCGACCGCACTCTTCCGAAAGGTTGGCATGCGCAGGAGCAGAGCCCGCACGTGTAAGTGGCGATGATACGGCTTGCAGGTGAGGGTAGCTGGCGATAGTGGAAGGAGTGGTTGACTGCGTAAGAGGGAATCTGCACACAAATAAGAGAAGACTTAGACGTTGCACGTTTCGTTGTCGCTGCAGCTCTTGTGGCGGTCCCTTGATGCCGGCTTGATTTTATAGCAGCGGCGCCCGGAAGGGCGACCGCACTGTTCCGGAAGGTTGGTATGCGCAGGTGCAGAGCCCGCACGTGCAACTGGCGATGATTCGGCTTGTAGGTGAAGGTAGCTGGCGAGGGTGGAGGGAGTGGTTGGCTGCGTAAGCGGGAATCTGCACACAAATAAGAGAAGACATGGACATTGCACGTTTCGGTGTCGCTCCTGCTCTTGTGGCGGCCCCTTGATGCCGGCTTGATTTTATAGCAGCGGCCACCGGAAAGGCGACCGCACTGTTCCGGTAGGTTGGTATGCGCAGGTGCAGAGCCTGCACGTGTCACTGGTGATGATGCTGCTTGCAGGTGAAGGTAACAGTCGAGGATGGAAGGAGTGGTTGGCTGGGAAAGCGGGAATCTGCACGCAAATAAGAGACGACTTAGACGTTGCACGTTCCGGTGTCGCTCCTGCTCTTGTAGCGGTCCCTTGATGCCGGCTTGAATTTATAGCAGCGGCCACCGGAAGGGCGACCGCACTGTTCCGGAAGGTTGGTATGCGCAAGTGCAGAGCCCGCACATGCAACTGGCGATGATGCGGCTTGCAGGTAAGGGTAGCTGGCGAGGGTGAAGGAGTGGTTGGCTGGGAAAGCGGGAATCTGCGCACAAATAAGAGAAGACTTAGACGTTGCACGTTCCGGTGTCGCTGCAACTCTTGTGGCGGTCCCTTGATGCCGGCTTGATTTTATAGCAGCGGCCCCCGGAACGGCGACTGCACTGTTCCGGAAGGTTGGTATGCGCAGGTGCAGAGCCCGCACGTGTAACTGGCGATGATGCGGCTTGCAGGTGAGGGTAGCAGGCGAGGGTGGAATGAGTGGTTGGCTGGGTAAGCGGTAATCTACATAAATAAGAGAAGACTTAGACGTTGCACGTTTCGGTGTCGCTCCTGCTCTTGTGGCGGTCCCTTGATGCCGGCTTCATTTTATAGCAGCGGCCACCGGAAGGGCGACCGCACTGTTCCGGAAGGTTGGTATGCGCAGGAGCAGAGCCCGCACGTGTAAGTGGCGATGATACGGCTTGCAGGTGAGTGTAGCTGGCGATTGTGGAAGGAGTGGTTGACTGCGTAAGAGGGAATCTGCACACAAATAAGAGAAGACTTAGACGTTGCAAGTTTCGCTGTCGCTGCAGCTCTTGTGGCGGTCCCTTGATGCCGGCTTGATTTTATAGCAGCGGCCCCCGGAGCGGCGACCGCACTGTCCCGGAAGGTTGGTATGCGCAGGTGCAGAGCTCGCACGTGTGACTGCCGATGATGCGGCTTGCAGGTGAGGGTAGCAGCCGAGGGTGGAAGGAGTGGTTGGCTGGGCAAGCGGTAATCTGCATAAATAAGAGAAGACTTAGACGTTGCACGTTTCGGTGTCGCTCCTGCTCTTGTGGCGGTCCCTTGATGCCGGCTTGATTTTATAGCAGCGGTTACCGGAAGGGCGACCGCACTGTTCCGGAAGGTTGGTATGCGCAGGAGCAGAGCCCGCACGTGTAAGTGGCGATGATACGGCTTGCAGGTGCGGGTAGCTGGCGATAGTGGAAGGAGTGGTTGACTGCGTAAGAGGGAATCTGCACACAAATAAGAGAAGACTTAGATGTTGCACGTTTCGCTGTCGCTGCAGCTCTTGTGGCGGTCCCTTGATGCCGGCTTGATTTTATAGCAGCGGCCCCCGGAGCGGCGACCGCACTGTTCCGGAAGGTTGGTATGCGCAGGTGCAGAGCTCGCACGTGTGACTGCCGATGATGCGGCTTGCAGGTGAGGGTAGCAGCCGAGGGTGGAATGAGTGGTTGGCTGGGTAAGCGGTAATCTGCATAAATAAGAGAAGACTTAGACGTTGCACGTTTCGGTGTCGCTCCTGCTCTTGTGGCGGTCCCTTGATGCCGGCTTGATTTTATAGCAGCGGTTACCGGAAGGGCGACCGCACTGTTCCGGAAGGTTGGTATGCGCAGGAGCAGAGCCCGCACGTGTAAGTGGCGATGATACGGCTTGCAGGTGAGGGTAGCTGGCGATAGTGGAAGGAGTGGTTGACTGCGTAAGAGGGAATCTGCACACAAATAAGAGAAGACTTAGACGTTGCACGTTTCGCTGTCGCTGCAGCTCTTGTGGCGGTCCCTTGATGCTGGCTTGATTTTATAGCAGCGGCCCCCGGAACGGCGACCGCACTGTTCTGGAAGGTTGATATGCGCAGGTGCAGAGCCCGCACGTGTAACTGGCGATGATGCGGCTTGCAGGTGAGGGTAGCAGGCGAAGGAGGAAGGAGTGGTTGGCTGGGTAAGCGGTAATCTGCACAAATAAGAGAAGACATAGACGTTGCACGTTTCAGTGTCGCTCCTGCTCTTGTGCCGGTCCCTTGATGCCGGCTTGATTTTATAGCAGCGGTTACCGGAAGGGCGACCGCACTGTTCCGGAAGGTTGGTATGCGCAGGAGCAGAGGCCGCACGTGTAAGTGGCGATGATACGGCTTGCAGGTGAGGGTAGCTGGCGATAGTGGAAGGAGTGGTTGACTGCGTAAGAGGGAATCTGCACACAAATAAGAGAAGACTTAGACGTTGCACGTTTCGCTGTCGCTGCAGCTCTTGTGGCGGTCCCTTGATGCCGGCTTGATTTTATAGCAGCGTCCACCGGAAGAGCGACCGCACTGTTCCGGAAGGATCGTATGCGCAGGTGCAGAGCCCGCACGTGTAACTGGCGATGATGCGGCTTGCAGGTGAGGGTAGCAGTCGAGGGTGGAAGGAGTGGTTGGCTGGGAAAGCGGGAATCTGCACACAATTAAGAGAAGACTTAGACGTTGCACGTTCCGGTGTCGCTGCAGCTCTTGTGGCGGTCCCTTGATCCCGGCTTGATTTTCTAGCAGCGGCCCCCGGAACGGCGACCGCACTGTTCCCGAAGGTTGGTATGCGCAGGTGCAGAGCCCGCACGTGTAACTGGCGATGATGCGGCTTGCAAGTGAGGGTAGCAGGCGAGGGTGGAATGAGTGGTTGGCTGGGTAAGCGGTAATCTGCATAAATAAGAGAAGACTTAGACGTTGCACATTTCGGTGTCGCTCCTGCACTTGTGGCGGTCCCTTGATGCCGACTTGATTTTATAGCAGCGGCCACCCGAAGGGCGACCGCACTGTTCCGGAAGGTTGGTATGCGCAGGTGCAGAGCCCGCACGTGTAACTGGCGATGATGCGGCTTGCAGGTGAGGGTAGCAGGTGAGGGTGGAATGAGTGGTTGGCTGGGTAAGCGGTAATCTGCATAAATAAGAGAAGACTTAGACGTTGCACATTTCGGTGTCGCTCCTGCACTTGTGGCGGTCCCTTGATGCCGACTTGATTTTATAGCAGCGGCCACCCGAAGGGCGACCGCACTGTTCCGGAAGGTTGGTATGCGCAGGTGCAGAGCCCGCACGTGTAACTGGCGATGATGCGGCTTGCAGGTGAGGGCAGCAGGTGAGGGTGGAATGAGTGGTTGGCTGGGTAAGCGGGAATCTGCACACAAATAAGAGAAGACAGACGTTGCACGCTTCGCTGTCGCTGCAGCTCTTGTGGCGGTCCCTTGATGCCGGCTTGAATTTATAGCAGCGGCCCCCGGAACGGTGACCGCACTGTTCTGGAAGGTTGGTATGCGCAGGTGCAGAGCTCGCACGTGTGACTGGCGATGATGCGGCTTGCAGGTGAGGGCAGCAGGCGAGGGTGGAAGGAGTGGTTGGCTGGGCAAGCGGGAATCTGCACACAAATAAGAGAAGACTTATACGTTGCACGTTCCGGTGTCGCTCCTGCTCTTGTGGCGGTCCCTTGATGCCGGTTTGATTTTATAGCAGCGGCCACCGGAAGGGCGACCGCACTGTTCCGGAAGGTTGGCATGCGCAGGAGCAGAGCCCGCACGTGTAAGTGGCGATGACACGGCTTGCAGGTGAGGGTAGCTGGCGATAGTGGAAGGAGTGGTTGGCTGCGTAAGAGGGAATCTGCACACAAATAAGAGAAGACTTAGACGTTGCACGTTTCGTTGTCGCTGCAGCTCTTGTGGCGGTCCCTTGATGCCGGCTTGATTTTATAGCAGCGGCGCCCGGAAGGGCGACCGCACTGTTCCGGAAGGTTGGTATGCGCAGGTGCAGAGCCCGCACGTGCAACTGGCGATGATTCGGCTTGTAGGTGAAGGTAGCTGGCGAGGGTGGAGGGAGTGGTTGGCTGCGTAAGCGGGAATCTGCACACAAATAAGAGAAGACATGGACATTGCACGTTTCGGTGTCGCTCCTGCTCTTGTGGCGGCCCCTTGATGCCGGCTTGATTTTATAGCAGCGGCCACCGGAAAGGCGACCGCACTGTTCCGGTAGGTTGGTATGCGCAGGTGCAGAGCCCGCACGTGTAACTGGCGATGATGCGGCTTGCAGGTGAGGGTAGCAGTCGAGGGTGGAAGGAGTGGTTGGCTGGGAAAGCGGGAATCTGCACACAATTAAGAGAAGACTTAGACGTTGCACGTTCCGGTGTCGCTGCAGCTCTTGTGGCGGTCCCTTGATCCCGGCTTGATTTTATAGCAGCGGCCCCCGGAACGGCGACCGCACTGTTCCCGAAGGTTGGCATGCGCAGGAGCAGAGCCCGCACGTGTAAGTGGCGATGATACGGCTTGCAGGTGAGGGTAGCTGGCGATAGTGGAAGGAGTGGTTGGCTGCGTAAGAGGGAATCTGCACACAAATAAGAGAAGACTTAGACGTTGCACGTTTCGTTGTCGCTGCAGCTCTTGTGGCGGTCCCTTGATGCCGGCTTGATTTTATAGCAGCGGCCCCCGGAGCGGCGACCGCACTGTCCCGGAAGGTTGGTATGCGCAGGTGCAGAGCTCGCACGTGTGACTGCCGATGATGCGGTTTGCAGGTGAGGGTAGCAGCCGAGGGTGGAAGGAGTGGTTGGCTGGGCAAGCGGTAATCTGCATAAATAAGAGAAGACTTAGACGTTGCACGTTTCGGTGTCGCTCCTGCACTTGTGGCGGTCCCTTGATGCCGACTTGATTTTATAGCAGCGGCCACCCGAAGGGCGACCGCACTGTTCCGGAAGGTTGGTATGCGCAGGTGCAGAGCCCGCACGTGTAACTGGCGATGATGCGGCTTGCAGGTGAGGGTAGCAGGTGAGGGTGGAATGAGTGGTTGGCTGGGTAAGCGGGAATCTGCACACAAATAAGAGAAGACTTAGACGTTGCACGCTTCGCTGTCGCTGCAGCTCTTGTGGCGGTCCCTTGATGCCGGCTTGAATTTATAGCAGCGGCCCCCGGAACGGTGACCGCACTGTTTTGGAAGGTTGGTATGCGCAGGTGCAGAGCTCGCACGTGTGACTGGCGATGATGCGGCTTGCAGGTGAGGGCAGCAGGCGAGGGTGGAAGGAGTGGTTGGCTGGGCAAGCGGGAATCTGCACACAAATAAGAGAAGACTTATACGTTGCACGTTCCGGTGTCGCTCCTGCTCTCGTGGCGGTCCCTTGATGCCGGCTTGATTTTATAGCAGCGGCCACCGGAAGGGCGACCGCACTCTTCCGAAAGGTTGGCATGCGCAGGAGCAGAGCCCGCACGTGTAAGTGGCGATGATACGGCTTGCAGGTGAGGGTAGCTGGCGATAGTGGAAGGAGTGGTTGACTGCGTAAGAGGTAATCTGCACACAAATAAGAGAAGACTTAGACGTTGCACGTTTCGTTGTCGCTGCAGCTCTTGTGGCGGTCCCTTGATGCCGGCTTGATTTTATAGCAGCGGCGCCCGGAAGGGCGACCGCACTGTTCCGGAAGGTTGGTATGCGCAGGTGCAGAGCCCGCACGTGCAACTGGCGATGATTCGGCTTGTAGGTGAAGGTAGCTGGCGAGGGTGGAGGGAGTGGTTGGCTGCGTAAGCGGGAATCTGCACACAAATAAGAGAAGACATGGACATTGCACGTTTCGGTGTCGCTCCTGCTCTTGTGGCGGCCCCTTGATGCCGGCTTGATTTTATAGCAGCGGCCACCGGAAAGGCGACCGCACTGTTCCGGTAGGTTGGTATGCGCAGGTGCAGAGCCTGAACGTGTCACTGGTGATGATGCTGCTTGCAGGTGAAGGTAAAAGTCGAGGATGGAAGGAGTGGTTGGCTGGGAAAGCGGGAATCTGCACGCAAATAAGAGACGACTTAGACGTTGCACGTTCCGGTGTCGCTCCTGCTCTTGTAGCGGTCCCTTGATGCCGGCTTGATTTTATAGCAGCGGTTACCGGAAGGGCGACCGCACTGTTCCGGAAGGTTGGTATGCGCAGGAGCAGAGCCCGCACGTGTAAGTGGCGATGATACGGCTTGCAGGTGAGGGTAGCTGGCGATAGTGGAAGGAGTGGTTGACTGCGTAAGAGGGAATCTGCACACAAATAAGAGAAGACTTAGACGTTGCACGTTTCGCTGTCGCTGCAGCTCTTGTGGCGGTCCCTTGATGCCGGCTTGATTTTATAGCAGCGTCCACCGGAAGAGCGACCGCACTGTTCCGGAAGGATCGTATGCGCAGGTGCAGAGCCCGCACGTGTAACTGGCGATGATGCGGCTTGCAGGTGAGGGTAGCAGTCGAGGGTGGAAGGAGTGGTTGGCTGGGAAAGCGGGAATCTGCACACAATTAAGAGAAGACTTAGACGTTGCACGTTCCGGTGTCGCTGCAGCTCTTGTGGCGGTCCCTTGATCCCGGCTTGATTTTCTAGCAGCGGCCCCCGGAACGGCGACCGCACTGTTCCCGAAGGTTGGTATGCGCAGGTGCAGAGCCCGCACGTGTAACTGGCGATGATGCGGCTTGCAAGTGAGGGTAGCAGGCGAGGGTGGAATGAGTGGTTGGCTGGGTAAGCGGTAATCTGCATAAATAAGAGAAGACTTAGACGTTGCACATTTCGGTGTCGCTCCTGCACTTGTGGCGGTCCCTTGATGCCGACTTGATTTTATAGCAGCGGCCACCCGAAGGGCGACCGCACTGTTCCGGAAGGTTGGTATGCGCAGGTGCAGAGCCCGCACGTGTAACTGGCGATGATGCGGCTTGCAGGTGAGGGTAGCAGGTGAGGGTGGAATGAGTGGTTGGCTGGGTAAGCGGTAATCTGCATAAATAAGAGAAGACTTAGACGTTGCACATTTCGGTGTCGCTCCTGCACTTGTGGCGGTCCCTTGATGCCGACTTGATTTTATAGCAGCGGCCACCCGAAGGGCGACCGCACTGTTCCGGAAGGTTGGTATGCGCAGGTGCAGAGCCCGCACGTGTAACTGGCGATGATGCGGCTTGCAGGTGAGGGCAGCAGGTGAGGGTGGAATGAGTGGTTGGCTGGGTAAGCGGGAATCTGCACACAAATAAGAGAAGACAGACGTTGCACGCTTCGCTGTCGCTGCAGCTCTTGTGGCGGTCCCTTGATGCCGGCTTGAATTTATAGCAGCGGCCCCCGGAACGGTGACCGCACTGTTCTGGAAGGTTGGTATGCGCAGGTGCAGAGCTCGCACGTGTGACTGGCGATGATGCGGCTTGCAGGTGAGGGCAGCAGGCGAGGGTGGAAGGAGTGGTTGGCTGGGCAAGCGGGAATCTGCACACAAATAAGAGAAGACTTATACGTTGCACGTTCCGGTGTCGCTCCTGCTCTTGTGGCGGTCCCTTGATGCCGGTTTGATTTTATAGCAGCGGCCACCGGAAGGGCGACCGCACTGTTCCGGAAGGTTGGCATGCGCAGGAGCAGAGCCCGCACGTGTAAGTGGCGATGACACGGCTTGCAGGTGAGGGTAGCTGGCGATAGTGGAAGGAGTGGTTGGCTGCGTAAGAGGGAATCTGCACACAAATAAGAGAAGACTTAGACGTTGCACGTTTCGTTGTCGCTGCAGCTCTTGTGGCGGTCCCTTGATGCCGGCTTGATTTTATAGCAGCGGCGCCCGGAAGGGCGACCGCACTGTTCCGGAAGGTTGGTATGCGCAGGTGCAGAGCCCGCACGTGCAACTGGCGATGATTCGGCTTGTAGGTGAAGGTAGCTGGCGAGGGTGGAGGGAGTGGTTGGCTGCGTAAGCGGGAATCTGCACACAAATAAGAGAAGACATGGACATTGCACGTTTCGGTGTCGCTCCTGCTCTTGTGGCGGCCCCTTGATGCCGGCTTGATTTTATAGCAGCGGCCACCGGAAAGGCGACCGCACTGTTCCGGTAGGTTGGTATGCGCAGGTGCAGAGCCCGCACGTGTAACTGGCGATGATGCGGCTTGCAGGTGAGGGTAGCAGTCGAGGGTGGAAGGAGTGGTTGGCTGGGAAAGCGGGAATCTGCACACAATTAAGAGAAGACTTAGACGTTGCACGTTCCGGTGTCGCTGCAGCTCTTGTGGCGGTCCCTTGATCCCGGCTTGATTTTTTAGCAGCGGCCCCCGGAACGGCGACCGCACTGTTCCCGAAGGTTGGCATGCGCAGGAGCAGAGCCCGCACGTGTAAGTGGCGATGATACGGCTTGCAGGTGAGGGTAGCTGGCGATAGTGGAAGGAGTGGTTGGCTGCGTAAGAGGGAATCTGCACACAAATAAGAGAAGACTTAGACGTTGCACGTTTCGTTGTCGCTGCAGCTCTTGTGGCGGTCCCTTGATGCCGGCTTGATTTTATAGCAGCGGCCCCCGGAGCGGCGACCGCACTGTCCCGGAAGGTTGGTATGCGCAGGTGCAGAGCTCGCACGTGTGACTGCCGATGATGCGGTTTGCAGGTGAGGGTAGCAGCCGAGGGTGGAAGGAGTGGTTGGCTGGGCAAGCGGTAATCTGCATAAATAAGAGAAGACTTAGACGTTGCACGTTTCGGTGTCGCTCCTGCACTTGTGGCGGTCCCTTGATGCCGACTTGATTTTATAGCAGCGGCCACCCGAAGGGCGACCGCACTGTTCCGGAAGGTTGGTATGCGCAGGTGCAGAGCCCGCACGTGTAACTGGCGATGATGCGGCTTGCAGGTGAGGGTAGCAGGTGAGGGTGGAATGAGTGGTTGGCTGGGTAAGCGGGAATCTGCACACAAATAAGAGAAGACTTAGACGTTGCACGCTTCGCTGTCGCTGCAGCTCTTGTGGCGGTCCCTTGATGCCGGCTTGAATTTATAGCAGCGGCCCCCGGAACGGTGACCGCACTGTTTTGGAAGGTTGGTATGCGCAGGTGCAGAGCTCGCACGTGTGACTGGCGATGATGCGGCTTGCAGGTGAGGGCAGCAGGCGAGGGTGGAAGGAGTGGTTGGCTGGGCAAGCGGGAATCTGCACACAAATAAGAGAAGACTTATACGTTGCACGTTCCGGTGTCGCTCCTGCTCTCGTGGCGGTCCCTTGATGCCGGCTTGATTTTATAGCAGCGGCCACCGGAAGGGCGACCGCACTCTTCCGAAAGGTTGGCATGCGCAGGAGCAGAGCCCGCACGTGTAAGTGGCGATGATACGGCTTGCAGGTGAGGGTAGCTGGCGATAGTGGAAGGAGTGGTTGACTGCGTAAGAGGTAATCTGCACACAAATAAGAGAAGACTTAGACGTTGCACGTTTCGTTGTCGCTGCAGCTCTTGTGGCGGTCCCTTGATGCCGGCTTGATTTTATAGCAGCGGCGCCCGGAAGGGCGACCGCACTGTTCCGGAAGGTTGGTATGCGCAGGTGCAGAGCCCGCACGTGCAACTGGCGATGATTCGGCTTGTAGGTGAAGGTAGCTGGCGAGGGTGGAGGGAGTGGTTGGCTGCGTAAGCGGGAATCTGCACACAAATAAGAGAAGACATGGACATTGCACGTTTCGGTGTCGCTCCTGCTCTTGTGGCGGCCCCTTGATGCCGGCTTGATTTTATAGCAGCGGCCACCGGAAAGGCGACCGCACTGTTCCGGTAGGTTGGTATGCGCAGGTGCAGAGCCTGAACGTGTCACTGGTGATGATGCTGCTTGCAGGTGAAGGTAACAGTCGAGGATGGAAGGAGTGGTTGGCTGGGAAAGCGGGAATCTGCACGCAAATAAGAGACGACTTAGACGTTGCACGTTCCGGTGTCGCTCCTGCTCTTGTAGCGGTCCCTTGATGCCGGCTTGAATTTATAGCAGCGGCCACCGGAAGGGCGACCGCACTGTTCCGGAAAGTTGGTATGCGCAAGTGCAGAGCCCGCACATGCAACTGGCGATGATGCGGCTTGCAGGTGAGGGTAGCTGGCGAGGGTGGAAGGAGTGGTTGGCTGGGAAAGCGGGAATCTGCGCACAAATAAGAGAAGACTTAGACGTTGCACGTTCCGGTGTCGCTGCAACTCTTGTGGCGGTCCCTTGATGCCGGCTTGATTTTATAGCAGCGGCCCCCGGAACGGCGACTGCACTGTTCCGGAAGGTTGGTATGCGCAGGTGCAGAGCCCGCACGTGTAACTGGCGATGATGCGGCTTGCAGGTGAGGGTAGCAGGCGAGGGTGGAATGAGTGGTTGGCTGGGTAAGCGGTAATCTACATAAATAAGAGAAGACTTTGACGTTGCACGTTTCGGTGTCGCTCCTGCTCTTGTGGCGGTCCCTTGATGCCGGCTTCATTTTATAGCAGCGGCCACCGGAAGGGCGACCGCACTGTTCCGGAAGGTTGGTATGCGCAGGAGCAGAGCCCGCACGTGTAAGTGGCGATGATACGGCTTGCAGGTGAGTGTAGCTGGCGATTGTGGAAGGAGTGGTTGACTGCGTAAGAGGGAATCTGCACACAAATAAGAGAAGACTTAGACGTTGCAAGTTTCGCTGTCGCTGCAGCTCTTGTGGCGGTCCCTTGATGCCGGCTTGATTTTATAGCAGCGGCCCCCGGCGCGGCGACCGCACTGTCCCGGAAGGTTGGTATGCGCAGGTGCAGAGCTCGCACGTGTGACTGCCGATGATGCGGCTTGCAGGTGAGGGTAGCAGCCGAGGGTGGAAGGAGTGGTTGGCTGGGCAAGCGGTAATCTGCATAAATAAGAGAAGACTTAGACGTTGCACGTTTCGGTGTCGCTCCTGCTCTTGTGACGGTCCCTTGATGCCGGCTTGATTTTATAGCAGCGGTTACCGGAAGGGCGACCGCACTGTTCCGGAAGGTTGGTATGCGCAGGAGCAGAGCCCGCACGTGTAAGTGGCGATGATACGGCTTGCAGGTGAGGGTAGCTGGCGATAGTGGAAGGAGTGGTTGACTGCGTAAGAGGGAATCTGCACACAAATAAGAGAAGACTTAGACGTTGCACGTTTCGCTGTCGCTGCAGCTCTTGTGGCGGTCCCTTGATGCTGGCTTGATTTTATAGCAGCGGCCCCCGGAACGGCGACCGCACTGTTCTGGAAGGTTGATATGCGCAGGTGCAGAGCCCGCACGTGTAACTGGCGATGATGCGGCTTGCAGGTGAGGGTAGCAGGCGAAGGAGGAATGAGTGGTTGGCTTGGTAAGCGGTAATCTGCACAAATAAGAGAAGACATAGACGTTGCACGTTTCAGTGTCGCTCCTGCTCTTGTGGCAGTCCCTTGATACCGGCTTGATTTTATAGCAGCGTCCACCGGAAGAGCGACCGCACTGTTCCGGAAGGATCGTATGCGCAGGTGCAGAGCCCGCTCGTGTAACTGGCGATGATGCGGCTTGCAGGTGAGGGTAGCAGTCGAGGGTGGAAGGAGTGGTTGGCTGGGAAAGCGGGAATCTGCACACAATTAAGAGAAGACTTAGACGTTGCACGTTCCGGTGTCGCTGCAGCTCTTGTGGCGGTCCCTTGATGCCGGCTTGATTTTATAGCAGCGGCCCCCGGAACGACGACCGCACTGTTCCGGAAGGTTGGTATGCGCAGGTGCAGAGCCCGCACGTGTAACTGGCGATGATGCGGCTTGCAGGTGAGGGTAGCAGGCGAGGGTGGAATGAGTGGTTGGCTGGGTAAGCGGTAATCTGCATAAATAAGAGAAGACTTAGACGTTGCACATTTCGGTGTCGCTCCTGCACTTGTGGCGGTCCATTGATGCCGACTTGATTTTATAGCAGCGTCCACCTGAAGAGCGACCGCACTGTTCCGGAAGGTTCGTATGCGCAGGTGCAGAGCCCGCACGTGTAACTGGCGATGATGCGGCTTGCAGGTGAAGGTAGCAGGCGAGGGTGGAATGAGTGGTTGGCTGGGTAAGCGGTAATCATCGCAAATAAGAGAAGACTTAGACGTTGCACGTTTCGGTGTCGCTCCTGCTCTTATGGCGGTCCATTGATGCCGGCTTGATTTTATAGCAGCGGCCACCCGAAGGGCGACCGCACTGTTCCGGAAGATTGTTATGCGCAGGTGCAGTGCCCGCACGTGTAACTGGCGATAATGCGGCTTGCAGGTGAGGGTAGCATGCGAGGGTGGAAGGAGTGGTTGGCTCGGTAAGCGGGAATCTGCACACAAATAAGAGAAGACTTAGACGTTGCACGTTTCGGTGTCGCTCCTTCTCTTGTGGCGGTCCCTTGATGCCGGCTTGATTTTATAGCAGCGGCCACCCGAAGGGCGACCGCACTGTTCCGGAAGATTGGTATGCGCAGGTGCAGAGCCCGCACGTGTAACTGGTGATGATGCGGCTTGCAGGTGAGGGTAGCAGGTGAGGTAGGAATGAGTGGTTGGCTGGGTAAGCGGGAATCTGCACACAAATAAGAGAAGGCACGTTTCGCTGTCGCTGCAGCTCTTGTGGCGGTCCCTTGATACCGGCTTGATTTTATAGCAGCGTCCACCGGAAGAGCGACCGCACTGTTCCGGAAGGATCGTATGCGCAGGTGCAGAGCCCGCACGTGTAACTGGCGATGATGCGGCTTGCAGGTGAGGGTAGCAGTCGAGGGTGGAAGGAGTGGTTGGCTGGGAAAGCGGGAATCTGCACACAATTAAGAGAAGACTTAGACGTTGCACGTTCCGGTGTCGCTGCAGCTCTTGTGGCGGTCCCTTGATGCCGGCTTGATTTTATAGCAGCGGCCCCCGGAACGACGACCGCACTGTTCCGGAATGTTGGTATGCGCAGGTGCAGAGCCCGCACGTGTAACTGGCGATGATGCGGCTTGCAGGTGAGGGTAGCAGGCGAGGGTGGAATGAGTGGTTGGCTGGGTAAGCGGTAATCTGCGTAAATAAGAGAAGACTTAGACGTTGCACATTTCGGTGTCGCTCCTGCACTTGTGGCGGTCCCTTGATGCCGGCTTGATTTTATAGCAGCGTCCACCTGAAGAGCGACCGCTGTTATGTCTCGCCTACGACGCGCGGTATAGCCGGCGCGGATGCAACGGACGCCGCGGCTTTGTTCAAAGCGGCGGTCATTTGGACCCGTTCATCGCTGCCGCAACGCCTCCCGCCAAGCGCGTCCAGGCAGGTTTCAGTGCCACGTGTCGTCGTGCGTGCGTGTGTGTGTGTGTGTGCATGTTGGTGCTCACGCTTGTCAAAGCGCGGCAGCCGGGGAGAGGAGCTCCCCAACTGGGAGGCGAGGAGGTCTGACCGGCGCCGGCCTGGCGGACGCGCCCGTCACGTCTGGACATGTTCAAGCGTCGCCGTATCGGACGCCTCTCCCCAAGCCGTTCCCTCTTGCCCTCGACTCCGAGGGTATAAAAACGCCGCTGCCCCGGACGCCGAGGGAGAGACTTCGATTCCTTCCTTCGAGTAACGTGGTCGCCCTGACCGGCTGCTCTTTTGAGATGCCAGAATAAACAAGTTGTTCTGTTGCCAGTCGACTCATCCTTTGCCGGGACCTTCGAATGTTTCCAGCTTTGCCCCAGGCCGCCAGGCCAACGCTACCCTTGGGGCTTGCAACCCAAATGCAACAACTGGTTGCCAGCGGTGAGATCCCGACAACGGAGGCCAGCAGCGAAGATATGCGGTCAACTGTATGCTGAGCAGCACAACGACCATCCGGGAGCAGTGCAACGAGCCCTGTGTGATGACTGGTTGCCTGCAGCGGAACGACTGCGCTGAATTCTTGGCTGCGAGGTTTGGTGAGTGCGGGACTTTCTTCTTCTGAGTTTTGCCAGGCTTTTGTTAGTGTCAGAAACAGAGCTGGTAATTGTGGTTGTCGTTGCTGCCGGGTTAGTTTGCGGCAAGACAATAGTAGGCAGTAGAGAAAGCAGCATTCGGAGCAGCCATGGATTTGAAGTCGTTGCGCAAACCGAAATTGCTGGAGCTTGCAAGAGAGTTGGGTCTTGATGTCTCAAACTCAGAAAACCAGAACTGCTAAGGGCGATTCTTGAGTTGGAGGCTGAGGATGACGAGCTGTCGGAATGGCTTGAGACCATTGAGGAGAGGGAACAAAAAGAAAAAGAGGAGCGCGAACGTAAAGAGCAAAAAGAGAAAGAAGAGCGCGCTTTGGAAATGAAGCGTCTCGAGGTAGAGATGGAACGCGCTCGTAATGGAAGTCAGGCACACGGTGCAGGAGAACGGGTATCGTTCAAAATGACTGACCTGATGCGGCCGTTTAAGCTTGGAGAGGACATTGGTTTGTTCCTGGTTAACTTTGAGCGAACGTGCGAGAAGCAGGGGTTCTCTCGGGAAACGTGGCCACAGCGCTTGCTCACTTTGTTACCCGGCGAGGCGGCCGACGTAGTCGCTCGCTTGAAGAGAGAGGAGGCAGAGGATTTCGACCAAGTGAAATCGAGTCTGCTAAAAAAGTACAGGCTGTCAGCGGAGGCGTTCCGTCGAAAGTTTCGGGAAAATGAAAAAGGCAGAAATGAGTCATATACAGAGTTTGCCTACAGGCTTATGTCAAACATGCAGGAGTGGCTCAAAGAAGAGAAAGCGTTTGGTGACCACGAGAAAATTCTGCAGTGTTTCGGGCTGGAACAGTTTTACAGTCGGTTACCTGAGAACGTGCGGTACTGGGTCTTGGATAGGCCAGACGTTAGTACAGTGGCTAAAGCCGCCGAGCTAGCCGAGGAGTTTGTGACGCGTCGGGCTCGCGGAGCTAGGGACGGTCAAAAGGGTGAATTTAGCTCCAAGTCTGAGAGGCCGAAGTTCACACCCATGAGAGCAAGGGGGGACACACGTAGTGCGGATGCGAGTGAAAGCAGTCCGACCGAACGTAAGGAGACGGCGGCAGCCGAAGCCGAACGCAGAAAGCGGTTCGAGGCGAGGCAAGCGCGCGTGTGTTATACGTGCCAGAAGCCGGGTCACTTTTCGGCGCAGTGTCCAGAAACAAAAACAAAAGTCGTGTTTTTGTCATTATGCAGCACTGACGAGAACATGAAGCTTCTCGAGCCTTACATGCGAGACTTCCTCGTGAACGGGAAAGAGTGCCGAGTGCTTCGTGATTCCGCAGCTACAATGGATGTAGTTCACCCCTCTTACGTAGAACCCGATATGTTCACGGGCGAGTGCGCATGGATCAAGCAAGCCGTGGAAGCTCACAGCGTGTGTCTGCCCGTAGCAAAAGTGGTTATTGAAGGACCTTTCGGAGCAATTGAGACGGAGGCCGCAGTGTCATCTATGCTGCCCCCTCAGTACCCGTACCTATTTTCGAACAGGTCCGATCACCTCCTGCGCGAGAAGGGGCTTTTGTTTGGTGAGGCTAGCGTTCAGGCCTTAACCAGACCGAGAGTTCGGGAGCTCGCTGCAAAGGCGGTAGTTGCGGGGCCGACGTTGTCGAACAATGAAAAAGGGTCGGAGGCGCAGCAAGCTGATATTCCGAGCACGTCAGAACTGGATAAAATTGAGCCTGTAGCGTTGAAGGCACCAGGTACTGGAGAGGAAATGCCCGACAAGGGAAAGTTAGAAGAGCTTCCGGTCGAGCTTCCGGGACTAGGCTCAGTGACGAACAGGGAAGACACTGATCAGGTCATTAGTGACTTGCTCAGTAAAGCACCGCTGTCGCCTGAGCAGAAAACCGAACTACACCAACTCTTACAAGAGTTTCAAGGTCAGTTCTCTGAGAGGCCTGGAAGGACTTCTGTCCTTACTCATGTTATAGAACTTACCTCGCCAGAGCCAGTACGATCCAAGGCGTACCGGGTGTCACCCCGCCAGCGCGATATTATGGAGGCTGAGGTAAAGAAAATGCTACAGCTCGGTGTTATTGAGGCGGGTGAGAGTGATTATACCTCCCCTTTGAGTTTAGTTGATGTACCGGGCAAGGAACCTCGTCCTTGCGTCGACTACCGCAGGCTTAATTCCATTACTAAGGATCAAATTTATCCGATCCCTAACATCGAGGAGCGCCTTGAGAAAGTTAGTAGCGCTCAGTTTATTTCCACCCTAGATCTTGTCAGGGGTTATTGGCAGGTTCCACTTACAGAAGAGGCTAGTAGGTATGCGGCGTTCATTTCACCAATGGGAACATTCCGTCCTAAAGTTTTGAGTTTTGGTTTGAAGAACGCGCCATACTGCTTTTCAAGCCTCATGGACAAAGTGTTGCGGGGACAGGAAGAATTCGCTTTACCGTATTTAGACGACGTAGCGATATTCTCCGCCTCCTGGTCTGAGCATATGGCACACTTGCGGGCAGTGCTAACCCGCCTGCGCGAAGCGGGCTTGACAGTCAAGGCTCCCAAGTGCCAATTAGCACAGGCCGAGGTTGTCTACCTCGGTCACGTGATTGGACAGGGTCGTCGCCGCCCCTCTGAAATAAAGGTGGCCGCTGTGCGAGACTTCCCGCAACCGCGCACGAAGACCGATATTCGGTCGTTCTTAGGTGTCGCCGGCTACTATCAGAGGTACATCCCCAGGTACTCCGATATCGCGGCTCCCCTGACGGATGCTCTAAGAAAAACAGAGCCCCAAACAGTCGTCTGGAGCGAGACAAAGGAAAGAGCTTTTAGCGCCTTAAAGAGCGCCCTAACAAGCCAGCCTGTGCTACGATCGCCAGACTACACAAAAGGGTTCGTTGTTCAGTGCGATGCTAGTGAGCGAGGCATGGGCGTTGTACTGTGCCAAAGGGACAATGGAGAAGTGGAACACCCCGTCCTGTATGCTAGTCGTAAGCTGACCTGTCGTGAGCAGGCATACAGCGCCACCGAGAAAGAGTGTGCGTGTCTCGTGTGGGCCGTTCAGAAATTGTCATGCTACCTAGCCGGCTCGAGGTTTATCATTGAGACGGATCACTGCCCTCTCCAATGGCTGCAGACCATATCTCCCAAAAATGGCCGCCTCCTGCGCTGGAGCCTCGCTTTGCAACATTATTCCTTTGAGGTGCGTTACAAAAAGGGGAGTCTCAACGGTAACGCCGATGGCTTAAGTCGAAGCCCCTAACGTAGGAATCCGCCTCAAAGTTGTTGGTTACTGATGTTTTCTTCCTGAGGCAGGATTTTTAACGTATTGCTTTTGTTTAGTGTTTCAAAGTGATTATGTGCTTTCTAGTGCAATTTTCCAATTTGTGGACGCGTTCTGAGTGCTGCTTGACTACTGTAAGGAACTAGGCAGTAGTATAAAAGGGGAAAGAGCCTGGCAGAGCTTAGTGAGGGTTGTCTCGTGCTTGCTGACTGAGCGGTTGCGTTTCGGCGTAGTTCTAACGCTTGCTGGGAACGAGCACAAAAATGGCAACTCTCCTGAAGTGACTTTGCAGTGCCCTGTGTGATCCTGAACCTGAGAACGAGGCCTTCTCTGTGCGCTGCGCTCAAGCAACGTCGAGGGACGACCGGTTTCGTTTACGAGCATCATCGAGCGACATCCCTCTGGACAGCGGATGCAGTCCCCTGACCATCGGGATCTCCTTCTCCCGGCGGGGCGGTCTGTTATGTCTCGCCTACGACGCGCGGTATAGCCGGCGCGGATGCAACGGACGCCGCGGCTTTGTTCAAAGCGGCGGTCATTTGGACCCGTTCATCGCTGCCGCAACGCCTCCCGCCAAGCGCGTCCAGGCAGGTTTCAGTGCCACGTGTCGTCGTGCGTGCGTGTGTGTGTGTGTGTGCATGTTGGTGCTCACGCTTGTCAAAACGCGGCAGCCGGGGAGAGGAGCTCCCCAACTGGGAGGCGAGGAGGTCTGACCGGCGCCGGCCTGGCGGACGCGCCCGTCACGTCTGGACATGTTCAAGCGTCGCCGTATCGGACGCCTCTCCCCAAGCCGTTCCCTCTTGCCCTCGACTCCGAGGGTATAAAAACGCCGCTGCCCCGGACGCCAAAGCAGAGACTTCGATTCCTTCCTTCGAGTAACGTGGTCGCCCTGACCGGCTGCTCTTTTGAGATGCCAGAATAAACAAGTTGTTCTGTTGCCAGTCGACTCATCCTTTGCCGGGACCTTCGAATGTTTCCAGCTTTGCCCCAGGCCGCCAGGCCAACGCTACCCTTGGGGCTTGCAACCATTTTGCAACACCGCACTGTTCCGGAAGGTTCGTATGCGCAGGTGCAGAGCCCGCACGTGTAACTGGCGATGATGCGGCTTGCAGGTGAAGGTAGCAGGCGAGGGTGGAATGAGTGGTTGGCTGGGTAAGCGGTAATCATCGCAAATAAGAGAAGACTTAGACGTTGCACGTTTCGGTGTCGCTCCTGCTCTTATGGCGGTCCATTGATGCCGGCTTGATTTTATAGCAGCGGCCACCCGAAGGGCGACCGCACTTTTCCGGAAGGTTGGTATGCGCAGGTGCAGAGCCCCACGTGTAACTGGCGATGATGCGGCTTGCAGGTGAGGGTAGCAGTCGAGGGGGGAAGGAGTGGTTGGCTGGGAAAGCGGGAATCTGCACACAAATAAGAGAAGACTTAGACGTTGCACGTTCCGGTGTCGCCCCTGCTCTTGTGGCGGTCCCTTGATGCCGGCTTGAATTTATAGCAGCGGCCACCGGAAGGGCGACCGCACTGTTCCGGAAGGTTGGTATGCTCAGGTGCAGAGCCCGCACGTTTAACTGGCGTTGATGCGGCTTGCTGGCGAGGGTAGCAGGCGAGGGTGGAATGAGTGGTTGGTTGGGTAAGCGGGAATCTGCACACAAATAAGTGAAGACGTAGATGTTGTATGTTTCGCTGTCGCTGCAGCTCTCGTGGCGGTTCCTTGATGCCGGCTTGATTTATAGCAGCGGCCAACCGAAGGGCGACCGCTCTGTTCCGGAAGGTTGGTATGCGGAGGTGCAGAGCCCGCACGTGTAACTGGCGATGATTCCGCTTGCAGGTGAGGGTGGAATGAGTGGTTGGCTGGGTAAGCGGGAATCTGCACACAAATAAGAGAAGACTTAAACGTTGCACGTTTCGCTGTCGCTGCAGCTCTTGTGGCGGTCCCTTGATGCCGGCTTGATTTTATAGCAGCGGCCCCCGAAACGGCGACCGCACTGTTCTGGAAGGTTGGCATGCGCAGGTGCAGAGCCCGCACGTGTAACTGGCGATGATGCGGCTTGCAGGTGAGGGTAGCAGGCGAGGGAGGAATGAGTGGTTGGCTGGGTAAGCGGTAATCTGCACAAATAAGAGAAGACATAGACGTTGCACGTTTCAGTGTCGCTCCTGCTCTTGTGGCAGTCCCTTGATACCGGCTTGATTTTATAGCAGCGTCCACCGGAAGAGCGACCGCACTGTTCCGGAAGGATCGTATGCGCAGGTGCAGAGCCCGCACGTGTAACTGGCGATGATGCGGCTTGCAGGTGAGGGTAGCAGTCGAGGGTGGAAGGAGTGGTTGGCTGGGAAAGCGGGAATCTGCACACAATTAAGAGAAGACTTAGACGTTGCACGTTCCGGTGTCGCTGCAGCTCTTGTGGCGGTCCCTTGATGCCGGCTTGATTTTATAGAAGCGGCCCCCGGAACGGCGACCGCACTGTTCCCGAAGGGTGGTATGCGCAGGTGCAGAGCCCGCACGTGTAACTGGCGATGATGCGGCTTGCAGGTGAGGGAAGCAGGCGAGGGTGGTATGAGTGGTTGGCTGGGTAAGCGGTAATCTGCATAAATAAGAGAAGACTTAGACGTTGCACATTTCGGTGTCGCTCCTGTACTTGTGGCGGTCCCTTGATGCCGACTTGATTTTATAGCAGCGGCCACCCGAAGGGCGACCGCACTGTTCCGGAAGGTTGGTATGCGCAGGTGCAGAGCCCGCACGTGTAACTGGCGATGATGCGGCTTGCAGGCGAGGGTAGCAGGTGAGGGTGGAATGAGTGGTTGGCTGGGTAAGCGGGAATCTGCACACAAATAAGAGAAGACTTAGACGTTGCACGCTTCGCTGTCGCTGCAGCTCTTGTGGCGGTCCCTTGATGCCGGCTTGAATTTATAGCAGCGGCCCCCGGAACGGTGACCGCACTGTTCTGGAAGGTTGGTATGCGCAGGTGCAGAGCTCGCACGTGTGACTGGCGATGATGCGGCTTGCAGGTGAGGGCAGCAGGCGAGGGTGGAAGGAGTGGTTGGCTGGGCAAGCGGGAATCTGCACACAAATAAGAGAAGACTTATACGTTGCACGTTCCGGTGTCGCTCCTGCTCTTGTGGCGGTCCCTTGATGCCGGCTTGATTTTATAGCAGCGGCCACCGGAAGGGCGACCGCACTGTTCCGGAAGGTTGGCATGCGCAGGAGCAGAGCCCGCACGTGTAAGTGGCGATGATACGGCTTGCAGGTGAGGGTAGCTGGCGATAGTGGAAGGAGTGGTTGACTGCGTAAGAGGGAATCTGCACACAAATAAGAGAAGACTTAGACGTTGCACGTTTCGTTGTCGCTGCAGCTCTTGTGGCGGTCCCTTGATGCCGCCTTGATTTTATAGCAGCGGCGCCCGGAAGGGCGACCGCACTGTTCCGGAAGGTTGGTATGCGCAGGTGCAGAGCCCGCACGTGCAACTGGCGATGATTCGGCTTGTAGGTGAAGGTAGCTGGCGAGGGTGGAGGGAGTGGTTGGCTGCGTAAGCGGGAATCTGCACACAAATAAGAGAAGACATGGACATTGCACGTTTCGGTGTCGCTCCTGCTCTTGTGGCGGCCCCTTGATGCCGGCTTGATTTTATAGCAGCGGCCACCGGAAAGGCGACCGCACTGTTCCGGTAGGTTGGTATGCGCAGGTGCAGAGCCTGCACGTGTCACAGGTGATGATGCTGCTTGCAGGTGAAGGTAACAGTCGAGGATGGAAGGAGTGGTTGGCTGGGAAAGCGGGAATCTGCACGCAAATAAGAGACGACTTAGACGTTGCACGTTCCGGTGTCGCTCCTGCTCTTGTAGCGGTCCCTTGATGCCGGCTTGAATTTATAGCAGCGGCCACCGGAAGGGCGACCGCACTGTTCCGGAAGGTTGGTATGCGCAAGTGCAGAGCCCGCACATGCAACTGGCGATGATGTGGCTTGCAGGTGAGGGTAGCTGGCGAGGGTGGAAGGAGTGGTTGGCTGGGAAAGCGGGAATCTGCGCACAAATAAGAGAAGACTTAGACGTTGCACGTTCCGGTGTCGCTGCAACTCTTGTGGCGGTTCCTTGATGCCGGCTTGATTTTATAGCAGCGGCCCCCGGAACGGCGACTGCACTGTTCCGGAAGGTTGGTATGCGCAGGTGCAGAGCCCGCACGTGTAACTGGCGATGATGCGGCTTGCAGGTGAGGGTAGCAGGCGAGGGTGGAATGAGTGGTTGGCTGGGTAAGCGGTAATCTACATAAATAAGAGAAGACTTAGACGTTGCACGTTTCGGTGTCGCTCCTGCTCTTGTGGCGGTCCCTTGATGCCGGCTTCATTTTATAGCAGTGGCCACCGGAAGGGCGACCGCACTGTTCCGGAAGGTTGGTATGCGCAGGAGCAGAGCCCGCACGTGTAAGTGGCGATGATACGGCTTGCAGGTGAGTGTAGCTGGCGATTGTGGAAGGAGTGGTTAACTGCGTAAGAGGGAATCTGCACACAAATAAGAGAAGACTTAGACGTTGCAAGTTTCGCTGTCGCTGCAGCTCTTGTGGCGGTCCTTTGATGCCGGCTTGATTTTATAGCAGCGGCCCCCGGAGCGGCGACCGCACTGTCCCGGAAGGTTGGTATGCGCAGGTGCAGAGCTCGCACGTGTGACTGCCGATGATGCGGCTTGCAGGTGAGGGTAGCAGCCGAGGATGGAAGGAGTGGTTGGCTGGGCAAGCGGTAATCTGCATAAATAAGAGAAGACTTAGACGTTGCACGTTTCGGTGTCGCTCCTGCTCTTGTGGCGGTCCCTTGATGTCGGCTTGATTTTATAGCAGCGGTTACCGGAAGGGCGACCGCACTGTTCCGGAAGGTTGGTATGCGCAGGAGCAGAGCCCGCACGTGTAAGTGGCGATGATACGGCTTGCAGGTGCGGGTAGCTGGCGATAGTGGAAGGAGTGGTTGACTGCGTAAAAGGGAATCTGCACACAAATAAGAGGACTTAGACGTTGCACGTTTCGCTGTCGCTGCAGCTCTTGTGGCGGTCCCTTGATGCCGGCTTGATTTTATAGCAGCGGCCCCCGGAGCGGCGACCGCACTGTTCCGGAAGGTTGGTATGCGCAGGTGCAGAGCTCGCACGTGTGACTGCCGATGATGCGGCTTGCAGGTGAGGGTAGCAGCCGAGGGTGGAATGCGTGGTTGGCTGGGTAAGCGGTAATCTGCATAAATAAGAGAAGACTTAGACGTTGCACGTTTCGGTGTCGCTCCTGCTCTTGTGGCGGTCCCTTGATGCCGGCTTGATTTTATAGCAGCGGTTACCGGAAGGGCGACCGCACTGTTCCGGAAGGTTGGTATGCGCAGGAGCAGAGCCCGCACGTGTAAGTGGCGATAATACGGCTTGCAGGTGAGTGTAGCTGGCGATAGTGGAAGGAGTGGTTGACTGCGTAAGAGGGAATCTGCACACAAATAAGAGAAGACTTAGACGTTGCACGTTTCGCTGTCGCTGCAGCTCTTGTGGCGGTCCCTTGATGCCGGCTTGATTTTATAGCAGCGGCCCCCGGAACGGCGACCGCACTGTTCTGGAAGGTTGATATGCGCAGGTGCAGAGCCCGCACGTGTAACTGGCGATGATGCGGCTTGCAGGTGAGGGTAGCAGGCGAGGGAGGAATGAGTGGTTGGCTGGGTAAGCGGTAATCTGCAAAAATAAGAGAAGACATAGACGTTGCACGTTTCAGTGTCGCTCCTGCTCTTGTGGCAGTCCCTTGATACCGGCTTGATTTTATACCAGCGTCCACCGGAAGAGCGACCGCACTGTTCCGGAAGGATCGTATGCGCAGGTGCAGAGCCCGCACGTGTAACTGGCGATGATGCGGCTTGCAGGTGAGGGTAGCAGTCGAGGGTGGAAGGAGTGGTTGGCTGGGAAAGCGGGAATCTGCACACAATTAAGAGAAGACTTAGACATTGCACGTTCCGGTGTCGCTGCAGCTCTTGTGGCGGTCCCTTGATGCCGGCTTGATTTTATAGCAGCGGCCCCCGGAACGACGACCGCACTGTTCCGGAAGGTTGGTATGCGCAGGTGCAGAGCCCGCACGTGTAACTGGCGATGATGCGGCTTGCAGGTGAAGGTAGCAGGCGAGGGAGGAATGAGTGGTTGGCTGGGTAAGCGGTAATCTGCACAAATAAGAGAAGACTTAGACGTTGCACATTTCGGTGTCGCTCCTGCACTTGTGGCGGTCCCTTGATGCCGGCTTGATTTTATAGCAGCGTCCACCTGAAGAGCGACCGCACTGTTCCGGAAGGTTCGTATGCGCAGGTGCAGAGCCCGCACGTGTAACTGGCGATGATGCGGCTTGCAGGTGAAGGTAGCAGGCGAGGGTGGAATGAGTGGTTGGCTGGGTAAGCGGTAATCATCGCAAATAAGAGAAGACTTAGACGTTGCACGTTTCGGTGTCGCTCCTGCTCTTATGGCGGTCCATTGATGCCGGCTTGATTTTATAGCAGCGGCCACCCGAGGGGCGACCGCACTGTTCCGGAAGATTGTTATGCGCAGGTGCAGTGCCCGCACGTGTAACTGGCGATAATGCGGCTTGCAGGTGAGGGTAGCATGCGAGGGTGGAAGGAGTGGTTGGCTCGGTAAGCGGGAATCTGCACACAAATAAGAGAAGACTTAAACGTTGCACGCTTCGGTGTCGCTCCTGCTCTTGTGGCGGTCCCTTGATGCCGGCTTGATTTTATAGCAGCGGCCACCCGAAGGGCGACCGCACTGTTCCGGAAGATTGGTATGCGCAGGTGCAGAGCCCGCACGTGTAACTGGTGATGATGCGGCTTGCAGGTGAGGGTAGCAGGTGAGGTAGGAATGAGTGGTTGGCTGGGTAAGCGGGAATCTGCACACAAATAAGAGAAGACTTAGACGTTGCACGTATCGCTGTCGCTGCAGCTCTTGTGGCGGTCCCTTGATGCCGGCTTGATTTTATAGCAGCGGCCACCGGAAGAGCGACCGCACTGTTCCGGAAGGTTGGTATGCGCAGGTGCAGAGCCCGCACGTGTAACTGGCGATGATGCGGCTTGCAGGTGAGGGTAGCAGTCGAGGGGGGAAGGAGTGGTTGGCTGGGAAAGCGGGAATCTGCACACAAATAAGAGAAGACTTAGACGTTGCACGTTCCGGTGTCGCCCCTGCTCTTGTGGCGGTCCCTTGATGCCGGCTTGAATTTATAGCAGCGGCCACCGGAAGGGCGACCGCACTGTTCCGGAAGGTTGGTATGCTCAGGTGCAGAGCCCGCACGTGTAACTGGCGTTGATGCGGCTTGCAGGCGAGGGTAGCAGGCGAGGGTGGAATGAGTGGTTGGTTGGGTAAGCGGGAATCTGCACACAAATAAGAGAAGACGTAGATGTTGCATGTTTCGCTGTCGCTGCAGCTCTCGTGGCGGTTCCTTGATGCCGGCTTGAATTTATAGCAGCGGCCAACCGAAGGGCGACCGCACTGTTCTGGAAGGTTGGTATGCGCAGGTGCAGAGCCCGCACGTGTAACTGGCGATGATGCGGCTTGCAGGTGAGGGTAGCAGGCGAAAGAGGAATGAGTGGTTGGCTGGGTAAGCCGTAATCTGCACAAATAAGAGAAGGCATAGACGTTGCACGTTTCAGTGTCGCTCCTGCTCTTGTGGCAGTCCCTTGATACCGGCTTGATTTTATAGCAGCGTCCACCTGAAGAGCGACCGCACTGTTCCGGAAGGATCGTATGCGCAGGTGCAGAGCCGGCACGTGTAACTGGCGATGATGCGGCTTGCAGGTGAGGGTAGCAGTCGAGGGTGGAAGGAGTGGTTGGCTGGGAAAGCGGGAATCTGCACACAATTAAGAGAAGACTTAGACGTTGCACGTTCCGGTGTCGCTGCAGCTCTTGTGGCGGTCCCTTGATGCCGGCTTGATTTTATAGCAGCGGCCCCCGGAACGGCGACCGCACTGTTCCCGAAGGTTGGTATGCGCAGGTGCAGAGCCCGCACGTGTAACTGGCGATGATGCGGCTTGCAGGTGAGGGTAGCAGGCGAGGGTGGAATGAGTGGTTGGCTGGGTAAGCGCTAATCTCCATAAATAAGAGAAGACTTAGACGTTGCACATTTCGGTGTCGCTCCTGCACTTGTGGCGGTCCCTTGATGCCGACTTGATTTTATAGCAGCGGCCACCCGAAGGGCGACCGCACTGTTCCGGAAGGTTGGTATGCGCAGGTGCAGAGGCTGCACGTGTAACTGGCGATGATGCGGCTTGCAGGTGAGGGCAGCAGGTGAGGGTAGAATGAGTGGTTGGCTGGGTAAGCGGGAATCTGCACACAAATAAGAGAAGACTTAGACGTTGCACGCTTCGCTGTCGCTGCAGCTCTTGTGGCGGTCCCTTGATGCCGGCTTGAATTTATAGCAGCGGCCCCCGGAACGGTGACCGCACTGTTCTGGAAGTTTGGTATGCGCAGGTGCAGAGCTCGCACGTGTGACTGGCGATGATGCGGCTTGCAGGTGAGGGCAGCAGGCGAGGGTGGAAGGAGTGGTTGGCTGGGCAAGCGGGAATCTGCACACAAATAAGAGAAGACTTATACGTTGCACGTTCCGGTGTCGCTCCTGCTCTTGTGGCGGTCCCTTGATGCCGGCTTGATTTTATAGCAGCGGCCACCGGAAGGGCGACCGCACTGTTCCGGAAGGTTGGCATGCGCAGGAGCAGAGCCCGCACGTGTAAGTGGCGATGATACGGCTTGCAGGTGAGGGTAGCTGGCGGAAGGAGTGGTTGACTGCGTAAGAGGGAATCTGCACACAAATAAGAGAAGACTTAGACGTTGCACGTTTCGTTGTCGCTGCAGCTCTTGTGGCGGTCCCTTGATGCCGGCTTGATTTTATAGCAGCGGCGCCCGGAAGGGCGACCGCACTGTTCCGGAAGGTTGGTATGCGCAGGTGCAGAGCCCGCACGTGCAACTGGCGATGATTCGGCTTGTAGGTGAAGGTAGCTGGCGAGGGTGGAGGGAGTGGTTGGCTGCGTAAGCGGGAATCTGCACACAAATAAGAGAAGACATGGACATTGCACGTTTCGGTGTCGCTCCTGCTCTTGTAGCGGTCCCTTGATGCCGGCTTGAATTTATAGCAGCGGCCACCGGAAGGGCGACCGCACTGTTCCGGAAGGTTGGTATGCGCAAGTGCAGAGCCCGCACATGCAACTGGCGATGATGCGGCTTGCAGGTGAGGGTAGCTGGCGAGGGTGGAAGGAGTGGTTGGCTGGGAAAGCGGCAATCTGCGCACAAATAAGAGAAGACTTAGACGTTGCACGTTCCGGTGTCGCTGCAACTCTTGTGGCGGTCCCTTGATGCCGGCTTGATTTTATAGCAGCGGCCCCCGGAACGGCGACTGCACTGTTCCGGAAGGTTGGTATGCGCAGGTGCAGAGCCCGCACGTGTAACTGGCGATGATGCGGCTTGCAGGTGAGGGTAGCAGGCGAGGGTGGAATGAGTGGTTGGCTGGGTAAGCGGTAATCTACATAAATAAGAGAAGACAGACGTTGCACGTTTCGGTGTCGCTCCTGCTCTTGTGGCGGTCCCTTGAGGCCGGCTTGATTTTATAGCAGCGGCCTCCGAAGCGGCGACCGCACTGTCCCGGAAGGTTGGTATGCGCAGGTGCAGAGCTCGCACGTGTGACTGCCGATGATGCGGCTTGCAGGTGAGGGTAGCAGCCGAGGGTGGAAGGAGTGGTTGGCTGGGCAAGCGGTAATCTGCATAAATAAGAGAAGACTTAGACGTTGCACGTTTCGGTGTCACTCCTGTTCTTGTGGCGGTCCCTTGATGCCGGCTTGATTTTATAGCAGCGGTTACCGGAAGGGCGACCGCACTGTTCCGGAAGGTTGGTATGCGCAGGAGCAGAGCCCGCACGTGCAACTGGCGATGATTCGGCTTGTAGGTGAAGGTAGCTGGCGAGGGTGGAGGGAGTGGTTGGCTGCGTAAGCGGGAATCTGCACACAAATAAGAGAAGACATGGACATTGCACGTTTCGGTGTCGCTCCTGCTCTTGTGGCGGTCCCTTGATGCCGGCTTGATTTTATAGCAGCGGTTACCGGAAGGGCGACCGCACTGTTCCGGAAGGTTGGTATGCGCAGGAGCAGAGCCCGCACGTGTAACTGGTGATGATGCGGCTTGCAGGTGAGGGTAGCAGGTGAGGTAGGAATGAGTGGTTGGCTGGGTAAGCGGGAATCTGCACACAAATAAGAGAAGACTTAGACGTTGCACGTTTCGCTGTCGCTGCAGCTCTTGTGGCGGTCCCTTGATACCGGCTTGATTTTATAGCAGCGTCCACCGGAAGAGCGACCGCACTGTTCCGGAAGGATCGTATGCGCAGGTGCAGAGCCCGCACGTGTAACTGGCGATGATGCGGCTTGCAGGTGAGGGTAGCAGTCGAGGGTGGAAGGAGTGGTTGGCTGGGAAAGCGGGAATCTGCACACAATTAAGAGAAGACTTAGACGTTGCACGTTCCGGTGTCGCTGCAGCTCTTGTGGCGGTCCTTTGATGCCGGCTTGATTTTATAGCAGCGGCCCCCGGAACGACGACCGCACTGTTCCGGAAGGTTGGTATGCGCAGGTGCAGAGCCCGCACGTGTAACTGGCGATGATGCGGCTTGCAGGTGAGGGTAGCAGGCGAGGGTGGAATGAGTGGTTGGCTGGGTAAGCGGTAATCTGCATAAATAAGAGAAGACTTAGACGTTGCACATTTCGGTGTCACTCCTGCACTTGTGGCGGTCCCTTGATGCCGGCTTGATTTTATAGCAGCGTCCACCTGAAGAGCGATTGCACTGTTCCGGAAGGTTCGTATGCGCAGGTGCAGAGCCCGCACGTGTAACTGGCGATGATGCGGCTTGCAGGTGAAGGTAGCAGGCGAGGGTGGAATGAGTGGTTGGCTGGGTAAGCGGTAATCATCGCAAATAAGAGAAGACTTAGACGTTGCACGTTTCGGTGTCGCTCCTGCTCTTATGGCGGTCCATTGATGCCGGCTTGATTTTATAGCAGCGGCCACCCGAAGGGCGACCGCACTGTTCCGGAAGATTGTTATGCGCAGGTGCAGTGCCCGCACGTGTAACTGGCGATAATGCGGCTTGCAGGTGAGGGTAGCATGCGAGGGTGGAAGGAGTGGTTGGCTCGGTAAGCGGGAATCTGCACACAAATAAGAGAAGACTTAGACGTTGCACGTTTCGGTGTCGCTCCTGCTCTTGTGGCGGTCCTTTGATGCCGGCTTGATTTTATAGCAGCGGCCACCCGAAGGGCGACCGCACTGTTCCGGAAGATTGGTATGCGCAGGTGCAGAGCCCGCACGTGTAACTGGTGATGATGCGGCTTGCAGGTGAGGGTAGCAGGTGAGGTAGGAATGAGTGGTTGGCTGGGTAAGCGGGAATCTGCACACAAATAAGAGAAGACTTAGACGTTGCACGTTTCGCTGTCGCTGCAGCTCTTGTGGCGGTCCCTTGATGCCGGCTTGATTTTATAGCAGCGGCCACCGGAAGAGCGACCGCACTGTTCCGGAAGGTTGGTATGCGCAGGTGCAGAGCCCCACGTGTAACCGGCGATGATGCGGCTTGCAGGTGAGGGTAGCAGTCGAGGGGGGAAGTAGTGGTTGGCTGGGAAAGCGGGAATCTGCACACAAATAAGAGAAGACTTAGACGTTGCACGTTCCGGTGTCGCCCCTGCTCTTGTGGCGGTCCCTTGATGCCGGCTTGAATTTATAGCAGCGGCCACCGGAAGGGCGACAGCACTGTTCCGGAAGGTTGGTATGCTCAGGTGCAGAGCCCGCACGTGTAACTGGCGTTGATGCGGCTTGCAGGCGAGGGTAGCAGGCGAGGGTGGAATGAGTGGTTGGTTGGGTAAGCGGGAATCTGCACACAAATAAGTGAAGACGTAGATGTTGCATGTTTCGCTGTCGCTGCAGCTCTCGTGGCGGTTCCTTGATGCCGGCTTGATTTTATAGCAGCGGCCAACCGAAGGGCGACCGCACTGTTCCGGAAGGTTGGTATGCGGAGGTGCAGAGCCCGCACGTGTAACTGGCGATGATTCCGCTTGCAGGTGAGGGTGGAATGAGTGGTTGGCTGGGTAAGCGGGAATCTGCACACAAATAAGAGAAGACTTAGACGTTGCACGTTTCGCTGTCGCTGCAGCTCTTGTGGCGGTCCCTTGATGCCGGCTTGATTTTATAGCAGCGGCCCCCGAAACGGCGACCGCACTGTTCTGGAAGGTTGGTATGCGCAGGTGCAGAGCCCGCACGTGTAACTGGCGATGATGCGGCTTGCAGGTGAGGGTAGCAGGCGAGGGAGGAATGAGTGGTTGGCTGGGTAAGCGGTAATCTGCACAAATAAGAGAAGACATAGACGTTGCACGCTTCAGTGTCGCTCCTGCTCTTGTGGCAGTCCCTTGATACCGGCTTGATTTTATAGCAGCGTCCACCGGAAGAGCGACCGCACTGTTCCGGAAGGATCGTATGCGCAGGTGCAGAGCCCGCACGTGTAACTGGCGATGATGCGGCTTGCAGGTGAGGGTAGCAGTCGAGGGTGGAAGGAGTGGTTGGCTGGGAAAGCGGGAATCTGCACACAATTAAGAGAATACTTAGACGTTGCACGTTCCGGTGTCGCTGCAGCTCTTGTGGCGGTCCCTTGATGCCGGCTTGATTTTATAGCAGCGGCCCCCGGAACGGCGACCGCACTGTTCCCGAAGGGTGGTATGCGCAGGTGCAGAGCCCGCACGTGTAACTGGCGATGATGCGGCTTGCAGGTGAGGGTAGCAGGCGAGGGTGGAATGAGTGGTTGGCTGGGTAAGCGGTAATCTGCATAAATAAGAGAAGACTTAGACATTGCACATTTCGGTGTCGCTCCTGCACTTGTGGCGGTCCCTTGATGCCGACTTGATTTTATAGCAGCGGCCACCCGAAGGGCGACCGCACTGTTCCGGAAAGTTGGTATGCGCAGGTGCAGAGCCCGCACGTGTAACTGGCGATGATGCGGCTTGCAGGTGAGGGTAGCAGGTGAGGGTGGAATGAGTGGTTGGCTGGGTAAGCGGGAATCTGCACACAAATAAGAGAAGACTTAGACGTTGCACGCTTCGCTGTCGCTGCAGCTCTTGTGGCGGTCCCTTGATGCCGGCTTGAATTTATAGCAGCGGCCCCCGGAACGGTGACCGCACTGTTCTGGAAGGTTGGTATGCGCAGGTGCAGAGCTCGCACGTGTGACTGGCGATGATGCGGCTTGCAGGTGAGGGCAGCAGGCGAGGGTGGAAGGAGTGGTTGGCTGGGCAAGCGGGAATCTGCACACAAATAAGAGAAGACTTATACGTTGCACGTTCCGGTGTCGCTCCTGCTCTTGTGGCGGTCCCTTGATGCCGGCTTGATTTTATAGCAGCGGCCACCGGAAGGGCGACCGCACTGTTCCGGAAGGTTGGCATGCGCAGGAGCAGAGCCCGCACGTGTAAGTGGCGATGATACGGCTTGCAGGTGAGGGTAGCTGGCGATAGTGGAAGGAGTGGTTGACTGCGTAAGAGGGAATCTGCACACAAATAAGAGAAGACTTAGACGTTGCACGTTTCGTTGTCGCTGCAGCTCTTGTGGCGGTCCCTTGATGCCGGCTTGATTTTATAGCAGCGGCGCCCGGAAGGGCGACCGCACTGTTCCGGAAGGTTGGTATGCGCAGGTGCAGAGCCCGCACGTGGAACTGGCGATGATTCGGCTTGTAGGTGAAGGTAGCTGGCGAGGGTGGAGGGAGTGGTTGGCTGCGTAAGCGGGAATCTGCACACAAATAAGAGAAGGCATGGACATTGCACGTTTCGGTGTCGCTCCTGCTCTTGTGGCGGCCCCTTGATGCCGGCTTGATTTTATAGCAGCGGCCACCGGAAAGGCGACCGCACTGTTCCGGTAGGTTGGTATGCGCAGGTGCAGAGCCTGCACGTGTCACTGGTGATGATGCTGCTTGCAGGTGAAGGTAACAGTCGAGGATGGAAGGAGTGGTTGGCTGGGAAAGCGGGAATCTGCACGCAAATAAGAGACGACTTAGACGTTGCACGTTCCGGTGTCGCTCCTGCTCTTGTAGCGGTCCCTTGATGCCGGCTTGAATTTATAGCAGCGGCCACCGGAAGGGCGACCGCACTGTTCCGGAAGGTTGGTATGCGCAAGTGCAGAGCCCGCACATGCAACTGGCGATGATGTGGCTTGCAGGTGAGGGTAGCTGGCGAGGGTGGAAGGAGTGGTTGGCTGGGAAAGCGGGAATCTGCGCACAAATAAGAGAAGACTTAGACGTTGCACGTTCCGGTGTCGCTGCAACTCTTGTGGCGGTCCCTTGTTGCCAGCTTGATTTTATAGCAGCGGCCCCCGGAACGGCGACTGCACTGTTCCGGAAGGTTGGTATGCGCAGGTGCAGAGCCCGCACGTGTAACTGGCGATGATGCGGCTTGCAGGTGAGGGTAGCAGGCGAGGGTGGAATGATTGGTTGGCTGGGTAAGCGGTAATCTACATAAATAAGAGAAGACTTAGACGTTGCACGTTTCGGTGTCGCTCCTGCTCTTGTGGCGGTCCCTTGATGCCGGCTTCATTTTATAGCAGCGGCCACCGGAAGGGCGACCGCACTGTTCCGGAAGGTTGGTATGCGCAGGAGCAGAGCCCGCACGTGTAAGTGGCGATGATACGGCTTGCAGGTGAGTGTAGCTGGCGATTGTGGAAGGAGTGGTTGACTGCGTAAGAGGGAATCGGCACACAAATAAGAGAAGACTTAGACGTTGCAAGTTTCGCTGTCGCTGCAGCTCTTGTGGCGGTCCTTTGATGCCGGCTTGATTTTATAGCAGCGGCCCCCGGAGCGGCGACCGCACTGTCCGGGAAGGTTGGTATGCGCAGGTGCAGAGCTCGCACGTGTGACTGCCGATGATGCGGCTTGCAGGTGAGGGTAGCAGCCGAGGATGGAAGGAGTGGTTGGCTGGGCAAGCGGTAATCTGCATAAATAAGAGAAGACTTAGACGTTGCACGTTTCGGTGTCGCTCCTGCTCTTGTGGCGGTCCCTTGATGCCGGCTTGATTTTATAGCAGCGGTTACCGGAAGGGCGACCGCACTGTTCCGGAAGGTTGGTATGCGCAAGAGCAGAGCCCGCACGTGTAAGTGGCGATGATACGGCTTGCAGGTGCGGGTAGCTGGCGATAGTGGAAGGAGTGGTTGACTGCGTAAGAGGGAATCTGCACACAAATAAGAGAAGACTTAGACGTTGCACGTTTCGCTGTCGCTGCAGCTCTTGTGGCGGTCCCTTGATGCCGGCTTGATTTTATAGCAGCGGCCCCCGGAACGGCGACCGCACTGTTCTGGAAGGTTGATATGCGCAGGTGCAGAGCCCGCACGTGTAACTGGCGATGATGCGGCTTGCAGGTGAGGGTAGCAGGCGAGGGAAGAATGAGTGGTTGGCTGGGTAAGCGGTAATCTGCACAAATAAGAGAAGACATAGACGTTGCACGTTTCAGTGTCGCTCCTGCTCTTGTGGCAGTCCCTTGATACCGGCTTGATTATATAGCAGCGTCCACCGGAAGAGCGACAGCACTGTTCCGGAAGGATCGTATGCGCAGGTGCAGAGCCCGCACGTGTAACTGGCGATGATGCGGCTTGCAGGTGAGGGTAGCAGTCGAGGGTGGAAGGAGTGGTTGGCTGGGAAAGCGGTAATTTGCACACAATTAGGAGAAGACTTAGACATTGCACGTTCCGGTGTCGCTGCAGCTCTTGTGGCGGTCCCTTGATGCCGGCTTGATTTTACAGCAGCGGCCCCCGCAACGACGACCGCACTGTTCCGGAAGGTTGGTATGCGCAGGTGCAGAGCCCGCACGTGTAACTGGCGATGATGCGGATTGCAGGTGAGGGTAGCAGGCGAGGGTGGAATGAGTGGTTGGCTGGGTAAGCGGTAATCTGCATAAATAAGAGAAGACTTAGACGTTGCACATTTCGGTGTCGCTCCTGCACTTGTGGCGGTCCCTTGATGCCGGCTTGATTTTATAGCAGCGTCCACCTGAAGAGCGACCGCACTGTTCCGGAAGATTGTTATGCGCAGGTGCAGTGCCCGCACGTGTAACTGGCGATAATGCGGCTTGCAGGTGAGGGTAGCATGCGAGGGTGGAAGGAGTGGTTGGCTCGGTAAGCGGGAATCTGCACACAAATAAGAGAAGAATTAGACGTTGCACGTTTCGGTGTCGCTCCTGCTCTTGTGGCGGTCCCTTGATGCCGGCTTGATTTTATAGCAGCGGCCACCCGAAGGGCGACCGCACTGTTCCGGAAGATTGGTATGCGCAGGTGCAGAGCCCGCACGTGTAACTGGTGATGATGCGGCTTGCAGGTGAGGGTAGCAGGTGAGGTAGGAATGAGTGGTTGGCTGGGTAAGCGGGAATCTGCACACAAATAAGAGAAGACTTAGACGTTGCACGTTTCGCTGTCGCTGCAGCTCTTGTGGCGGTCCCTTGATGCCGGCTTGATTTTATAGCAGCGGCCACCGGAAGAGCGACCGCACTGTTCCGGAAGGTTGGTATGCGCAGGTGCAGAGCTCGCACGTGTAACTGGCGATGATGCGGCTTGCAGGTGAGGGTAGCAGTCGAGGGGGGAAGGAGTGGTTGGCTGGGAAAGCGGGAATCTGCACACAAATAAGAGAAGACTTAGACGTTGCACGTTCCGGTGTCGCCCCTGCTCTTGTGGCGGTCCCTTGATGCCGGCTTGAATTTATAGCAGCGGCCACCGGAAGGGCGACCGCACTGTTCCGGAAGGTTGGTATGCTCAGGTGCAGAGCCCGCACGTGTAACTGGCGTTGATGCGGCTTGCAGGCGAGGGTAGCAGGCGAGGGTGGAATGAGTGGTTGGTTGGGTAAGCGGGAATCTGCACACAAATAAGAGAAGACGTAGATGTTGCATGTTTCGCTGTCGCTGCAGCTCTCGTGGCGGTTCCTTGATGCCGGCTTGATTTTATAGCAGCGGCCAACCGAAGGGCGACCGCACTGTTTTGGAAGGTTGGTATGCGCAGGTGCAGAGCCCGCACGTGTAACTGGCGATGATGCGGCTTGCAGGTGAGGGTAGCAGGCGAGGGAGGAATGAGTGGTTGGCTGGGTAAGCGGTAATCTGCACAAATAAGAGAAGACATAGACGTTGCACGTTTCAGTGTCGCTCCTGCTCTTGTGGCAGTCCCTTGATACCGGCTTGATTTTATAGCAGCGTCCACCTGAAGAGCGACCGCACTGTTCCGGAAGGATCGTATGCGCAGGTGCAGAGCCCGCACGTGTAACTGGCGATGATGCGGCTTGCAGGTGAGGGTAGCAGTCGAGGGTGGAAGGAGTGGTTGGCTGGGAAAGCGGGAATCTGCACACAATTAAGAGAAGACTTAGACGTTGCACGTTCCGGTGTCGCTGCAGCTCTTGTGGCGGTCCCTTGATGCCGGCTTGATTTTATAGCAGCGGCCCCCGGAACGGCGACCGCACTGTTCCCGAAGGTTGGTATGCGCAGGTGCAGAGCCCGCACGTGTAACTGGCGATGATGCGGCTTGCAGGTGAGGGTAGCAGGCGAGGGTGGAATGAGTGGTTGGCTGGGTAAGCGGTAATCTGCATAAATAAGAGAAGACTTAGACGTTGCACATTTCGGTGTCGCTCCTGCACTTGTGGCGGTCCCTTGATGCCAACTTGATTTTATAGCAGCGGCCACCCGAAGGGCGACCGCACTGTTCCGGAAGGTTGGTATGCGCAGGTGCAGAGCCCGCACGTGTAACTGGCGATGATGCGGCTTGCAGGTGAGGGTAGCAGGTGAGGGTGGAATGAGTGGTTGGCTGGGTAAGCGGGAATCTGCACACAAATAAGAGAAGACTTAGACGTTGCACGCTTCGCTGTCGCTGCAGCTCTTGTGGCGGTCCCTTGATGCCGGCTTGAATTTATAGCAGCGGCCCCCGGAACGGTGACCGCACTGTTCTGGAAGGTTGGTATGCGCAGGTGCAGAGCTCGCACGTGTGACTGGCGATGATGCGGCTTGCAGGTGAGGGCAGCAGGCGAGGATGGAAGGAGTGGTTGGCTGGGCAAGCGGGAATCTGCACACAAATAAGAGAAGACTTATACGTTGCACGTTCCGGTGTCGCTCCTGCTCTTGTGGCGGTCCCTTGATGCCGGCTTGATTTTATAGCAGCGGCCACCGGAAGGGCGACCGCACTGTTCCGGAAGGTTGGCATGCGCAGGAGCAGAGCCCGCACGTGTAAGTGGCGATGATACGGCTTGCAGGTGAGGGTAGCTGGCGGAAGGAGTGGTTGACTGCGTAAGAGGGAATCTGCACACAAATAAGAGAAGACTTAGACGTTGCACGTTTCGTTGTCGCTGCAGCTCTTGTGGCGGTCCCTTGATGCCGGCTTGATTTTATAGCAGCGGCGCCCGGAAGGGCGACCGCACTGTTCCGGAAGGTTGGTATGCGCAGGTGCAGAGCCCGCACGTGCAACTGGCGATGATTCGGCTTGTAGGTGAAGGTAGCTGGCGAGGGTGGAGGGAGTGGTTGGCTGCGTAAGCGGGAATCTCCACACAAATAAGAGAAGACATGGACATTGCACGTTTCGGTGTCGCTCCTGCTCTTGTAGCGGTCCCTTGATGCCGGCTTGAATTTATAGCAGCGGCCACCGGAAGGGCGGCCGCACTGTTCCGGAAGGTTGGTATGCGCAAGTGCAGAGCCCGCACATGCAACTGGCGATGATGCGGCTTGCAGGTGAGGGTAGCTGGCGAGGGTGGAAGGAGTGGTTGGCTGGGAAAGCGGGAATCTGCGCACAAATAAGAGAAGACTTAGACGTTGCACGTTCCGGTGTCGCTGCAACTCTTGTGGCGGTCCCTTGATGCCGGCTTGATTTTATAGCAGCGGCCCCCGGAACGGCGACTGCACTGTTCCGGAAGGTTGGTATGCGCAGGTGCAGAGCCCGCACGTGTAACTGGCGATGATGCGGCTTGCAGGTGAGGGTAGCAGGCGAGTGTGGAATGAGTGGTTGGCTGGGTAAGCGGTAATCTACATAAATAAGAGAAGACTTAGACGTTGCACGTTTCGGTGTCGCTCCTGCTCTTGTGGCGGTCCCTTGATGCCGGCTTCATTTTATAGCAGCGGCCACCGGAAGGGCGACCGCACTGTTCCGGAAGGTTGGTATGCGCAGGAGCAGAGCCCGCACGTGTAAGTGGCGATGATACGGCTTGCAGGTGAGTGTAGCTGGCGATTGTGGAAGGAGTGGTTGACTGCGTAAGAGGGAATCTGCACAGAAATAAGAGAAGACTTAGACGTTGCAAGTTTCGCTGTCGCTGCAGCTCTTGTGGCGGTCTCTTGATGCCGGCTTGATTTTATAGCAGCGGCCCCCGAAGCGGCGACCGCACTGTCCCGGAAGGTTGGTATGCGCAGGTGCAGAGCTCGCACGTGTGACTGCCGATGATGCGGCTTGCAGGTGAGGGTAGCAGCCGAGGGTGGAAGGAGTGGTTGGCTGGGCAAGCGGTAATCTGCATAAATAAGAGAAGACTTAGACGTTGCACGTTTCGGTGTCGCTCTTGCTCTTGTGGCGGTCCCTTGATGCCGGCTTGATTTTATAGCAGCGGTTACCGGAAGGGCGACCGCACTGTTCCGGAAGGTTGGTATGCGCAGGAGCAGAGCCCGCACGTGTAAGTGGCGATGATACGGCTTGCAGGTGCGGGTAGCTGGCGATAGTGGAAGGAGTGGTTGACTGCGTAAGAGGGAATCTGCACAAAAATAAGAGAAGACTTAGACGTTGCACGTTTCGCTGTCGCTGCAGCTCTTGTGGCGGTCCCTTGATGCCGGCTTGATTTTATAGCAGCGGCCCCCGGAGCGGCAACCGCACTGTTCCGGAAGGTTGGTATGCGCAGTTGCAGAGCTCGCACGTGTGACTGCCGATGATGCGGCTTGCAGGTGACGGTAGCAGCCGAGGGTGGAATGAGTGGTTGGCTGGGTAAGCGGTAATCTGCATAAATAAGAGAAGACTTAGACGTTGCACGTTTCGGTGTCGCTCCTGCTCTTGTGGCGGTCCCTTGATGCCGGCTTGATTTTATAGCAGCGGTTACCGGAAGGGCGACCGCACTGTTCCGGAAGGTTGGTATGCGCAGGAGCAGAGCCCGCACGTGTGAGTGGCGATGATACGGCTTGCAGGTGAGGGTAGCTGGCGATAGTGGAAGGAGTGGTTGACTGCGTAAGAGGGAATCTGCACACAAATAAGAGAAGACTTAGGCGTTGCACGTTTCGCTGTCGCTGCAGCTCTTGTGGCGGTCCCTTGATGCCGGCTTGATTTTATAGCAGCGGCCCCCGGAACGACGACCGCACTGTTCCGGAATGTTGGTATGCGCAGGTGCAGAGCCCGCACGTGTAACTGGCGATGGTGCGGCTTGCAGGTGAGGGTAGCAGGCGAGGGTGGAATGAGTGGTTGGCTGGGTAAGCGGTAATCTGCATAAATAAGAGAAGACTTAGACGTTGCACATTTCGGTGTCGCTCCTGCACTTGTGGCAGTCCCTTGATGCCGGCTTGATTTCATAGCAGCGTCCACCTGAAGAGCGACCGCACTGTTCCGGAAGGTTCGTATGCGCAGGTGCAGAGCCCGCACGTGTAACTGGCGATGATGCGGCTTGCAGGTGAAGGTAGCAGGCGAGGGTGGAAGGAGTGGTTGGCTGGGAAAGCGGGAATCTGCACACAATTAAGAGAAGACTTAGACGTTGCACGTTCCGGTGTCGCTGCAGCTCTTGTGGCGGTCCCTTGATGCCGGCTTGATTTTATAGCAGCGGCCCCCGGAACGACGACCGCACTGTTCCGGAATGTTGGTATGCGCAGGTGCAGAGCCCGCACGTGTAACTGGCGATGGTGCGGCTTGCAGGTGAGGGTAGCAGGCGAGGGTGGAATGAGTGGTTGGCTGGGTAAGCGGTAATCTGCATAAATAAGAGAAGACTTAGACGTTGCACATTTCGGTGTCGCTCCTGCACTTGTGGCAGTCCCTTGATGCCGGCTTGATTTTATAGCAGCGTCCACCTGAAGAGCGACCGCACTGTTCCGGAAGGTTCGTATGCGCAGGTGCAGAGCCCGCACGTGTAACTGGCGATGATGCGGCTTGCAGGTGAAGGTAGCAGGCGAGGGTGGAATGAGTGGTTGGCTGGGTAAGCGGTAATCATCGCAAATAAGAGACTTAGACGTTGCACGTTTCGGTGTCGCTCCTGCTCTTATGGCGGTCCATTGATGCCGGCTTGATTTTATAGCAGCGGCCACCCGAAGGGCGACCGCACTGTTCCGGAAGATTGTTATGCGCAGGTGCAGTGCCCGCACGTGTAACTGGCGATAATGCGGCTTGCAGGTGAGGGTAGCAGGCGAGGGTGGAAGGAGTGGTTGGCTCGGTAAGCGGGAATCTGCACACAAATAAGAGAAGACTTAGACGTTGCACGTTTCGGTGTCGCTCCTGCTCTTATGGCGGTCCCTTGATGCCGGCTTGATTTTATAGCAGCGGCCACCCGAAGGGCGACCGCACTGTTCCGGAAGATTGGTATGCGCAGGTGCAGAGCCCGCACGTGTAACTGGTGATGATGCGGCTTGCAGGTGAGGGTAGCAGGTGAGGTAGGAATGAGTGGTTGGCTGGGTAAGCGGGAATCTGCACACAAATAAGAGAAGACTTAGACGTTGCACGTTTCGCTGTCGCTGCAGCTCTTGTGGCGGTCCCTTGATGCCGGCTTGATTTTATAGCAGCGGCCACCCGAAGGGCGACCGCACTGTTCCGGAAGATTGTTATGCGCAGGTGCAGTGCCCGCACGTGTAACTGGAGATAATGCGGCTTGCAGGTGAGGGTAGCAGGCGAGGGTGGAAGGAGTGGTTGGCTCGGTAAGCGGGAATCTGCACACAAATAAGAGAAGACTTAGACGTTGCACGTTTCGGTGTCGCTCTTGCTCTTATGGCGGTCCATTGATGCCGGCTTGATTTTATAGCAGCGGCCACCCGAAGGGCGACCGCACTGTTCCGGAAGATTGGTATGCGCAGGTGCAGAGCCCGCACGTGTAACTGGTGATGATGCGGCTTGCAGGTGAGGGTAGCAGGTGAGATAGGAATGAGTGGTTGGCTGGGTAAGCGGGAATCTGCACACAAATAAGAGAAGACTTAGACGTTGCACGTTTCGCTGTCGCTGCAGCTCTTGTGGCGGTCCCTTGATGCCGGCTTGATTTTATAGCAGCGGCCACCGGAAGAGCGACCGCACTGTTCCGGAAGGTTGGTATGCGCAGGTGCAGAGCCCGCACGTGTAACTGGCGATGATGCGGCTTGCAGGTGAGGGTAGCAGTCGAGGGGGGAAGGAGTGGTTGGCTGGGAAAGCGTTAATCTGCACACAAATAAGAGAAGACTTAGACGTTGCACGTTCCGGTGTCGCCCCTGCTCTTGTGGCGGTCCCTTGATGCCGGCTTGAATTTATAGCAGCGGCCACCGGAAGGGCGAACGCACTGTTCCGGAAGGATCGTATGCGCAGGTGCAGAGCCCGCACGTGTAACTGGCGATGATGCGGCTTGCAGGTGAGGGTAGCAGTCGAGGGGGGAAGGAGTGGTTGGCTGGGAAAGCGTTAATCTGCACACAAATAAGAGAAGACTTAGACGTTGCACGTTCCGGTGTCGCCCCTGCTCTCGTGGCGGTTCCTTGATGCCGGCTTGATTTTATAGCAGCGGCCAACCGAAGGGCGACCGCACTGTTCCGGAAGGTTGGTACGCGGAGGTGCAGAGCCCGCACGTGTAACTGGCGATGATTCCGCTTGCAGGTGAGGGTGGAATGAGTGGTTGGCTGGGTAAGCGGGAATCTGCACACAAATAAGAGAAGACTTAGACGTTGCACGTTTCGCTGTCGCTGCAGCTCTTGTGGCGGTCCCTTGATGCTGGCTTGATTTTATAGCAGCGGCCCCCGGAACGGCGACCGCACTGTTCTGGAAGGTTGGTATGCGCAGGTGCAGAGCCCGCACGTGTAACTGGCGATGATGCGGCTTGCAGGTGAGAGTAGCAGGCGAGGGAGGAATGAGTGGTTGGCTGGGTAAGCGGTAATCTGCACAAATAAGAGAAGACATAGACGTTGCACGTTTCAGTGTCGCTCCTGCTCTTGTGGCAGTCCCTTGATACCGGCTTGATTTTATAGCAGCGTCCACCGGAAGAGCGACCGCACTGTTCCGGAAGGATCGTATGCGCAGGTGCAGAGCCCGCACGTGTAACTGGCGATGATGCGGCTTGCAGGTGAGGGTAGCAGTCGAGGGTGGAAGGAGTGGTTGGCTGGGAAAGCGGGAATCTGCATAAATAAGAGAAGACTTAGACGTTGCACATTTCGGTGTCGCTCCTGCACTTGTGGCGGTCCCTTGATGCCGACTTGATTTTATAGCAGCGGCCACCCGAAGGGCGACCGCACTGTTCCGGAAGATTGGTATGCGCAGGTGCAGAGCCCGCACGTGTAACTGCCGATGATGCGGCTTGCAGGTGAGGGTAGCAGTCGAGGGTGGAAGGAGTGGTTGGCTGGGAAAGCGGGAGTCTGCACACAATTAAGAGAAGACTTAGACGTTGCACGTTCCGGTGTCGCTGCAGCTCTTGTGGCGGTCCCTTGATGCCGGCTTGATTTTATAGCAGCGGCCCCCGGAACGACGACCGCACTGTTCCGGAAGGTTGGTATGCGCAGGTGCAGAGCTCGCACGTGTGACTGGCGATGATGCGGCTTGCAGGTGAGGGCAGCAGGCGAGGGTGGAAGGAGTGGTTGGCTGGGCAAGCGGGAATCTGCACACAAATAAGAGAAGACTTATACGTTGCACGTTCCGGTGTCGCTGCAGCTCTCGTGGCGGTTCCTTGATGCCGGCTTGATTTTATAGCAGCGGCCAACCGAAGGGCGACCGCACTGTTCCGGAAGGTTGGTATGCGGAGGTGCAGAGCCCGCACGTGTAACTGGCGATGATTCCGCTTGCAGGTGAGGGTGGAATGAGTGGTTGGCTGGGTAAGCGGGAATCTGCACACAAATAAGAGAAGACTTAGACGTTGCACGTTTCGCTGTCGCTGCAGCTCTTGTGGCGGTCCCTTGATGCCGGCTTGATTTTATAGCAGCGGCCCCCGGAACGGCGACCGCACTGTTCTGGAAGGTTGGTATGCGCAGGTGCAGAGCCCGCACGTGTAACTGGCGATGATGCGGCTTGCAGGTGAGAGTAGCAGGCGAGGGAGGAATGAGTGGTTGGCTGGGTAAGCGGTAATCTGCACAAATAAGAGAAGACATAGACGTTGCACGTTTCAGTGTCGCTCCTGCTCTTGTGGCAGTCCCTTGATAGCGGCTTGATTTTATAGCAGCGTCCACCGGAAGAGCGACCGCACTGTTCCGGAAGGATCGTATGCGCAGGTGCAGAGCCCGCACGTGTAACTGGCGATGATGCGGCTTGCAGGTGAGGGTAGCAGTCGAAGGTGGAAGGAGTGGTTGGCTGGGAAAGCGGGAATCTGCACACAATTAAGAGAAGACTTAGACGTTGCACGTTCCGGTGTCGCTGCAGCTCTTGTGGCGGTCCCTTGATGCCGGCTTGATTTTATAGCAGCGGCCCCCGGAACGGCGACCGCACTGTTCCCGAAGGTTGGTATGCGCAGGTGCACAGCCCGCACGTGTAACTGGCGATGATGCGGCTTGCAGGTGAGGGTAGCAGGCGAGGGTGGAATGAGTGGTTGGCTGGGTAAGCGGTAATCTGCATAAATAAGAGAAGACTTAGACGTTGCACATTTCGGTGTCGCTCCTGCACTTGTGGCGGTCCCTTGATGCCGACTTGATTTTATAGCAGCGGCCACCCGAAGGGCGACCGCACTGTTCCGGAAGGTTGGTATGCGCAGGTGCAGAGCCCGCACGTGTAACTGGCGATGATGCGGCTTGCAGGTGAGGGTAGCAGGTGAGGGTGGAATGAGTGGTTGGCTGGGTAAGCGGGAATCTGCACACAAATAAGAGAAGACTTAGACGTTGCACGTTCCGGTGTCGCTCCTGCTCTTGTGGCGGTCCCTTGATGCCGGCTTGATTTTATAGCAGCGGCCACCGGAAGGGCGCCCGCACTGTTCCGGAAGGTTGGCATGCGCAGGAGCAGAGCCCGCACGTGTAAGTGGCGATGATACGGCTTGCAGGTGAGGGTAGCTGGCGATAGTGGAAGGAGTGGTTGACTGCGTAAGAGGGAATCTGCACACAAATAAGAGAAGACTTAGACGTTGCACGTTTCGTTGTCGCTGCAGCTCTTGTGGCGGTCCCTTGATGCGGGCTTGATTTTATAGCACCGGCCCCCGGAAGGGCGACCGCACTGTTCCGGAAGGTTGGTATGCGCAGGTGCAGAGCCCGCACGTGCAACTGGCGATGATTCGGCTTGTAGGTGAAGGTAGCTGGCGAGGGTGGAAGGAGTGGTTGGCTGCGTAAGCGGGAATCTGCACACAAATAAGAGAAGACATGGACATTGCACGTTTCGGTGTCGCTCCTGCTCTTGTGGCGGCCCCTTGATGCCGGCTTGATTTTATAGCAGCGGCCACCGGAAAGGCGACCGCACTGTTCCGGTAGGTTGGTATGCGCAGGTGCAGAGCCTGCACGTGTCACTGGTGATGATGCTGCTTGCAGGTGAAGGTAACAGTCGAGGATGGAAGGAGTGGTTGGCTGGGAAAGCGGGAATCTGCACGCAAATAAGAGACGACTTAGACGTTGCACGTTCCGGTGTCGCTCCTGCTCTTGTAGCGGTCCCTTGATGCCGGCTTGATTTTATAGCAGCGGTTACCGGAAGGGCGACCGCACTGTTCCGGAAGGTTGGTATGCGCAGGAGCAGAGCCCGCACGTGTAAGTGTGCGATGATACGGCTTGCAGGTGCGGGTAGCTGGCGATAGTGGAAGGAGTGGTTGACTGCGTAAGAGGGAATCTGCACACAAATAAGAGAAGACTTAGACGTTGCACGTTTCGCTGTCGCTGCAGCTCTTGTGGCGGTCCCTTGATGCCGGCTTGATTTTATAGCAGCGGCCCCCGGAGCTGCAACCGCACTGTTCCGGAAGGTTGGTATGCGCAGGTGCAGAGCTCGCACGTGTGACGGCCGATGATGCGGCTTGCAGGTGAGGGTAGCAGCCGAGGGTGGAATGAGTGGTTGGCTGGGTAAGCGGTAATCTGCATAAATAAGAGAAGACTTAGACGTTGCACGTTTCGGTGTCGCTCCTGCTCTTGTGGCGGTCCCTTGATGCCGGCTTGATTTTATAGCAGCGGTTACCGGAAGGGCGACCGCACTGTTCCGGAAGGTTGGTATGCGCAGGAGCAGAGCCCGCACGTGTAAGTGGCGATGATACGGCTTGCAGGTGAGGGTAGCTGGCGATAGTGGAAGGAGTGGTTGACTGCGTAAGAGGGAATCTGCACACAAATAAGAGAAGACTTAGACGTTGCACGTTTCGCTGTCGCTGCAGCTCTTGTGGCTGTCCCTTGACGCCGGCTTCATTTTATAGCAGCGGCCCCCGGAACGGCGACCGCACTGTTCTGGAAGGTTGATATGAGCAGGTGCAGAGCCCGCACGTGTAACTGGCGATGATGCGGCTTGCAGGTGAGGGTAGCAGGCGAGGGAGGAATGAGTGGTTGGCTGGGTAAGCGGTAATCTGCACAAATAAGAGAAGACATAGACGTTGCACGTTTCAGTGTCACTCCTGCTCTTGTGGCAGTCCCTTGATACCGGCTTGATTTTATAGCAGCGTCCACCGGAAGAGCGACCGCACTGTTCCGGAAGGATCGTATGCGCAGGTGCAGAGCCCGCACGTGTAACTGGCGATGATGCGGCTTGCAGGTGAGAGTAGCAGGCGAGGGAGGAATGAGTGGTTGGCTGGGTAAGCGGTAATCTGCACAAATAAGAGAAGACATAGACGTTGCACGTTTCAGTGTCGCTCCTGCTCTTGTGGCAGTCCCTTGATACCGGCTTGATTTTATAGCAGCGTCCACCGGAAGAGCGACCGCACTGTTCCGGAAGGATCGTATGCGCAGGTGCAGAGCCCGCACGTGTAACTGGCGATGATGCGGCTTGCAGGTGAGGGTAGCAGTCGAGGGTGGAAGGAGTGGTTGGCTGGGAAAGCGGGAATCTGCATAAATAAGAGAAGACTTAGACGTTGCACATTTCGGTGTCGCTCCTGCACTTGTGGCGGTCCCTTGATGCCGACTTGATTTTATAGCAGCGGCCACCCGAAGGGCGACCGCACTGTTCCGGAAGATTGGTATGCGCAGGTGCAGAGCCCGCACGTGTAACTGCCGATGATGCGGCTTGCAGGTGAGGGTAGCAGTCGAGGGTGGAAGGAGTGGTTGGCTGGGAAAGCGGGAGTCTGCACACAATTAAGAGAAGACTTAGACGTTGCACGTTCCGGTGTCGCTGCAGCTCTTGTGGCGGTCCCTTGATGCCGGCTTGATTTTATAGCAGCGGCCCCCGGAACGACGACCGCACTGTTCCGGAAGGTTGGTATGCGCAGGTGCAGAGCTCGCACGTGTGACTGGCGATGATGCGGCTTGCAGGTGAGGGCAGCAGGCGAGGGTGGAAGGAGTGGTTGGCTGGGCAAGCGGGAATCTGCACACAAATAAGAGAAGACTTATACGTTGCACGTTCCGGTGTCGCTGCAGCTCTCGTGGCGGTTCCTTGATGCCGGCTTGATTTTATAGCAGCGGCCAACCGAAGGGCGACCGCACTGTTCCGGAAGGTTGGTATGCGGAGGTGCAGAGCCCGCACGTGTAACTGGCGATGATTCCGCTTGCAGGTGAGGGTGGAATGAGTGGTTGGCTGGGTAAGCGGGAATCTGCACACAAATAAGAGAAGACTTAGACGTTGCACGTTTCGCTGTCGCTGCAGCTCTTGTGGCGGTCCCTTGATGCCGGCTTGATTTTATAGCAGCGGCCCCCGGAACGGCGACCGCACTGTTCTGGAAGGTTGGTATGCGCAGGTGCAGAGCCCGCACGTGTAACTGGCGATGATGCGGCTTGCAGGTGAGAGTAGCAGGCGAGGGAGGAATGAGTGGTTGGCTGGGTAAGCGGTAATCTGCACAAATAAGAGAAGACATAGACGTTGCACGTTTCAGTGTCGCTCCTGCTCTTGTGGCAGTCCCTTGATAGCGGCTTGATTTTATAGCAGCGTCCACCGGAAGAGCGACCGCACTGTTCCGGAAGGATCGTATGCGCAGGTGCAGAGCCCGCACGTGTAACTGGCGATGATGCGGCTTGCAGGTGAGGGTAGCAGTCGAAGGTGGAAGGAGTGGTTGGCTGGGAAAGCGGGAATCTGCACACAATTAAGAGAAGACTTAGACGTTGCACGTTCCGGTGTCGCTGCAGCTCTTGTGGCGGTCCCTTGATGCCGGCTTGATTTTATAGCAGCGGCCCCCGGAACGGCGACCGCACTGTTCCCGAAGGTTGGTATGCGCAGGTGCACAGCCCGCACGTGTAACTGGCGATGATGCGGCTTGCAGGTGAGGGTAGCAGGCGAGGGTGGAATGAGTGGTTGGCTGGGTAAGCGGTAATCTGCATAAATAAGAGAAGACTTAGACGTTGCACATTTCGGTGTCGCTCCTGCACTTGTGGCGGTCCCTTGATGCCGACTTGATTTTATAGCAGCGGCCACCCGAAGGGCGACCGCACTGTTCCGGAAGGTTGGTATGCGCAGGTGCAGAGCCCGCACGTGTAACTGGCGATGATGCGGCTTGCAGGTGAGGGTAGCAGGTGAGGGTGGAATGAGTGGTTGGCTGGGTAAGCGGGAATCTGCACACAAATAAGAGAAGACTTAGACGTTGCACGTTCCGGTGTCGCTCCTGCTCTTGTGGCGGTCCCTTGATGCCGGCTTGATTTTATAGCAGCGGCCACCGGAAGGGCGCCCGCACTGTTCCGGAAGGTTGGCATGCGCAGGAGCAGAGCCCGCACGTGTAAGTGGCGATGATACGGCTTGCAGGTGAGGGTAGCTGGCGATAGTGGAAGGAGTGGTTGACTGCGTAAGAGGGAATCTGCACACAAATAAGAGAAGACTTAGACGTTGCACGTTTCGTTGTCGCTGCAGCTCTTGTGGCGGTCCCTTGATGCGGGCTTGATTTTATAGCACCGGCCCCCGGAAGGGCGACCGCACTGTTCCGGAAGGTTGGTATGCGCAGGTGCAGAGCCCGCACGTGCAACTGGCGATGATTCGGCTTGTAGGTGAAGGTAGCTGGCGAGGGTGGAAGGAGTGGTTGGCTGCGTAAGCGGGAATCTGCACACAAATAAGAGAAGACATGGACATTGCACGTTTCGGTGTCGCTCCTGCTCTTGTGGCGGCCCCTTGATGCCGGCTTGATTTTATAGCAGCGGCCACCGGAAAGGCGACCGCACTGTTCCGGTAGGTTGGTATGCGCAGGTGCAGAGCCTGCACGTGTCACTGGTGATGATGCTGCTTGCAGGTGAAGGTAACAGTCGAGGATGGAAGGAGTGGTTGGCTGGGAAAGCGGGAATCTGCACGCAAATAAGAGACGACTTAGACGTTGCACGTTCCGGTGTCGCTCCTGCTCTTGTAGCGGTCCCTTGATGCCGGCTTGATTTTATAGCAGCGGTTACCGGAAGGGCGACCGCACTGTTCCGGAAGGTTGGTATGCGCAGGAGCAGAGCCCGCACGTGTAAGTGTGCGATGATACGGCTTGCAGGTGCGGGTAGCTGGCGATAGTGGAAGGAGTGGTTGACTGCGTAAGAGGGAATCTGCACACAAATAAGAGAAGACTTAGACGTTGCACGTTTCGCTGTCGCTGCAGCTCTTGTGGCGGTCCCTTGATGCCGGCTTGATTTTATAGCAGCGGCCCCCGGAGCTGCAACCGCACTGTTCCGGAAGGTTGGTATGCGCAGGTGCAGAGCTCGCACGTGTGACGGCCGATGATGCGGCTTGCAGGTGAGGGTAGCAGCCGAGGGTGGAATGAGTGGTTGGCTGGGTAAGCGGTAATCTGCATAAATAAGAGAAGACTTAGACGTTGCACGTTTCGGTGTCGCTCCTGCTCTTGTGGCGGTCCCTTGATGCCGGCTTGATTTTATAGCAGCGGTTACCGGAAGGGCGACCGCACTGTTCCGGAAGGTTGGTATGCGCAGGAGCAGAGCCCGCACGTGTAAGTGGCGATGATACGGCTTGCAGGTGAGGGTAGCTGGCGATAGTGGAAGGAGTGGTTGACTGCGTAAGAGGGAATCTGCACACAAATAAGAGAAGACTTAGACGTTGCACGTTTCGCTGTCGCTGCAGCTCTTGTGGCTGTCCCTTGACGCCGGCTTCATTTTATAGCAGCGGCCCCCGGAACGGCGACCGCACTGTTCTGGAAGGTTGATATGAGCAGGTGCAGAGCCCGCACGTGTAACTGGCGATGATGCGGCTTGCAGGTGAGGGTAGCAGGCGAGGGAGGAATGAGTGGTTGGCTGGGTAAGCGGTAATCTGCACAAATAAGAGAAGACATAGACGTTGCACGTTTCAGTGTCACTCCTGCTCTTGTGGCAGTCCCTTGATACCGGCTTGATTTTATAGCAGCGTCCACCGGAAGAGCGACCGCACTGTTCCGGAAGGATCGTATGCGCAGGTGCAGAGCCCGCACGTGTAACTGGCGATGATGCGCCTTGCAGGTGAGGGTAGCAGTCGAGGGTGGAAGGAGTGGTTGGCTGGGAAAGCGGGAATCTGCACACAATTAAGAGAAGACTTAGACGTTGCACGTTCCGGTGTCGCTGCAGCTCTTGTGGCGGTCCCTTGATGCCGGCTTGATTTTATAGCAGCGGCCCCCGGAACGAGGACCGCACTGTTCCGGAAGGTTGGTATGCGCAGGTGCAGAGCCCGCACGTGTAACTGGCGATGATGCGGCTTGCAGCTGAGGGTAGCAGGCGAGGGTGGAATGAGTGGTTGGCTGGGTAAGCGGTAATCTGCATAAATAAGAGAAGACTTAGACGTTGCACATTTCGGTGTCGGTCCTGCACTTGTGGCGGTCCCTTGATGCCGGCTTGATTTTATAGCAGCGTCCACCTGAAGAGCGACCGCACTGTTCCGGAAGGTTCGTATGCGCAGGTGCAGAGCCCGCACGTGTAACTGGCGATGATGCGGCTTGCAGGTGAAGGTAGCAGGCGAGGGTGGAATGAGTGGTTGGCTGGGTAAGAGGTAATCATCGCAAATAAGAGAAGACTTAGACGTTGCACGTTTCGGTGTCGCTCCTGCTCTTATGGCGGTCCATTGACGCCGGCTTGATTTTATAGCAGCGGCCACCCGAAGGGCGACCGCAGTGTTCCGGAAGATTGTTATGCGCAGGTGCAGTGCCCGCACGTGTAACTGGCGATAATGCGGCTTGCTGGTGAGGGTAGCAGGCGAGGGTGGAAGGAGTGGTTGGCTCGGTAAGCGGGAATCTGCACACAAATAAGAGAAGACTTAGACGTTGCACGTTTCGGTGTCGCTCCTGCTCTTGTGGCGGTCCCTTGATGCCGGCTTGATTTTATAGCAGCGGCCACCCGAAGGGCGACCGCACTGTTCCGGAAGATTGGTATGCGCAGGTGCAGAGCCCGCACGTGTAACTGGTGATGATGCGGCTTGCAGGTGAGGGTAGCAGGTGAGGTAGGAATGAGTGGTTGGCTGGGTAAGCGGGAATCTGCACACAAATAAGAGAAGACTTAGACGTTGCACGTTTCGCTGTCGCTGCAGCTCTTGTGGCGGTCCCTTGATGCCGGCTTGATTTTATAGCAGCGGCCACCCGAAGGGCGACCGCACTGTTCCGGAAGGTTGGTATGCGCAGGTGCAGAGCCCGCACGTGTAACTGGCGATGATGCGGCTTGCAGGTGAGGGTAGCAGGTGAGGGTGGAATGAGTGGTTGGCTGGGTAAGCGGGAATCTGCACACAAATAAGAGAAGACTTGGACGTTGCACGCTTCGCTGTCGCTGCAGCTCTTGTGGCGGTCCCTTGATGCCGGCTTGAATTTATAGCAGCGGCCCCCGGAACGGTGACCGCACTGTTCTGGAAGGTTGGTATGCGCAGGTGCAGAGCTCGCACGTGTGACTGGCGATGATGCGGCTTGCAGGTGAGGGCAGCAGGCGAGGGTGGAAGGAGTGGTTGGCTGGGCAAGCGGGAATCTGCACACAAATAAGAGAAGACTTATACGTTGCACGTTCCGGTGTCGCTCCTGCTCTTGTGGCGGTCCCTTGATGCCGGCTTGATTTTATAGCAGCGGCCACCGGAAGGGCGACCGCACTGTTCCGGAAGGTTGGCATGCGCAGGAGCAGAGCCCGCACGTGTAAGTGGCGATGATACGGCTTGCAGGTGAGGGTAGCTGGCGATAGTGGAAGGAGTGGTTGACTGCGTAAGAGGGAATCTGCACACAAATAAGAGAAGACTTAGACGTTGCACGTTTCGGTGTCGCTCCTGCTCTTGTGGCAGTCCCTTGATACCGGCTTGATTTTATAGCAGCGTCCACCGGAAGAGCGACCGCACTGTTCCGGAAGGATCGTATGCGCAGGTGCAGAGCCCGCACGTGTAACTGGCGATGATGCGGCTTGCAGGTGAGGGTAGCAGTCGAGGGTGGAAGGAGTGGTTGGCTGGAAAAGCGGGAATCTGCACACAATTAAGAGAAGACTTAGACGTTGCACGTTGCGGTGTCGCTGCAGCTCTTGTGGCGGTCCCTTGATGCCGGCTTGATTTTATAGCAGCGGCCCCCGGAACGACGACCGCACTGTTCCGGAAGGTTGGTATGCGCAGGTGCAGAGCCCGCACGTGTAACTGGCGATAGTGCGGCTTGCAGGTGAGGGTAGCAGGCGAGGGTGGAATGAGTGGTTGGCTGGGTAAGCGATAATCTGCATAAATAAGAGAAGACTTAGACGTTGCACATTTCGGTGTCGCTCCTGCACTTGTGGCGGTCCCTTGATGCCGGCTTGATTTTATAGCAGCGTCCACCTGAAGAGCGACCGCACTGTTCCGGAAGGTTCGTATGCGCAGGTGCAGAGCCCGCACGTGTAACTGGCGATGATGCGGCTTGCAGGTGAAGGTAGCAGGCGAGGGTGGAATGAGTGGTTGGCTGGGTAAGCGGTAATCATCGCAAATAAGAGACTTAGACGTTGCACGTTTCGGTGTCGCTCCTGCTCTTATGGCAGTCCATTGATGCCGGCTTGATTTTATAGCAGCGGCCACCCGAAGGGCGACCGCACTGTTCCGGAAGATTGTTATGCGCAGGTGCAGTGCCCGCACGTGTAACTGGCGATAATGCGGCTTGCAGGTGAGGGTAGCAGGCGAGGGTGGAAGGAGTGGTTGGCTCGGTAAGCGGGAATCTGAACACAAATAAGAGAAGACTTAGACGTTGCACGTTTCGGTGTCGCTCCTGCTCTTGTGGCGGTCCCTTGATGCCGGCTTGATTTTATAGCAGCGGCCACCCGGAGGGCGACCGCACTGTTCCGGAAGATTGGTATGCGCAGGTGCAGAGCCCGCACGTGTAACTGGTGATGATGCGGCTTGCAGGTGAGGGTAGCAGGTGAGGTAGGAATGAGTGGTTGGCTGGGTAAGCGGGAATCTGCACACAAATAAGAGAAGACTTAGACGTTGCACGTTTCGCTGTCGCTGCAGCTCTTGTGGCGGTCCCTTGATGCCGGCTTGATTTTATAGCAGCGGCCACCGGAAGAGCGACCGCACTGTTCCAGAAGGTTGGTATGCGCAGGTGCAGAGCCCGCACGTGTAACTGGCGATGATGCGGCTTGCAGGTGAGGGTAGCAGTCGAGGGGGGAAGGAGTGGTTGGCTGGGAAAGCGGGAATCTGCACACAAATAAGAGAAGACTTAAACGTTGCACGTTCCGGTGTCGCCCCTGCTCTTGTGGCGGTCCCTTGATGCCGGCTTGAATTTATAGCAGCGGCCACCGGAAGGGCGACCGCACTGTTCCGGAAGGTTGGTATGCTCAGGTGCAGAGCCCGCACGTGTAACTGGCGTTGATGCGGCTTGCAGGCGAGGGTGGAATGAGTGGTTGGTTGGGTAAGCGGGAATCTGCACACAAATAAGAGAAGACGTAGATGTTGCATGTTTCGCTGTCGCTGCAGCTCTCGTGGCGGTTCCTTGATGCCGGCTTGATTTTATAGCAGCGGCCAACCGAAGGGCGACCGCACTGTTCCGGAAGGTTGGTATGCGGAGGTGCAGAGCCCGCACGTGTAACTGGCGATGATTCCGCTTGCAGGTGAGGGTGGAATGAGTGGTTGGCTGGGTAAGCGGGAATCTGCACACAAATAAGAGAAGACTTAGACGTTGCACGTTTCGCTGTCGCTGCAGCTCTTGTGGCGGTCCCTTGATGCCGGCTTTATTTTATAGCAGCGGCCCCCGGAACGGCGACCGCACTGTTCTGGAAGGTTGGTATGCGCAGGTGCAGAGCCCGCACGTGTAACTGGCGATGATGCGGCTTGCAGGTGAGAGTAGCAGGCGAGGGAGGAATGAGTGGTTGGCTGGGTAAGCGGTAATCTGCACAAATAAAAGAAGACATAGACGTTGCACGTTTCAGTGTCGCTCCTGCTCTTGTGGCAGTCCCTTGATAGCGGCTTGATTTTATAGCAGCGTCCACCGGAAGAGCGACCGCACTGTTCCGGAAGGATCGTATGCGCAGGTGCAGAGCCCGCACGTGTAACTGGCGATGATGCGGCTTGCAGGTGAGGGTAGCAGTCGAGGGTGGTAGGAGTGGTTGGCTGGGTAAGCGGTAATCTGCATAAATAAGAGAAGACTTAGACGTTGCACATTTCGGTGTCGCTCCTGCACTTGTGGCGGTCCCTTGATGCCGGCTTGATTTTATAGCAGCGTCCACCTGAAGAGCGACCGCACTGTTCCGAAGGTTCGTATGCGCAGGTGCAGAGCCCGCACGTGTAAATGGCGATGATGCGGCTTGCAGGTGAAGGTAGCAGGCGAGGGTGGAATGAGTGGTTGGCTGGGTAAGCGGTAATCATCGCAAATAAGAGACTTAGACGTTGCACGTTTCGGTGTCGCTCCTGCTCTTATGGCAGTCCATTGATGCCGGCTTGATTTTATAGCAGCGGCCACCCGAAGGGCGACCGCACTGTTCCGGAAGATTGTTATGCGCAGGTGCAGTGCCCGCACGTGTAACTGGCGATAATGCGGCTTGCAGGTGAGGGTAGCAGGCGAGGGTGGAAGGAGTGGTTGGCTCGGTAAGCGGGAATCTGCACACAAATAAGAGAAGACTTAGACGTTGCACGTTTCGGTGTCGCTCCTGCTCTTGTGGCGGTCCCTTGATGCCGGCTTGATTTTATAGCAGCGGCCACCCGAAGGGCGACCGCACTGTTCCGGAAGATTGGTATGCGCAGGTGCAGAGCCCGCACGTGTAACTGGTGATGATGCGGCTTGCAGGTGAGGGTAGCAGGTGAGGTAGGAATGAGTGGTTGGCTGGGTAAGCGGGAATCTGCACACAAATAAGAGAAGACTTAGACGTTGCACGTTTCGCTGTCGCTGCAGCTCTTGTGGCGGTCCCTTGATGCCGGCTTGATTTTATAGCAGCGGCCACCGGAAGAGCGACCGCACTGTTCCGGAAGGTTGGTATGCGCAGGTGCAGAGCCCGCACGTGTAACTGGCGATGATGCGGCTTGCAGGTGAGGGTAGCAGTCGAGGGGGGAAGGAGTGGTTGGCTGGGAAAGCGGGAATCTGGACACAAATAAGAGAAGACGTAGATGTTGCATGTTTCGCTGTCGCTGCAGCTCTCGTGGCGGTTCCTTGATGCCGGCTTGATTTTATAGCAGCGGCCAACCGAAGGGCGACCGCACTGTTCCGGAAGGTTGGTATGCGGAGGTGCAGAGCCCGCACGTGTAACTGGCGATGATTCCGCTTGCAGGTGAGGGTGGAATGAGTGGTTGGCTGGGTAAGCGGGAATCTGCACACAAATAAGAGAAGACTTAGACGTTGCACGTTTCGCTGTCGCTGCAGCTCTTGTGGCGGTCCCTTGATGCCGGCTTGATTTTATAGCAGCGGCCCCCGGAACGGCGACCGCACTGTTCTGGAAGGTTGGTATGCGCAGGTGCAGAGCCCGCACGTGTAACTGGCGATGATGCGGCTTGCAGGTGAGAGTAGCAGGCGAGGGAGGAATGAGTGGTTGGCTGGGTAAGCGGTAATCTGCACAAATAAGAGAAGACATAGACGTTGCACGTTTCAGTGTCGCTCCTGCTCTTGTGGCAGTCCCTTGATAGCGGCTTGATTTTATAGCAGCGTCCACCGGAAGAGCGACCGCACTGTTCCGGAAGGATCGTATGCGCAGGTGCAGAGCCCGCACGTGTAACTGGCGATGATGCGGCTTGCAGGTGAGGGTAGCAGTCGAGGGTGGAAGGAGTGGTTGGCTGGGAAAGCGGGCATCTGCACACAAATAAGAGAAGACTTAGACGTTGCACGTTTCGGTGTCACTCCTGCTCTTATGGCGGTCCCTTGATGCCGGCTTGATTTTATAGCAGCGGCCACCCGAAGGGCGACCGCACTGTTCCGGAAGATTGTTATGCGCAGGTGCAGTGCCCGCACGTGTAACTGGCGATAATGCGGCTTGCAGGTGAGGGTAGCAGGCGACGGTGGAAGGAGTGGTTGGGTCGGTAAGCGGGAATCTGCACACAAATAAGAGAAGACTTAGACGTTGCACGTTTCGGTGTCGCTCCTGCTCTTATGGCGGTCCCTTGATGCCGGCTTGATTTTATAGCAGCGGCCACCCGAAGGGCGACCGCACTGTTCCGGAAGATTGGTATGCGCAGGTGCAGAGCCCGCACGTGTAACTGGTGATGATGCGGCTTGCAGGTGAGGGTAGCAGGTGAGGTAGGAATGAGGGGTTGGCTGGGTAAGCGGGAATCTGCACACAAATAAGAGAAGACTTAGACGTTGCACGTTTCGCTGTCGCTGCAGCTCTTGTGGCGGTCCCTTGATGCCGGCTTGATTTTATAGCAGCGGCCACCGGAAGAGCGACCGCACTGTTCCGGAAGGTTGGTATGCGCAGGTGCAGAGCCCGCACGTGTAACTGGCGATGATGCGGCTTGCAGGTGAGGGTAGCAGTCGAGGGGGGAAGGAGTGGTTGGCTGGGAAAGCGGGAATCTGCACACAAATAAAAGAAGACTTAGACGTTGCACGTTCCGGTGTCGCCCCTGCTCTTGTGGCGGTCCCTTGATGCCGGCTTGAATTTATAGCAGCGGCCACCGGAAGGGCGACCGCACTGTTCCGGAAGGTTGGTATGCTCAGGTGCAGAGCCCGCACGTGTAACTGGCGTTGATGCGGCTTGCAGGCGAGGGTAGCAGGCGAGGGTGGAATGAGTGGTTGGTTGGGTAAGCGGGAATCTGCACACAAATAAGAGAAGACGTAGATGTTGCATGTTTCGCTGTCGCTGCAGCTCTCGTGGCGGTTCCTTGATGCCGGCTTGATTTTATAGCAGCGGCCAACCGAAGGGCGACCGCACTGTTCCGGAAGGTTGGTATGCGGAGGTGCAGAGCCCGCACGTGTAACTGGCGATGATTCCGCTTGCAGGTGAGGGTGGAATGAGTGGTTGGCTGGGTAAGCGGGAATCTGCACACAAATAAGAGAAGACTTAGACGTTGCACGTTTCGCTGTCGCTGCAGCTCTTGTGGCGGTCCCTTGATGCCGGCTTGATTTTATAGCAGCGGCCCCCGGAACGGCGACCGCACTGTTCTGGAAGGTTGGTATGCGCAGGTGCACAGCCCGCACGTGTAACTGGCGATGATGCGGCTTGCAGGTGAGAGTAGCAGGCGAGGGAGGAATGAGTGGTTGGCTGGGTAAGCGGTAATCTGCACAAATAAGAGAAGACATAGACGTTGCACGTTTCAGTGTCGCTCCTGCTCTTGTGGCAGTCCCTTGATACCGGCTTGATTTTATAGCAGCGTCCACCGGAAGAGCGACCGCACTGTTCCGGAAGGATCGTATGCGCAGGTGCAGAGCCCGCACGTGTAACTGGCGATGATGCGGCTTGCAGGTGAGGGTAGCAGTCGAGGGTGGAAGGAGTGGTTGGCTGGGAAAGCGGGAATCTGCACACAATTAAGAGAAGACTTAGACGTTGGACGTTCCGGTGTCGCTGCAGCTCTTGTGGCGGTCCCTTGATGCCGGCTTGATTTTATAGCAGCGGCCCCCGGAACGGCGACCGCACTGTTCCCGAAGGTTGGTATGCGCAGGTGCACAGCCCGCACGTGTAACTGGCGATGATGCGGCTTGCAGGTGAGGGTAGCAGGCGAGGGTGGAATGAGTGGTTGGCTGGGTAAGCGGTTATCTGCATAAATAAGAGAAGACTTAGACGTTGCACATTTCGGTGTCGCTCCTGCACTTGTGGCGGTCCCTTGATGCCGACTTGATTTTATAGCAGCGGCCACCCGAAGGACGACCGCACTGTTCCGGAAGGTTGGTATGCGCAGGTGCAGAGCCCGCACGTGTAACTGGCGATGATGCGGCTTGCAGGTGAGGGTAGCAGGTGAGGGTGGAATGAGTGGTTGGCTGGGTAAGCGGGAATCTGCACACAAATAAGAGAAGACTTAGACGTTGCACGCTTCGCTGTCGCTGCAGCTCTTGTGGCGGTCCCTTGATGCCGGCTTGAATTTATAGCAGCGGCCCCCGGAACGGTGACCGCACTGTTCTGGAAGGTTGGTACGCGCAGGTGCAGAGCTCGCACGTGTGACTGGCGATGATGCGGCTTGCAGGTGAGGGCAGCAGGCGAGGGTGGAAGGAGTGGTTGGCTGGGCAAGCGGGAATCTGCACACAAATAAGAGAAGACTTATACGTTGCACGTTTCGGTGTCGCTCCTGCTCTTGTGGCGGTCCTTTGATGCCGGCTTGATTTTATAGCAGCGGCCACCCGAAGGGCGACCGCACTGTTCCGGAAGATTGGTATGCGCAGGTGCAGAGCCCGCACGTGTAACTGGTGATGATGCGGCTTGCAGGTGAGGGTAGCAGGTGAGGTAGGAATGAGTGGTTGGCTGGGTAAGCGGGAATCTGCACACAAATAAGAGAAGACTTAGACGTTGCACGTTTCGCTGTCGCTGCAGCTCTTGTGGCGGTCCCTTGATGCCGGCTTGATTTTATAGCAGCGGCCACCGGAAGAGCGACCGCACTGTTCCGGAAGGTTGGTATGCGCAGGTGCAGAGCCCCACGTGTAACCGGCGATGATGCGGCTTGCAGGTGAGGGTAGCAGTCGAGGGGGGAAGTAGTGGTTGGCTGGGAAAGCGGGAATCTGCACACAAATAAGAGAAGACTTAGACGTTGCACGTTCCGGTGTCGCCCCTGCTCTTGTGGCGGTCCCTTGATGCCGGCTTGAATTTATAGCAGCGGCCACCGGAAGGGCGACAGCACTGTTCCGGAAGGTTGGTATGCTCAGGTGCAGAGCCCGCACGTGTAACTGGCGTTGATGCGGCTTGCAGGCGAGGGTAGCAGGCGAGGGTGGAATGAGTGGTTGGTTGGGTAAGCGGGAATCTGCACACAAATAAGTGAAGACGTAGATGTTGCATGTTTCGCTGTCGCTGCAGCTCTCGTGGCGGTTCCTTGATGCCGGCTTGATTTTATAGCAGCGGCCAACCGAAGGGCGACCGCACTGTTCCGGAAGGTTGGTATGCGGAGGTGCAGAGCCCGCACGTGTAACTGGCGATGATTCCGCTTGCAGGTGAGGGTGGAATGAGTGGTTGGCTGGGTAAGCGGGAATCTGCACACAAATAAGAGAAGACTTAGACGTTGCACGTTTCGCTGTCGCTGCAGCTCTTGTGGCGGTCCCTTGATGCCGGCTTGATTTTATAGCAGCGGCCCCCGAAACGGCGACCGCACTGTTCTGGAAGGTTGGTATGCGCAGGTGCAGAGCCCGCACGTGTAACTGGCGATGATGCGGCTTGCAGGTGAGGGTAGCAGGCGAGGGAGGAATGAGTGGTTGGCTGGGTAAGCGGTAATCTGCACAAATAAGAGAAGACATAGACGTTGCACGCTTCAGTGTCGCTCCTGCTCTTGTGGCAGTCCCTTGATACCGGCTTGATTTTATAGCAGCGTCCACCGGAAGAGCGACCGCACTGTTCCGGAAGGATCGTATGCGCAGGTGCAGAGCCCGCACGTGTAACTGGCGATGATGCGGCTTGCAGGTGAGGGTAGCAGTCGAGGGTGGAAGGAGTGGTTGGCTGGGAAAGCGGGAATCTGCACACAATTAAGAGAATACTTAGACGTTGCACGTTCCGGTGTCGCTGCAGCTCTTGTGGCGGTCCCTTGATGCCGGCTTGATTTTATAGCAGCGGCCCCCGGAACGGCGACCGCACTGTTCCCGAAGGGTGGTATGCGCAGGTGCAGAGCCCGCACGTGTAACTGGCGATGATGCGGCTTGCAGGTGAGGGTAGCAGGCGAGGGTGGAATGAGTGGTTGGCTGGGTAAGCGGTAATCTGCATAAATAAGAGAAGACTTAGACATTGCACATTTCGGTGTCGCTCCTGCACTTGTGGCGGTCCCTTGATGCCGACTTGATTTTATAGCAGCGGCCACCCGAAGGGCGACCGCACTGTTCCGGAAAGTTGGTATGCGCAGGTGCAGAGCCCGCACGTGTAACTGGCGATGATGCGGCTTGCAGGTGAGGGTAGCAGGTGAGGGTGGAATGAGTGGTTGGCTGGGTAAGCGGGAATCTGCACACAAATAAGAGAAGACTTAGACGTTGCACGCTTCGCTGTCGCTGCAGCTCTTGTGGCGGTCCCTTGATGCCGGCTTGAATTTATAGCAGCGGCCCCCGGAACGGTGACCGCACTGTTCTGGAAGGTTGGTATGCGCAGGTGCAGAGCTCGCACGTGTGACTGGCGATGATGCGGCTTGCAGGTGAGGGCAGCAGGCGAGGGTGGAAGGAGTGGTTGGCTGGGCAAGCGGGAATCTGCACACAAATAAGAGAAGACTTATACGTTGCACGTTCCGGTGTCGCTCCTGCTCTTGTGGCGGTCCCTTGATGCCGGCTTGATTTTATAGCAGCGGCCACCGGAAGGGCGACCGCACTGTTCCGGAAGGTTGGCATGCGCAGGAGCAGAGCCCGCACGTGTAAGTGGCGATGATACGGCTTGCAGGTGAGGGTAGCTGGCGATAGTGGAAGGAGTGGTTGACTGCGTAAGAGGGAATCTGCACACAAATAAGAGAAGACTTAGACGTTGCACGTTTCGTTGTCGCTGCAGCTCTTGTGGCGGTCCCTTGATGCCGGCTTGATTTTATAGCAGCGGCGCCCGGAAGGGCGACCGCACTGTTCCGGAAGGTTGGTATGCGCAGGTGCAGAGCCCGCACGTGGAACTGGCGATGATTCGGCTTGTAGGTGAAGGTAGCTGGCGAGGGTGGAGGGAGTGGTTGGCTGCGTAAGCGGGAATCTGCACACAAATAAGAGAAGGCATGGACATTGCACGTTTCGGTGTCGCTCCTGCTCTTGTGGCGGCCCCTTGATGCCGGCTTGATTTTATAGCAGCGGCCACCGGAAAGGCGACCGCACTGTTCCGGTAGGTTGGTATGCGCAGGTGCAGAGCCTGCACGTGTCACTGGTGATGATGCTGCTTGCAGGTGAAGGTAACAGTCGAGGATGGAAGGAGTGGTTGGCTGGGAAAGCGGGAATCTGCACGCAAATAAGAGACGACTTAGACGTTGCACGTTCCGGTGTCGCTCCTGCTCTTGTAGCGGTCCCTTGATGCCGGCTTGAATTTATAGCAGCGGCCACCGGAAGGGCGACCGCACTGTTCCGGAAGGTTGGTATGCGCAAGTGCAGAGCCCGCACATGCAACTGGCGATGATGTGGCTTGCAGGTGAGGGTAGCTGGCGAGGGTGGAAGGAGTGGTTGGCTGGGAAAGCGGGAATCTGCGCACAAATAAGAGAAGACTTAGACGTTGCACGTTCCGGTGTCGCTGCAACTCTTGTGGCGGTCCCTTGTTGCCAGCTTGATTTTATAGCAGCGGCCCCCGGAACGGCGACTGCACTGTTCCGGAAGGTTGGTATGCGCAGGTGCAGAGCCCGCACGTGTAACTGGCGATGATGCGGCTTGCAGGTGAGGGTAGCAGGCGAGGGTGGAATGATTGGTTGGCTGGGTAAGCGGTAATCTACATAAATAAGAGAAGACTTAGACGTTGCACGTTTCGGTGTCGCTCCTGCTCTTGTGGCGGTCCCTTGATGCCGGCTTCATTTTATAGCAGCGGCCACCGGAAGGGCGACCGCACTGTTCCGGAAGGTTGGTATGCGCAGGAGCAGAGCCCGCACGTGTAAGTGGCGATGATACGGCTTGCAGGTGAGTGTAGCTGGCGATTGTGGAAGGAGTGGTTGACTGCGTAAGAGGGAATCGGCACACAAATAAGAGAAGACTTAGACGTTGCAAGTTTCGCTGTCGCTGCAGCTCTTGTGGCGGTCCTTTGATGCCGGCTTGATTTTATAGCAGCGGCCCCCGGAGCGGCGACCGCACTGTCCGGGAAGGTTGGTATGCGCAGGTGCAGAGCTCGCACGTGTGACTGCCGATGATGCGGCTTGCAGGTGAGGGTAGCAGCCGAGGATGGAAGGAGTGGTTGGCTGGGCAAGCGGTAATCTGCATAAATAAGAGAAGACTTAGACGTTGCACGTTTCGGTGTCGCTCCTGCTCTTGTGGCGGTCCCTTGATGCCGGCTTGATTTTATAGCAGCGGTTACCGGAAGGGCGACCGCACTGTTCCGGAAGGTTGGTATGCGCAAGAGCAGAGCCCGCACGTGTAAGTGGCGATGATACGGCTTGCAGGTGCGGGTAGCTGGCGATAGTGGAAGGAGTGGTTGACTGCGTAAGAGGGAATCTGCACACAAATAAGAGAAGACTTAGACGTTCCACGTTTCGCTGTCGCTGCAGCTCTTGTGGCGGTCCCTTGATGCCGGCTTGATTTTATAGCAGCGGCCCCCGGAACGGCGACCGCACTGTTCTGGAAGGTTGATATGCGCAGGTGCAGAGCCCGCACGTGTAACTGGCGATGATGCGGCTTGCAGGTGAGGGTAGCAGGCGAGGGAAGAATGAGTGGTTGGCTGGGTAAGCGGTAATCTGCACAAATAAGAGAAGACATAGACGTTGCACGTTTCAGTGTCGCTCCTGCTCTTGTGGCAGTCCCTTGATACCGGCTTGATTATATAGCAGCGTCCACCGGAAGAGCGACAGCACTGTTCCGGAAGGATCGTATGCGCAGGTGCAGAGCCCGCACGTGTAACTGGCGATGATGCGGCTTGCAGGTGAGGGTAGCAGTCGAGGGTGGAAGGAGTGGTTGGCTGGGAAAGCGGTAATTTGCACACAATTAGGAGAAGACTTAGACATTGCACGTTCCGGTGTCGCTGCAGCTCTTGTGGCGGTCCCTTGATGCCGGCTTGATTTTACAGCAGCGGCCCCCGCAACGACGACCGCACTGTTCCGGAAGGTTGGTATGCGCAGGTGCAGAGCCCGCACGTGTAACTGGCGATGATGCGGATTGCAGGTGAGGGTAGCAGGCGAGGGTGGAATGAGTGGTTGGCTGGGTAAGCGGTAATCTGCATAAATAAGAGAAGACTTAGACGTTGCACATTTCGGTGTCGCTCCTGCACTTGTGGCGGTCCCTTGATGCCGGCTTGATTTTATAGCAGCGTCCACCTGAAGAGCGACCGCACTGTTCCGGAAGATTGTTATGCGCAGGTGCAGTGCCCGCACGTGTAACTGGCGATAATGCGGCTTGCAGGTGAGGGTAGCATGCGAGGGTGGAAGGAGTGGTTGGCTCGGTAAGCGGGAATCTGCACACAAATAAGAGAAGAATTAGACGTTGCACGTTTCGGTGTCGCTCCTGCTCTTGTGGCGGTCCCTTGATGCCGGCTTGATTTTATAGCAGCGGCCACCCGAAGGGCGACCGCACTGTTCCGGAAGATTGGTATGCGCAGGTGCAGAGCCCGCACGTGTAACTGGTGATGATGCGGCTTGCAGGTGAGGGTAGCAGGTGAGGTAGGAATGAGTGGTTGGCTGGGTAAGCGGGAATCTGCACACAAATAAGAGAAGACTTAGACGTTGCACGTTTCGCTGTCGCTGCAGCTCTTGTGGCGGTCCCTTGATGCCGGCTTGATTTTATAGCAGCGGCCACCGGAAGAGCGACCGCACTGTTCCGGAAGGTTGGTATGCGCAGGTGCAGAGCTCGCACGTGTAACTGGCGATGATGCGGCTTGCAGGTGAGGGTAGCAGTCGAGGGGGGAAGGAGTGGTTGGCTGGGAAAGCGGGAATCTGCACACAAATAAGAGAAGACTTAGACGTTGCACGTTCCGGTGTCGCCCCTGCTCTTGTGGCGGTCCCTTGATGCCGGCTTGAATTTATAGCAGCGGCCACCGGAAGGGCGACCGCACTGTTCCGGAAGGTTGGTATGCTCAGGTGCAGAGCCCGCACGTGTAACTGGCGTTGATGCGGCTTGCAGGCGAGGGTAGCAGGCGAGGGTGGAATGAGTGGTTGGTTGGGTAAGCGGGAATCTGCACACAAATAAGAGAAGACGTAGATGTTGCATGTTTCGCTGTCGCTGCAGCTCTCGTGGCGGTTCCTTGATGCCGGCTTGATTTTATAGCAGCGGCCAACCGAAGGGCGACCGCACTGTTTTGGAAGGTTGGTATGCGCAGGTGCAGAGCCCGCACGTGTAACTGGCGATGATGCGGCTTGCAGGTGAGGGTAGCAGGCGAGGGAGGAATGAGTGGTTGGCTGGGTAAGCGGTAATCTGCACAAATAAGAGAAGACATAGACGTTGCACGTTTCAGTGTCGCTCCTGCTCTTGTGGCAGTCCCTTGATACCGGCTTGATTTTATAGCAGCGTCCACCTGAAGAGCGACCGCACTGTTCCGGAAGGATCGTATGCGCAGGTGCAGAGCCCGCACGTGTAACTGGCGATGATGCGGCTTGCAGGTGAGGGTAGCAGTCGAGGGTGGAAGGAGTGGTTGGCTGGGAAAGCGGGAATCTGCACACAATTAAGAGAAGACTTAGACGTTGCACGTTCCGGTGTCGCTGCAGCTCTTGTGGCGGTCCCTTGATGCCGGCTTGATTTTATAGCAGCGGCCCCCGGAACGGCGACCGCACTGTTCCCGAAGGTTGGTATGCGCAGGTGCAGAGCCCGCACGTGTAACTGGCGATGATGCGGCTTGCAGGTGAGGGTAGCAGGCGAGGGTGGAATGAGTGGTTGGCTGGGTAAGCGGTAATCTGCATAAATAAGAGAAGACTTAGACGTTGCACATTTCGGTGTCGCTCCTGCACTTGTGGCGGTCCCTTGATGCCAACTTGATTTTATAGCAGCGGCCACCCGAAGGGCGACCGCACTGTTCCGGAAGGTTGGTATGCGCAGGTGCAGAGCCCGCACGTGTAACTGGCGATGATGCGGCTTGCAGGTGAGGGTAGCAGGTGAGGGTGGAATGAGTGGTTGGCTGGGTAAGCGGGAATCTGCACACAAATAAGAGAAGACTTAGACGTTGCACGCTTCGCTGTCGCTGCAGCTCTTGTGGCGGTCCCTTGATGCCGGCTTGAATTTATAGCAGCGGCCCCCGGAACGGTGACCGCACTGTTCTGGAAGGTTGGTATGCGCAGGTGCAGAGCTCGCACGTGTGACTGGCGATGATGCGGCTTGCAGGTGAGGGCAGCAGGCGAGGATGGAAGGAGTGGTTGGCTGGGCAAGCGGGAATCTGCACACAAATAAGAGAAGACTTATACGTTGCACGTTCCGGTGTCGCTCCTGCTCTTGTGGCGGTCCCTTGATGCCGGCTTGATTTTATAGCAGCGGCCACCGGAAGGGCGACCGCACTGTTCCGGAAGGTTGGCATGCGCAGGAGCAGAGCCCGCACGTGTAAGTGGCGATGATACGGCTTGCAGGTGAGGGTAGCTGGCGGAAGGAGTGGTTGACTGCGTAAGAGGGAATCTGCACACAAATAAGAGAAGACTTAGACGTTGCACGTTTCGTTGTCGCTGCAGCTCTTGTGGCGGTCCCTTGATGCCGGCTTGATTTTATAGCAGCGGCGCCCGGAAGGGCGACCGCACTGTTCCGGAAGGTTGGTATGCGCAGGTGCAGAGCCCGCACGTGCAACTGGCGATGATTCGGCTTGTAGGTGAAGGTAGCTGGCGAGGGTGGAGGGAGTGGTTGGCTGCGTAAGCGGGAATCTCCACACAAATAAGAGAAGACATGGACATTGCACGTTTCGGTGTCGCTCCTGCTCTTGTAGCGGTCCCTTGATGCCGGCTTGAATTTATAGCAGCGGCCACCGGAAGGGCGGCCGCACTGTTCCGGAAGGTTGGTATGCGCAAGTGCAGAGCCCGCACATGCAACTGGCGATGATGCGGCTTGCAGGTGAGGGTAGCTGGCGAGGGTGGAAGGAGTGGTTGGCTGGGAAAGCGGGAATCTGCGCACAAATAAGAGAAGACTTAGACGTTGCACGTTCCGGTGTCGCTGCAACTCTTGTGGCGGTCCCTTGATGCCGGCTTGATTTTATAGCAGCGGCCCCCGGAACGGCGACTGCACTGTTCCGGAAGGTTGGTATGCGCAGGTGCAGAGCCCGCACGTGTAACTGGCGATGATGCGGCTTGCAGGTGAGGGTAGCAGGCGAGTGTGGAATGAGTGGTTGGCTGGGTAAGCGGTAATCTACATAAATAAGAGAAGACTTAGACGTTGCACGTTTCGGTGTCGCTCCTGCTCTTGTGGCGGTCCCTTGATGCCGGCTTCATTTTATAGCAGCGGCCACCGGAAGGGCGACCGCACTGTTCCGGAAGGTTGGTATGCGCAGGAGCAGAGCCCGCACGTGTAAGTGGCGATGATACGGCTTGCAGGTGAGTGTAGCTGGCGATTGTGGAAGGAGTGGTTGACTGCGTAAGAGGGAATCTGCACAGAAATAAGAGAAGACTTAGACGTTGCAAGTTTCGCTGTCGCTGCAGCTCTTGTGGCGGTCTCTTGATGCCGGCTTGATTTTATAGCAGCGGCCCCCGAAGCGGCGACCGCACTGTCCCGGAAGGTTGGTATGCGCAGGTGCAGAGCTCGCACGTGTGACTGCCGATGATGCGGCTTGCAGGTGAGGGTAGCAGCCGAGGGTGGAAGGAGTGGTTGGCTGGGCAAGCGGTAATCTGCATAAATAAGAGAAGACTTAGACGTTGCACGTTTCGGTGTCGCTCTTGCTCTTGTGGCGGTCCCTTGATGCCGGCTTGATTTTATAGCAGCGGTTACCGGAAGGGCGACCGCACTGTTCCGGAAGGTTGGTATGCGCAGGAGCAGAGCCCGCACGTGTAAGTGGCGATGATACGGCTTGCAGGTGCGGGTAGCTGGCGATAGTGGAAGGAGTGGTTGACTGCGTAAGAGGGAATCTGCACAAAAATAAGAGAAGACTTAGACGTTGCACGTTTCGCTGTCGCTGCAGCTCTTGTGGCGGTCCCTTGATGCCGGCTTGATTTTATAGCAGCGGCCCCCGGAGCGGCAACCGCACTGTTCCGGAAGGTTGGTATGCGCAGTTGCAGAGCTCGCACGTGTGACTGCCGATGATGCGGCTTGCAGGTGACGGTAGCAGCCGAGGGTGGAATGAGTGGTTGGCTGGGTAAGCGGTAATCTGCATAAATAAGAGAAGACTTAGACGTTGCACGTTTCGGTGTCGCTCCTGCTCTTGTGGCGGTCCCTTGATGCCGGCTTGATTTTATAGCAGCGGTTACCGGAAGGGCGACCGCACTGTTCCGGAAGGTTGGTATGCGCAGGAGCAGAGCCCGCACGTGTGAGTGGCGATGATACGGCTTGCAGGTGAGGGTAGCTGGCGATAGTGGAAGGAGTGGTTGACTGCGTAAGAGGGAATCTGCACACAAATAAGAGAAGACTTAGGCGTTGCACGTTTCGCTGTCGCTGCAGCTCTTGTGGCGGTCCCTTGATGCCGGCTTGATTTTATAGCAGCGGCCCCCGGAACGACGACCGCACTGTTCCGGAATGTTGGTATGCGCAGGTGCAGAGCCCGCACGTGTAACTGGCGATGGTGCGGCTTGCAGGTGAGGGTAGCAGGCGAGGGTGGAATGAGTGGTTGGCTGGGTAAGCGGTAATCTGCATAAATAAGAGAAGACTTAGACGTTGCACATTTCGGTGTCGCTCCTGCACTTGTGGCAGTCCCTTGATGCCGGCTTGATTTCATAGCAGCGTCCACCTGAAGAGCGACCGCACTGTTCCGGAAGGTTCGTATGCGCAGGTGCAGAGCCCGCACGTGTAACTGGCGATGATGCGGCTTGCAGGTGAAGGTAGCAGGCGAGGGTGGAAGGAGTGGTTGGCTGGGAAAGCGGGAATCTGCACACAATTAAGAGAAGACTTAGACGTTGCACGTTCCGGTGTCGCTGCAGCTCTTGTGGCGGTCCCTTGATGCCGGCTTGATTTTATAGCAGCGGCCCCCGGAACGACGACCGCACTGTTCCGGAATGTTGGTATGCGCAGGTGCAGAGCCCGCACGTGTAACTGGCGATGGTGCGGCTTGCAGGTGAGGGTAGCAGGCGAGGGTGGAATGAGTGGTTGGCTGGGTAAGCGGTAATCTGCATAAATAAGAGAAGACTTAGACGTTGCACATTTCGGTGTCGCTCCTGCACTTGTGGCAGTCCCTTGATGCCGGCTTGATTTTATAGCAGCGTCCACCTGAAGAGCGACCGCACTGTTCCGGAAGGTTCGTATGCGCAGGTGCAGAGCCCGCACGTGTAACTGGCGATGATGCGGCTTGCAGGTGAAGGTAGCAGGCGAGGGTGGAATGAGTGGTTGGCTGGGTAAGCGGTAATCATCGCAAATAAGAGACTTAGACGTTGCACGTTTCGGTGTCGCTCCTGCTCTTATGGCGGTCCATTGATGCCGGCTTGATTTTATAGCAGCGGCCACCCGAAGGGCGACCGCACTGTTCCGGAAGATTGTTATGCGCAGGTGCAGTGCCCGCACGTGTAACTGGCGATAATGCGGCTTGCAGGTGAGGGTAGCAGGCGAGGGTGGAAGGAGTGGTTGGCTCGGTAAGCGGGAATCTGCACACAAATAAGAGAAGACTTAGACGTTGCACGTTTCGGTGTCGCTCCTGCTCTTATGGCGGTCCCTTGATGCCGGCTTGATTTTATAGCAGCGGCCACCCGAAGGGCGACCGCACTGTTCCGGAAGATTGGTATGCGCAGGTGCAGAGCCCGCACGTGTAACTGGTGATGATGCGGCTTGCAGGTGAGGGTAGCAGGTGAGGTAGGAATGAGTGGTTGGCTGGGTAAGCGGGAATCTGCACACAAATAAGAGAAGACTTAGACGTTGCACGTTTCGCTGTCGCTGCAGCTCTTGTGGCGGTCCCTTGATGCCGGCTTGATTTTATAGCAGCGGCCACCCGAAGGGCGACCGCACTGTTCCGGAAGATTGTTATGCGCAGGTGCAGTGCCCGCACGTGTAACTGGAGATAATGCGGCTTGCAGGTGAGGGTAGCAGGCGAGGGTGGAAGGAGTGGTTGGCTCGGTAAGCGGGAATCTGCACACAAATAAGAGAAGACTTAGACGTTGCACGTTTCGGTGTCGCTCTTGCTCTTATGGCGGTCCATTGATGCCGGCTTGATTTTATAGCAGCGGCCACCCGAAGGGCGACCGCACTGTTCCGGAAGATTGGTATGCGCAGGTGCAGAGCCCGCACGTGTAACTGGTGATGATGCGGCTTGCAGGTGAGGGTAGCAGGTGAGATAGGAATGAGTGGTTGGCTGGGTAAGCGGGAATCTGCACACAAATAAGAGAAGACTTAGACGTTGCACGTTTCGCTGTCGCTGCAGCTCTTGTGGCGGTCCCTTGATGCCGGCTTGATTTTATAGCAGCGGCCACCGGAAGAGCGACCGCACTGTTCCGGAAGGTTGGTATGCGCAGGTGCAGAGCCCGCACGTGTAACTGGCGATGATGCGGCTTGCAGGTGAGGGTAGCAGTCGAGGGGGGAAGGAGTGGTTGGCTGGGAAAGCGTTAATCTGCACACAAATAAGAGAAGACTTAGACGTTGCACGTTCCGGTGTCGCCCCTGCTCTTGTGGCGGTCCCTTGATGCCGGCTTGAATTTATAGCAGCGGCCACCGGAAGGGCGAACGCACTGTTCCGGAAGGATCGTATGCGCAGGTGCAGAGCCCGCACGTGTAACTGGCGATGATGCGGCTTGCAGGTGAGGGTAGCAGTCGAGGGGGGAAGGAGTGGTTGGCTGGGAAAGCGTTAATCTGCACACAAATAAGAGAAGACTTAGACGTTGCACGTTCCGGTGTCGCCCCTGCTCTCGTGGCGGTTCCTTGATGCCGGCTTGATTTTATAGCAGCGGCCAACCGAAGGGCGACCGCACTGTTCCGGAAGGTTGGTACGCGGAGGTGCAGAGCCCGCACGTGTAACTGGCGATGATTCCGCTTGCAGGTGAGGGTGGAATGAGTGGTTGGCTGGGTAAGCGGGAATCTGCACACAAATAAGAGAAGACTTAGACGTTGCACGTTTCGCTGTCGCTGCAGCTCTTGTGGCGGTCCCTTGATGCTGGCTTGATTTTATAGCAGCGGCCCCCGGAACGGCGACCGCACTGTTCTGGAAGGTTGGTATGCGCAGGTGCAGAGCCCGCACGTGTAACTGGCGATGATGCGGCTTGCAGGTGAGAGTAGCAGGCGAGGGAGGAATGAGTGGTTGGCTGGGTAAGCGGTAATCTGCACAAATAAGAGAAGACATAGACGTTGCACGTTTCAGTGTCGCTCCTGCTCTTGTGGCAGTCCCTTGATACCGGCTTGATTTTATAGCAGCGTCCACCGGAAGAGCGACCGCACTGTTCCGGAAGGATCGTATGCGCAGGTGCAGAGCCCGCACGTGTAACTGGCGATGATGCGGCTTGCAGGTGAGGGTAGCAGTCGAGGGTGGAAGGAGTGGTTGGCTGGGAAAGCGGGAATCTGCATAAATAAGAGAAGACTTAGACGTTGCACATTTCGGTGTCGCTCCTGCACTTGTGGCGGTCCCTTGATGCCGACTTGATTTTATAGCAGCGGCCACCCGAAGGGCGACCGCACTGTTCCGGAAGATTGGTATGCGCAGGTGCAGAGCCCGCACGTGTAACTGCCGATGATGCGGCTTGCAGGTGAGGGTAGCAGTCGAGGGTGGAAGGAGTGGTTGGCTGGGAAAGCGGGAGTCTGCACACAATTAAGAGAAGACTTAGACGTTGCACGTTCCGGTGTCGCTGCAGCTCTTGTGGCGGTCCCTTGATGCCGGCTTGATTTTATAGCAGCGGCCCCCGGAACGACGACCGCACTGTTCCGGAAGGTTGGTATGCGCAGGTGCAGAGCTCGCACGTGTGACTGGCGATGATGCGGCTTGCAGGTGAGGGCAGCAGGCGAGGGTGGAAGGAGTGGTTGGCTGGGCAAGCGGGAATCTGCACACAAATAAGAGAAGACTTATACGTTGCACGTTCCGGTGTCGCTGCAGCTCTCGTGGCGGTTCCTTGATGCCGGCTTGATTTTATAGCAGCGGCCAACCGAAGGGCGACCGCACTGTTCCGGAAGGTTGGTATGCGGAGGTGCAGAGCCCGCACGTGTAACTGGCGATGATTCCGCTTGCAGGTGAGGGTGGAATGAGTGGTTGGCTGGGTAAGCGGGAATCTGCACACAAATAAGAGAAGACTTAGACGTTGCACGTTTCGCTGTCGCTGCAGCTCTTGTGGCGGTCCCTTGATGCCGGCTTGATTTTATAGCAGCGGCCCCCGGAACGGCGACCGCACTGTTCTGGAAGGTTGGTATGCGCAGGTGCAGAGCCCGCACGTGTAACTGGCGATGATGCGGCTTGCAGGTGAGAGTAGCAGGCGAGGGAGGAATGAGTGGTTGGCTGGGTAAGCGGTAATCTGCACAAATAAGAGAAGACATAGACGTTGCACGTTTCAGTGTCGCTCCTGCTCTTGTGGCAGTCCCTTGATAGCGGCTTGATTTTATAGCAGCGTCCACCGGAAGAGCGACCGCACTGTTCCGGAAGGATCGTATGCGCAGGTGCAGAGCCCGCACGTGTAACTGGCGATGATGCGGCTTGCAGGTGAGGGTAGCAGTCGAAGGTGGAAGGAGTGGTTGGCTGGGAAAGCGGGAATCTGCACACAATTAAGAGAAGACTTAGACGTTGCACGTTCCGGTGTCGCTGCAGCTCTTGTGGCGGTCCCTTGATGCCGGCTTGATTTTATAGCAGCGGCCCCCGGAACGGCGACCGCACTGTTCCCGAAGGTTGGTATGCGCAGGTGCACAGCCCGCACGTGTAACTGGCGATGATGCGGCTTGCAGGTGAGGGTAGCAGGCGAGGGTGGAATGAGTGGTTGGCTGGGTAAGCGGTAATCTGCATAAATAAGAGAAGACTTAGACGTTGCACATTTCGGTGTCGCTCCTGCACTTGTGGCGGTCCCTTGATGCCGACTTGATTTTATAGCAGCGGCCACCCGAAGGGCGACCGCACTGTTCCGGAAGGTTGGTATGCGCAGGTGCAGAGCCCGCACGTGTAACTGGCGATGATGCGGCTTGCAGGTGAGGGTAGCAGGTGAGGGTGGAATGAGTGGTTGGCTGGGTAAGCGGGAATCTGCACACAAATAAGAGAAGACTTAGACGTTGCACGTTCCGGTGTCGCTCCTGCTCTTGTGGCGGTCCCTTGATGCCGGCTTGATTTTATAGCAGCGGCCACCGGAAGGGCGCCCGCACTGTTCCGGAAGGTTGGCATGCGCAGGAGCAGAGCCCGCACGTGTAAGTGGCGATGATACGGCTTGCAGGTGAGGGTAGCTGGCGATAGTGGAAGGAGTGGTTGACTGCGTAAGAGGGAATCTGCACACAAATAAGAGAAGACTTAGACGTTGCACGTTTCGTTGTCGCTGCAGCTCTTGTGGCGGTCCCTTGATGCGGGCTTGATTTTATAGCACCGGCCCCCGGAAGGGCGACCGCACTGTTCCGGAAGGTTGGTATGCGCAGGTGCAGAGCCCGCACGTGCAACTGGCGATGATTCGGCTTGTAGGTGAAGGTAGCTGGCGAGGGTGGAAGGAGTGGTTGGCTGCGTAAGCGGGAATCTGCACACAAATAAGAGAAGACATGGACATTGCACGTTTCGGTGTCGCTCCTGCTCTTGTGGCGGCCCCTTGATGCCGGCTTGATTTTATAGCAGCGGCCACCGGAAAGGCGACCGCACTGTTCCGGTAGGTTGGTATGCGCAGGTGCAGAGCCTGCACGTGTCACTGGTGATGATGCTGCTTGCAGGTGAAGGTAACAGTCGAGGATGGAAGGAGTGGTTGGCTGGGAAAGCGGGAATCTGCACGCAAATAAGAGACGACTTAGACGTTGCACGTTCCGGTGTCGCTCCTGCTCTTGTAGCGGTCCCTTGATGCCGGCTTGATTTTATAGCAGCGGTTACCGGAAGGGCGACCGCACTGTTCCGGAAGGTTGGTATGCGCAGGAGCAGAGCCCGCACGTGTAAGTGTGCGATGATACGGCTTGCAGGTGCGGGTAGCTGGCGATAGTGGAAGGAGTGGTTGACTGCGTAAGAGGGAATCTGCACACAAATAAGAGAAGACTTAGACGTTGCACGTTTCGCTGTCGCTGCAGCTCTTGTGGCGGTCCCTTGATGCCGGCTTGATTTTATAGCAGCGGCCCCCGGAGCTGCAACCGCACTGTTCCGGAAGGTTGGTATGCGCAGGTGCAGAGCTCGCACGTGTGACGGCCGATGATGCGGCTTGCAGGTGAGGGTAGCAGCCGAGGGTGGAATGAGTGGTTGGCTGGGTAAGCGGTAATCTGCATAAATAAGAGAAGACTTAGACGTTGCACGTTTCGGTGTCGCTCCTGCTCTTGTGGCGGTCCCTTGATGCCGGCTTGATTTTATAGCAGCGGTTACCGGAAGGGCGACCGCACTGTTCCGGAAGGTTGGTATGCGCAGGAGCAGAGCCCGCACGTGTAAGTGGCGATGATACGGCTTGCAGGTGAGGGTAGCTGGCGATAGTGGAAGGAGTGGTTGACTGCGTAAGAGGGAATCTGCACACAAATAAGAGAAGACTTAGACGTTGCACGTTTCGCTGTCGCTGCAGCTCTTGTGGCTGTCCCTTGACGCCGGCTTCATTTTATAGCAGCGGCCCCCGGAACGGCGACCGCACTGTTCTGGAAGGTTGATATGAGCAGGTGCAGAGCCCGCACGTGTAACTGGCGATGATGCGGCTTGCAGGTGAGGGTAGCAGGCGAGGGAGGAATGAGTGGTTGGCTGGGTAAGCGGTAATCTGCACAAATAAGAGAAGACATAGACGTTGCACGTTTCAGTGTCACTCCTGCTCTTGTGGCAGTCCCTTGATACCGGCTTGATTTTATAGCAGCGTCCACCGGAAGAGCGACCGCACTGTTCCGGAAGGATCGTATGCGCAGGTGCAGAGCCCGCACGTGTAACTGGCGATGATGCGGCTTGCAGGTGAGAGTAGCAGGCGAGGGAGGAATGAGTGGTTGGCTGGGTAAGCGGTAATCTGCACAAATAAGAGAAGACATAGACGTTGCACGTTTCAGTGTCGCTCCTGCTCTTGTGGCAGTCCCTTGATACCGGCTTGATTTTATAGCAGCGTCCACCGGAAGAGCGACCGCACTGTTCCGGAAGGATCGTATGCGCAGGTGCAGAGCCCGCACGTGTAACTGGCGATGATGCGGCTTGCAGGTGAGGGTAGCAGTCGAGGGTGGAAGGAGTGGTTGGCTGGGAAAGCGGGAATCTGCATAAATAAGAGAAGACTTAGACGTTGCACATTTCGGTGTCGCTCCTGCACTTGTGGCGGTCCCTTGATGCCGACTTGATTTTATAGCAGCGGCCACCCGAAGGGCGACCGCACTGTTCCGGAAGATTGGTATGCGCAGGTGCAGAGCCCGCACGTGTAACTGCCGATGATGCGGCTTGCAGGTGAGGGTAGCAGTCGAGGGTGGAAGGAGTGGTTGGCTGGGAAAGCGGGAGTCTGCACACAATTAAGAGAAGACTTAGACGTTGCACGTTCCGGTGTCGCTGCAGCTCTTGTGGCGGTCCCTTGATGCCGGCTTGATTTTATAGCAGCGGCCCCCGGAACGACGACCGCACTGTTCCGGAAGGTTGGTATGCGCAGGTGCAGAGCTCGCACGTGTGACTGGCGATGATGCGGCTTGCAGGTGAGGGCAGCAGGCGAGGGTGGAAGGAGTGGTTGGCTGGGCAAGCGGGAATCTGCACACAAATAAGAGAAGACTTATACGTTGCACGTTCCGGTGTCGCTGCAGCTCTCGTGGCGGTTCCTTGATGCCGGCTTGATTTTATAGCAGCGGCCAACCGAAGGGCGACCGCACTGTTCCGGAAGGTTGGTATGCGGAGGTGCAGAGCCCGCACGTGTAACTGGCGATGATTCCGCTTGCAGGTGAGGGTGGAATGAGTGGTTGGCTGGGTAAGCGGGAATCTGCACACAAATAAGAGAAGACTTAGACGTTGCACGTTTCGCTGTCGCTGCAGCTCTTGTGGCGGTCCCTTGATGCCGGCTTGATTTTATAGCAGCGGCCCCCGGAACGGCGACCGCACTGTTCTGGAAGGTTGGTATGCGCAGGTGCAGAGCCCGCACGTGTAACTGGCGATGATGCGGCTTGCAGGTGAGAGTAGCAGGCGAGGGAGGAATGAGTGGTTGGCTGGGTAAGCGGTAATCTGCACAAATAAGAGAAGACATAGACGTTGCACGTTTCAGTGTCGCTCCTGCTCTTGTGGCAGTCCCTTGATAGCGGCTTGATTTTATAGCAGCGTCCACCGGAAGAGCGACCGCACTGTTCCGGAAGGATCGTATGCGCAGGTGCAGAGCCCGCACGTGTAACTGGCGATGATGCGGCTTGCAGGTGAGGGTAGCAGTCGAAGGTGGAAGGAGTGGTTGGCTGGGAAAGCGGGAATCTGCACACAATTAAGAGAAGACTTAGACGTTGCACGTTCCGGTGTCGCTGCAGCTCTTGTGGCGGTCCCTTGATGCCGGCTTGATTTTATAGCAGCGGCCCCCGGAACGGCGACCGCACTGTTCCCGAAGGTTGGTATGCGCAGGTGCACAGCCCGCACGTGTAACTGGCGATGATGCGGCTTGCAGGTGAGGGTAGCAGGCGAGGGTGGAATGAGTGGTTGGCTGGGTAAGCGGTAATCTGCATAAATAAGAGAAGACTTAGACGTTGCACATTTCGGTGTCGCTCCTGCACTTGTGGCGGTCCCTTGATGCCGACTTGATTTTATAGCAGCGGCCAACCGAAGGGCGACCGCACTGTTCCGGAAGGTTGGTATGCGGAGGTGCAGAGCCCGCACGTGTAACTGGCGATGATTCCGCTTGCAGGTGAGGGAGGAATGAGTGGTTGGCTGGGTAAGCGGTAATCTGCACAAATAAGAGAAGACATAGACGTTGCACGTTTCAGTGTCACTCCTGCTCTTGTGGCAGTCCCTTGATACCGGCTTGATTTTATAGCAGCGTCCACCGGAAGAGCGACCGCACTGTTCCGGAAGGATCGTATGCGCAGGTGCAGAGCCCGCACGTGTAACTGGCGATGATGCGGCTTGCAGGTGAGAGTAGCAGGCGAGGGAGGAATGAGTGGTTGGCTGGGTAAGCGGTAATCTGCACAAATAAGAGAAGACATAGACGTTGCACGTTTCAGTGTCGCTCCTGCTCTTGTGGCAGTCCCTTGATACCGGCTTGATTTTATAGCAGCGTCCACCGGAAGAGCGACCGCACTGTTCCGGAAGGATCGTATGCGCAGGTGCAGAGCCCGCACGTGTAACTGGCGATGATGCGGCTTGCAGGTGAGGGTAGCAGTCGAGGGTGGAAGGAGTGGTTGGCTGGGAAAGCGGGAATCTGCATAAATAAGAGAAGACTTAGACGTTGCACATTTCGGTGTCGCTCCTGCACTTGTGGCGGTCCCTTGATGCCGACTTGATTTTATAGCAGCGGCCACCCGAAGGGCGACCGCACTGTTCCGGAAGATTGGTATGCGCAGGTGCAGAGCCCGCACGTGTAACTGCCGATGATGCGGCTTGCAGGTGAGGGTAGCAGTCGAGGGTGGAAGGAGTGGTTGGCTGGGAAAGCGGGAGTCTGCACACAATTAAGAGAAGACTTAGACGTTGCACGTTCCGGTGTCGCTGCAGCTCTTGTGGCGGTCCCTTGATGCCGGCTTGATTTTATAGCAGCGGCCCCCGGAACGACGACCGCACTGTTCCGGAAGGTTGGTATGCGCAGGTGCAGAGCTCGCACGTGTGACTGGCGATGATGCGGCTTGCAGGTGAGGGCAGCAGGCGAGGGTGGAAGGAGTGGTTGGCTGGGCAAGCGGGAATCTGCACACAAATAAGAGAAGACTTATACGTTGCACGTTCCGGTGTCGCTGCAGCTCTCGTGGCGGTTCCTTGATGCCGGCTTGATTTTATAGCAGCGGCCAACCGAAGGGCGACCGCACTGTTCCGGAAGGTTGGTATGCGGAGGTGCAGAGCCCGCACGTGTAACTGGCGATGATTCCGCTTGCAGGTGAGGGTGGAATGAGTGGTTGGCTGGGTAAGCGGGAATCTGCACACAAATAAGAGAAGACTTAGACGTTGCACGTTTCGCTGTCGCTGCAGCTCTTGTGGCGGTCCCTTGATGCCGGCTTGATTTTATAGCAGCGGCCCCCGGAACGGCGACCGCACTGTTCTGGAAGGTTGGTATGCGCAGGTGCAGAGCCCGCACGTGTAACTGGCGATGATGCGGCTTGCAGGTGAGAGTAGCAGGCGAGGGAGGAATGAGTGGTTGGCTGGGTAAGCGGTAATCTGCACAAATAAGAGAAGACATAGACGTTGCACGTTTCAGTGTCGCTCCTGCTCTTGTGGCAGTCCCTTGATAGCGGCTTGATTTTATAGCAGCGTCCACCGGAAGAGCGACCGCACTGTTCCGGAAGGATCGTATGCGCAGGTGCAGAGCCCGCACGTGTAACTGGCGATGATGCGGCTTGCAGGTGAGGGTAGCAGTCGAAGGTGGAAGGACTGGTTGGCTGGGAAAGCGGGAATCTGCACACAATTAAGAGAAGACTTAGACGTTGCACGTTCCGGTGTCGCTGCAGCTCTTGTGGCGGTCCCTTGATGCCGGCTTGATTTTATAGCAGCGGCCCCCGGAACGGCGACCGCACTGTTCCCGAAGGTTGGTATGCGCAGGTGCACAGCCCGCACGTGTAACTGGCGATGATGCGGCTTGCAGGTGAGGGTAGCAGGCGAGGGTGGAATGAGTGGTTGGCTGGGTAAGCGGTAATCTGCATAAATAAGAGAAGACTTAGACGTTGCACATTTCGGTGTCGCTCCTGCACTTGTGGCGGTCCCTTGATGCCGACTTGATTTTATAGCAGCGGCCACCCGAAGGGCGACCGCACTGTTCCGGAAGGTTGGTATGCGCAGGTGCAGAGCCCGCACGTGTAACTGGCGATGATGCGGCTTGCAGGTGAGGGTAGCAGGTGAGGGTGGAATGAGTGGTTGGCTGGGTAAGCGGGAATCTGCACACAAATAAGAGAAGACTTAGACGTTGCACGTTCCGGTGTCGCTCCTGCTCTTGTGGCGGTCCCTTGATGCCGGCTTGATTTTATAGCAGCGGCCACCGGAAGGGCGCCCGCACTGTTCCGGAAGGTTGGCATGCGCAGGAGCAGAGCCCGCACGTGTAAGTGGCGATGATACGGCTTGCAGGTGAGGGTAGCTGGCGATAGTGGAAGGAGTGGTTGACTGCGTAAGAGGGAATCTGCACACAAATAAGAGAAGACTTAGACGTTGCACGTTTCGTTGTCGCTGCAGCTCTTGTGGCGGTCCCTTGATGCGGGCTTGATTTTATAGCACCGGCCCCCGGAAGGGCGACCGCACTGTTCCGGAAGGTTGGTATGCGCAGGTGCAGAGCCCGCACGTGCAACTGGCGATGATTCGGCTTGTAGGTGAAGGTAGCTGGCGAGGGTGGAAGGAGTGGTTGGCTGCGTAAGCGGGAATCTGCACACAAATAAGAGAAGACATGGACATTGCACGTTTCGGTGTCGCTCCTGCTCTTGTGGCGGCCCCTTGATGCCGGCTTGATTTTATAGCAGCGGCCACCGGAAAGGCGACCGCACTGTTCCGGTAGGTTGGTATGCGCAGGTGCAGAGCCTGCACGTGTCACTGGTGATGATGCTGCTTGCAGGTGAAGGTAACAGTCGAGGATGGAAGGAGTGGTTGGCTGGGAAAGCGGGAATCTGCACGCAAATAAGAGACGACTTAGACGTTGCACGTTCCGGTGTCGCTCCTGCTCTTGTAGCGGTCCCTTGATGCCGGCTTGATTTTATAGCAGCGGTTACCGGAAGGGCGACCGCACTGTTCCGGAAGGTTGGTATGCGCAGGAGCAGAGCCCGCACGTGTAAGTGTGCGATGATACGGCTTGCAGGTGCGGGTAGCTGGCGATAGTGGAAGGAGTGGTTGACTGCGTAAGAGGGAATCTGCACACAAATAAGAGAAGACTTAGACGTTGCACGTTTCGCTGTCGCTGCAGCTCTTGTGGCGGTCCCTTGATGCCGGCTTGATTTTATAGCAGCGGCCCCCGGAGCTGCAACCGCACTGTTCCGGAAGGTTGGTATGCGCAGGTGCAGAGCTCGCACGTGTGACGGCCGATGATGCGGCTTGCAGGTGAGGGTAGCAGCCGAGGGTGGAATGAGTGGTTGGCTGGGTAAGCGGTAATCTGCATAAATAAGAGAAGACTTAGACGTTGCACGTTTCGGTGTCGCTCCTGCTCTTGTGGCGGTCCCTTGATGCCGGCTTGATTTTATAGCAGCGGTTACCGGAAGGGCGACCGCACTGTTCCGGAAGGTTGGTATGCGCAGGAGCAGAGCCCGCACGTGTAAGTGGCGATGATACGGCTTGCAGGTGAGGGTAGCTGGCGATAGTGGAAGGAGTGGTTGACTGCGTAAGAGGGAATCTGCACACAAATAAGAGAAGACTTAGACGTTGCACGTTTCGCTGTCGCTGCAGCTCTTGTGGCTGTCCCTTGACGCCGGCTTCATTTTATAGCAGCGGCCCCCGGAACGGCGACCGCACTGTTCTGGAAGGTTGATATGAGCAGGTGCAGAGCCCGCACGTGTAACTGGCGATGATGCGGCTTGCAGGTGAGGGTAGCAGGCGAGGGAGGAATGAGTGGTTGGCTGGGTAAGCGGTAATCTGCACAAATAAGAGAAGACATAGACGTTGCACGTTTCAGTGTCACTCCTGCTCTTGTGGCAGTCCCTTGATACCGGCTTGATTTTATAGCAGCGTCCACCGGAAGAGCGACCGCACTGTTCCGGAAGGATCGTATGCGCAGGTGCAGAGCCCGCACGTGTAACTGGCGATGATGCGCCTTGCAGGTGAGGGTAGCAGTCGAGGGTGGAAGGAGTGGTTGGCTGGGAAAGCGGGAATCTGCACACAATTAAGAGAAGACTTAGACGTTGCACGTTCCGGTGTCGCTGCAGCTCTTGTGGCGGTCCCTTGATGCCGGCTTGATTTTATAGCAGCGGCCCCCGGAACGAGGACCGCACTGTTCCGGAAGGTTGGTATGCGCAGGTGCAGAGCCCGCACGTGTAACTGGCGATGATGCGGCTTGCAGCTGAGGGTAGCAGGCGAGGGTGGAATGAGTGGTTGGCTGGGTAAGCGGTAATCTGCATAAATAAGAGAAGACTTAGACGTTGCACATTTCGGTGTCGGTCCTGCACTTGTGGCGGTCCCTTGATGCCGGCTTGATTTTATAGCAGCGTCCACCCGAAGGGCGACCGCAGTGTTCCGGAAGATTGTTATGCGCAGGTGCAGTGCCCGCACGTGTAACTGGCGATAATGCGGCTTGCTGGTGAGGGTAGCAGGCGAGGGTGGAAGGAGTGGTTGGCTCGGTAAGCGGGAATCTGCACACAAATAAGAGAAGACTTAGACGTTGCACGTTTCGGTGTCGCTCCTGCTCTTGTGGCGGTCCCTTGATGCCGGCTTGATTTTATAGCAGCGGCCACCCGAAGGGCGACCGCACTGTTCCGGAAGATTGGTATGCGCAGGTGCAGAGCCCGCACGTGTAACTGGTGATGATGCGGCTTGCAGGTGAGGGTAGCAGGTGAGGTAGGAATGAGTGGTTGGCTGGGTAAGCGGGAATCTGCACACAAATAAGAGAAGACTTAGACGTTGCACGTTTCGCTGTCGCTGCAGCTCTTGTGGCGGTCCCTTGATGCCGGCTTGATTTTATAGCAGCGGCCACCCGAAGGGCGACCGCACTGTTCCGGAAGGTTGGTATGCGCAGGTGCAGAGCCCGCACGTGTAACTGGCGATGATGCGGCTTGCAGGTGAGGGTAGCAGGTGAGGGTGGAATGAGTGGTTGGCTGGGTAAGCGGGAATCTGCACACAAATAAGAGAAGACTTGGACGTTGCACGCTTCGCTGTCGCTGCAGCTCTTGTGGCGGTCCCTTGATGCCGGCTTGAATTTATAGCAGCGGCCCCCGGAACGGTGACCGCACTGTTCTGGAAGGTTGGTATGCGCAGGTGCAGAGCTCGCACGTGTGACTGGCGATGATGCGGCTTGCAGGTGAGGGCAGCAGGCGAGGGTGGAAGGAGTGGTTGGCTGGGCAAGCGGGAATCTGCACACAAATAAGAGAAGACTTATACGTTGCACGTTCCGGTGTCGCTCCTGCTCTTGTGGCGGTCCCTTGATGCCGGCTTGATTTTATAGCAGCGGCCACCGGAAGGGCGACCGCACTGTTCCGGAAGGTTGGCATGCGCAGGAGCAGAGCCCGCACGTGTAAGTGGCGATGATACGGCTTGCAGGTGAGGGTAGCTGGCGATAGTGGAAGGAGTGGTTGACTGCGTAAGAGGGAATCTGCACACAAATAAGAGAAGACTTAGACGTTGCACGTTTCGGTGTCGCTCCTGCTCTTGTGGCAGTCCCTTGATACCGGCTTGATTTTATAGCAGCGTCCACCGGAAGAGCGACCGCACTGTTCCGGAAGGATCGTATGCGCAGGTGCAGAGCCCGCACGTGTAACTGGCGATGATGCGGCTTGCAGGTGAGGGTAGCAGTCGAGGGTGGAAGGAGTGGTTGGCTGGAAAAGCGGGAATCTGCACACAATTAAGAGAAGACTTAGACGTTGCACGTTGCGGTGTCGCTGCAGCTCTTGTGGCGGTCCCTTGATGCCGGCTTGATTTTATAGCAGCGGCCCCCGGAACGACGACCGCACTGTTCCGGAAGGTTGGTATGCGCAGGTGCAGAGCCCGCACGTGTAACTGGCGATAGTGCGGCTTGCAGGTGAGGGTAGCAGGCGAGGGTGGAATGAGTGGTTGGCTGGGTAAGCGATAATCTGCATAAATAAGAGAAGACTTAGACGTTGCACATTTCGGTGTCGCTCCTGCACTTGTGGCGGTCCCTTGATGCCGGCTTGATTTTATAGCAGCGTCCACCTGAAGAGCGACCGCACTGTTCCGGAAGGTTCGTATGCGCAGGTGCAGAGCCCGCACGTGTAACTGGCGATGATGCGGCTTGCAGGTGAAGGTAGCAGGCGAGGGTGGAATGAGTGGTTGGCTGGGTAAGCGGTAATCATCGCAAATAAGAGACTTAGACGTTGCACGTTTCGGTGTCGCTCCTGCTCTTATGGCAGTCCATTGATGCCGGCTTGATTTTATAGCAGCGGCCACCCGAAGGGCGACCGCACTGTTCCGGAAGATTGTTATGCGCAGGTGCAGTGCCCGCACGTGTAACTGGCGATAATGCGGCTTGCAGGTGAGGGTAGCAGGCGAGGGTGGAAGGAGTGGTTGGCTCGGTAAGCGGGAATCTGAACACAAATAAGAGAAGACTTAGACGTTGCACGTTTCGGTGTCGCTCCTGCTCTTGTGGCGGTCCCTTGATGCCGGCTTGATTTTATAGCAGCGGCCACCCGGAGGGCGACCGCACTGTTCCGGAAGATTGGTATGCGCAGGTGCAGAGCCCGCACGTGTAACTGGTGATGATGCGGCTTGCAGGTGAGGGTAGCAGGTGAGGTAGGAATGAGTGGTTGGCTGGGTAAGCGGGAATCTGCACACAAATAAGAGAAGACTTAGACGTTGCACGTTTCGCTGTCGCTGCAGCTCTTGTGGCGGTCCCTTGATGCCGGCTTGATTTTATAGCAGCGGCCACCGGAAGAGCGACCGCACTGTTCCAGAAGGTTGGTATGCGCAGGTGCAGAGCCCGCACGTGTAACTGGCGATGATGCGGCTTGCAGGTGAGGGTAGCAGTCGAGGGGGGAAGGAGTGGTTGGCTGGGAAAGCGGGAATCTGCACACAAATAAGAGAAGACTTAAACGTTGCACGTTCCGGTGTCGCCCCTGCTCTTGTGGCGGTCCCTTGATGCCGGCTTGAATTTATAGCAGCGGCCACCGGAAGGGCGACCGCACTGTTCCGGAAGGTTGGTATGCTCAGGTGCAGAGCCCGCACGTGTAACTGGCGTTGATGCGGCTTGCAGGCGAGGGTGGAATGAGTGGTTGGTTGGGTAAGCGGGAATCTGCACACAAATAAGAGAAGACGTAGATGTTGCATGTTTCGCTGTCGCTGCAGCTCTCGTGGCGGTTCCTTGATGCCGGCTTGATTTTATAGCAGCGGCCAACCGAAGGGCGACCGCACTGTTCCGGAAGGTTGGTATGCGGAGGTGCAGAGCCCGCACGTGTAACTGGCGATGATTCCGCTTGCAGGTGAGGGTGGAATGAGTGGTTGGCTGGGTAAGCGGGAATCTGCACACAAATAAGAGAAGACTTAGACGTTGCACGTTTCGCTGTCGCTGCAGCTCTTGTGGCGGTCCCTTGATGCCGGCTTGATTTTATAGCAGCGGCCCCCGGAACGGCGACCGCACTGTTCTGGAAGGTTGGTATGCGCAGGTGCAGAGCCCGCACGTGTAACTGGCGATGATGCGGCTTGCAGGTGAGAGTAGCAGGCGAGGGAGGAATGAGTGGTTGGCTGGGTAAGCGGTAATCTGCACAAATAAAAGAAGACATAGACGTTGCACGTTTCAGTGTCGCTCCTGCTCTTGTGGCAGTCCCTTGATAGCGGCTTGATTTTATAGCAGCGTCCACCGGAAGAGCGACCGCACTGTTCCGGAAGGATCGTATGCGCAGGTGCAGAGCCCGCACGTGTAACTGGCGATGATGCGGCTTGCAGGTGAGGGTAGCAGTCGAGGGTGGTAGGAGTGGTTGGCTGGGTAAGCGGTAATCTGCATAAATAAGAGAAGACTTAGACGTTGCACATTTCGGTGTCGCTCCTGCACTTGTGGCGGTCCCTTGATGCCGGCTTGATTTTATAGCAGCGTCCACCTGAAGAGCGACCGCACTGTTCCGAAGGTTCGTATGCGCAGGTGCAGAGCCCGCACGTGTAAATGGCGATGATGCGGCTTGCAGGTGAAGGTAGCAGGCGAGGGTGGAATGAGTGGTTGGCTGGGTAAGCGGTAATCATCGCAAATAAGAGACTTAGACGTTGCACGTTTCGGTGTCGCTCCTGCTCTTATGGCAGTCCATTGATGCCGGCTTGATTTTATAGCAGCGGCCACCCGAAGGGCGACCGCACTGTTCCGGAAGATTGTTATGCGCAGGTGCAGTGCCCGCACGTGTAACTGGCGATAATGCGGCTTGCAGGTGAGGGTAGCAGGCGAGGGTGGAAGGAGTGGTTGGCTCGGTAAGCGGGAATCTGCACACAAATAAGAGAAGACTTAGACGTTGCACGTTTCGGTGTCGCTCCTGCTCTTGTGGCGGTCCCTTGATGCCGGCTTGATTTTATAGCAGCGGCCACCCGAAGGGCGACCGCACTGTTCCGGAAGATTGGTATGCGCAGGTGCAGAGCCCGCACGTGTAACTGGTGATGATGCGGCTTGCAGGTGAGGGTAGCAGGTGAGGTAGGAATGAGTGGTTGGCTGGGTAAGCGGGAATCTGCACACAAATAAGAGAAGACTTAGACGTTGCACGTTTCGCTGTCGCTGCAGCTCTTGTGGCGGTCCCTTGATGCCGGCTTGATTTTATAGCAGCGGCCACCGGAAGAGCGACCGCACTGTTCCGGAAGGTTGGTATGCGCAGGTGCAGAGCCCGCACGTGTAACTGGCGATGATGCGGCTTGCAGGTGAGGGTAGCAGTCGAGGGGGGAAGGAGTGGTTGGCTGGGAAAGCGGGAATCTGGACACAAATAAGAGAAGACGTAGATGTTGCATGTTTCGCTGTCGCTGCAGCTCTCGTGGCGGTTCCTTGATGCCGGCTTGATTTTATAGCAGCGGCCAACCGAAGGGCGACCGCACTGTTCCGGAAGGTTGGTATGCGGAGGTGCAGAGCCCGCACGTGTAACTGGCGATGATTCCGCTTGCAGGTGAGGGTGGAATGAGTGGTTGGCTGGGTAAGCGGGAATCTGCACACAAATAAGAGAAGACTTAGACGTTGCACGTTTCGCTGTCGCTGCAGCTCTTGTGGCGGTCCCTTGATGCCGGCTTGATTTTATAGCAGCGGCCCCCGGAACGGCGACCGCACTGTTCTGGAAGGTTGGTATGCGCAGGTGCAGAGCCCGCACGTGTAACTGGCGATGATGCGGCTTGCAGGTGAGAGTAGCAGGCGAGGGAGGAATGAGTGGTTGGCTGGGTAAGCGGTAATCTGCACAAATAAGAGAAGACATAGACGTTGCACGTTTCAGTGTCGCTCCTGCTCTTGTGGCAGTCCCTTGATAGCGCTCTTGATTTTATAGCAGCGTCCACCGGAAGAGCGACCGCACTGTTCCGGAAGGATCGTATGCGCAGGTGCAGAGCCCGCTTGTCACTGAGCGAACCAGCTCGCTTCCACCCAGGGTAGCAGTCGAGGGTGGAAGGAGTGGTTGGCTGGGAAAGCGGGCATCTGCACACAAATAAGAGAAGACTTAGACGTTGCACGTTTCGGTGTCACTCCTGCTCTTATGGCGGTCCCTTGATGCCGGCTTGATTTTATAGCAGCGGCCACCCGAAGGGCGACCGCACTGTTCCGGAAGATTGTTATGCGCAGGTGCAGTGCCCGCACGTGTAACTGGCGATAATGCGGCTTGCAGGTGAGGGTAGCAGGCGACGGTGGAAGGAGTGGTTGGGTCGGTAAGCGGGAATCTGCACACAAATAAGAGAAGACTTAGACGTTGCACGTTTCGGTGTCGCTCCTGCTCTTATGGCGGTCCCTTGATGCCGGCTTGATTTTATAGCAGCGGCCACCCGAAGGGCGACCGCACTGTTCCGGAAGATTGGTATGCGCAGGTGCAGAGCCCGCACGTGTAACTGGTGATGATGCGGCTTGCAGGTGAGGGTAGCAGGTGAGGTAGGAATGAGGGGTTGGCTGGGTAAGCGGGAATCTGCACACAAATAAGAGAAGACTTAGACGTTGCACGTTTCGCTGTCGCTGCAGCTCTTGTGGCGGTCCCTTGATGCCGGCTTGATTTTATAGCAGCGGCCACCGGAAGAGCGACCGCACTGTTCCGGAAGGTTGGTATGCGCAGGTGCAGAGCCCGCACGTGTAACTGGCGATGATGCGGCTTGCAGGTGAGGGTAGCAGTCGAGGGGGGAAGGAGTGGTTGGCTGGGAAAGCGGGAATCTGCACACAAATAAAAGAAGACTTAGACGTTGCACGTTCCGGTGTCGCCCCTGCTCTTGTGGCGGTCCCTTGATGCCGGCTTGAATTTATAGCAGCGGCCACCGGAAGGGCGACCGCACTGTTCCGGAAGGTTGGTATGCTCAGGTGCAGAGCCCGCACGTGTAACTGGCGTTGATGCGGCTTGCAGGCGAGGGTAGCAGGCGAGGGTGGAATGAGTGGTTGGTTGGGTAAGCGGGAATCTGCACACAAATAAGAGAAGACGTAGATGTTGCATGTTTCGCTGTCGCTGCAGCTCTCGTGGCGGTTCCTTGATGCCGGCTTGATTTTATAGCAGCGGCCAACCGAAGGGCGACCGCACTGTTCCGGAAGGTTGGTATGCGGAGGTGCAGAGCCCGCACGTGTAACTGGCGATGATTCCGCTTGCAGGTGAGGGTGGAATGAGTGGTTGGCTGGGTAAGCGGGAATCTGCACACAAATAAGAGAAGACTTAGACGTTGCACGTTTCGCTGTCGCTGCAGCTCTTGTGGCGGTCCCTTGATGCCGGCTTGATTTTATAGCAGCGGCCCCCGGAACGGCGACCGCACTGTTCTGGAAGGTTGGTATGCGCAGGTGCACAGCCCGCACGTGTAACTGGCGATGATGCGGCTTGCAGGTGAGAGTAGCAGGCGAGGGAGGAATGAGTGGTTGGCTGGGTAAGCGGTAATCTGCACAAATAAGAGAAGACATAGACGTTGCACGTTTCAGTGTCGCTCCTGCTCTTGTGGCAGTCCCTTGATACCGGCTTGATTTTATAGCAGCGTCCACCGGAAGAGCGACCGCACTGTTCCGGAAGGATCGTATGCGCAGGTGCAGAGCCCGCACGTGTAACTGGCGATGATGCGGCTTGCAGGTGAGGGTAGCAGTCGAGGGTGGAAGGAGTGGTTGGCTGGGAAAGCGGGAATCTGCACACAATTAAGAGAAGACTTAGACGTTGGACGTTCCGGTGTCGCTGCAGCTCTTGTGGCGGTCCCTTGATGCCGGCTTGATTTTATAGCAGCGGCCCCCGGAACGGCGACCGCACTGTTCCCGAAGGTTGGTATGCGCAGGTGCACAGCCCGCACGTGTAACTGGCGATGATGCGGCTTGCAGGTGAGGGTAGCAGGCGAGGGTGGAATGAGTGGTTGGCTGGGTAAGCGGTTATCTGCATAAATAAGAGAAGACTTAGACGTTGCACATTTCGGTGTCGCTCCTGCACTTGTGGCGGTCCCTTGATGCCGACTTGATTTTATAGCAGCGGCCACCCGAAGGACGACCGCACTGTTCCGGAAGGTTGGTATGCGCAGGTGCAGAGCCCGCACGTGTAACTGGCGATGATGCGGCTTGCAGGTGAGGGTAGCAGGTGAGGGTGGAATGAGTGGTTGGCTGGGTAAGCGGGAATCTGCACACAAATAAGAGAAGACTTAGACGTTGCACGCTTCGCTGTCGCTGCAGCTCTTGTGGCGGTCCCTTGATGCCGGCTTGAATTTATAGCAGCGGCCCCCGGAACGGTGACCGCACTGTTCTGGAAGGTTGGTACGCGCAGGTGCAGAGCTCGCACGTGTGACTGGCGATGATGCGGCTTGCAGGTGAGGGCAGCAGGCGAGGGTGGAAGGAGTGGTTGGCTGGGCAAGCGGGAATCTGCACACAAATAAGAGAAGACTTATACGTTGCACGTTCCGGTGTCGCTCCTGCTCTTATGGCGGTCCCTTGATGCCAGCTTGATTTTATAGCAGCGGCCACCGGAAGGGCGACCGCACTGTTCCGGAAGGTTGGCATGCGCAGGAGCAGAGCCCGCACGTGTAAGTGGCGATGATACGGCTTGCAGGTGAGGGTAGCTGGCGATAGTGGAAGGAGTGGTTGACTGCGTAAGAGGGAATCTGCACACAAATAAGAGAAGACTTAGACGTTGCACGTTTCGGTGTCGCTCCTGCTCTTGTGGCAGTCCCTTGATACCGGCTTGATTTTATAGCAGCGTCCACCGGAAGAGCGACCGCACTGTTCCGGAAGGATCGTATGCGCAGGTGCAGAGCCCGCACGTGTAACTGGCGATGATGCGGCTTGCAGGTGAGGGTAGCAGTCGAGGGTGGAAGGAGTGGTTGGCTGGGAAAGCGGGAGTCTGCACACAATTAAGAGAAGACTTAGACGTTGCACGTTCCGGTGTCGCTGCAGCTCTTCTGGCGGTCCCTTGATGCCGGCTTGATTTTATAGCAGCGGCCCCCGGAACGACGACCGCACTGTTCCGGAAGGTTGGTATGCGCAGGTGCAGAGCTCGCACGTGTGACTGGCGATGATGCGGCTTGCAGGTGAGGGCAGCAGGCGAGGGTGGAAGGAGTGGTTGGCTGGGCAAGCGGGAATCTGCACACAAATAAGAGAAGACTTATACGTTGCACGTTCCGGTGTCGCTGCAGCTCTCGTGGCGGTTCCTTGATGCCGGCTTGATTTTATAGCAGCGGCCAACCGAAGGGCGACCGCACTGTTCCGGAAGGTTGGTATGCGGAGGTGCAGAGCCCGCACGTGTAACTGGCGATGATTCCGCTTGCAGGTGAGGGTGGAATGAGTGGTTGGCTGGGTAAGCGGGAATCTGCACACAAATAAGAGAAGACTTAGACGTTGCACGTTTCGCTGTCGCTGCAGCTCTTGTGGCGGTCCCTTGATGCCGGCTTGATTTTATAGCAGCGGCCCCCGGAACGGCGACCGCACTGTTCTCGAAGGTTGGTATGCGCAGGTGCAGAGCCCGCACGTGTAACTGGCGATGATGCGGCTTGCAGGTGAGAGTAGCAGGCGAGGGAGGAATGAGTGGTTGGCTGGGTAAGCGGTAATCTGCACAAATAAGAGAAGACATAGACGTTGCACGTTTCAGTGTCGCTCCTGCTCTTGTGGCAGTCCCTTGATAGCGGCTTGATTTTATAGCAGCGTCCACCGGAAGAGCGACCGCACTGTTCCGGAAGGATCGTATGCGCAGGTGCAGAGCCCGCACGTGTAACTGGCGATGATGCGGCTTGCAGGTGAGGGTAGCAGTCGAGGGTGGAAGGAGTGGTTGGCTGGGAAAGCGGGAATCTGCACACAATTAAGAGAAGACTTAGACGTTGCACGTTCCGGTGTCGCTGCAGCTCTTGTGGCGGTCCCTTGATGCCGGCTTGATTTTATAGCAGCGGCCCCCGGAACGGCGACCGCACTGTTCCCGAAGGTTGGTATGCGCAGGTGCACAGCCCGCACGTGTAACTGGCGATGATGCGGCTTGCAGGTGAGGGTAGCAGGCGAGGGTGGAATGAGTGGTTGGCTGGGTAAGCGGTAATCTGCATAAATAAGAGAAGACTTAGACGTTGCACATTTCGGTGTCGCTCCTGCACTTGTGGCGGTCCCTTGATGCCGACTTGATTTTATAGCAGCGGCCACCCGAAGGGCGACCGCACTGTTCCGGAAGGTTGGTATGCGCAGGTGCAGAGCCCGCACGTGTAACTGGCGATGATGCGGCTTGCAGGTGAGGGTAGCAGGTGAGGGTGGAATGAGTGGTTGGCTGGGTAAGCGGGAATCTGCACACAAATAAGAGAAGACTTAGACGTTGCACGCTTCGCTGTCGCTGCAGCTCTTGTGGCGGTCCCTTGATGCCGGCTTGAATTTATAGCAGCGGCCCCCGGAACGGTGACCGCACTGTTCTGGAAGGTTGGTATGCGCAGGTGCAGAGCTCGCACGTGTGACTGGCGATGATGCGGCTTGCAGGTGAGGGCAGCAGGCGAGGGTGGAAGGAGTGGTTGGCTGGGCAAGCGGGAATCTGCACACAAATAAGAGAAGATTTATACGTTGCACGTTCCGGTGTCGCTCCTGCTCTTGTGGCGGTCCCTTGATGCCGGCTTGATTTTATAGCAGCGGCCACCGGAAGGGCGACCGCACTGTTCCGGAAGGTTGGCATGCGCAGGAGCAGAGCCCGCACGTGTAAGTGGCGATGATACGGCTTGCAGGTGAGGGTAGCTGGCGATAGTGGAAGGAGTGGTTGACTGCGTAAGAGGGAATCTGCACACAAATAAGAGAAGACTTAGACGTTGCACGTTTCGTTGTCGCTGCAGCTCTTGTGGCGGTCCCTTGATGCCGGCTTGATTTTATAGCACCGGCCCCCGGAAGGGCGACCGCACTGTTCCGGAAGGTTGGTATGCGCAGGTGCAGAGCCCGCACGTGCAACTGGCGATGATTCGGCTTGTAGGTGAAGGTAGCTGGCGAGGGTGGAAGGAGTGGTTGGCTCCGTAAGCGGGAATCTGCACACAAATAAGAGAAGACATGGACATTGCACGTTTCGGTGTCGCTCCTGCTCTTGTGGCGGCCCCTTGATGCCGGCTTGATTTTATAGCAGCGGCCACCGGAAAGGCGACCGCACTGTTCCGGTAGGTTGGTATGCGCAGGTGCAGAGCCTGCACGTGTCACTGGTGATGATGCTGCTTGCAGGTGAAGGTAACAGTCGAGGATGGAAGGAGTGGTTGGCTGGGAAAGCGGGAATCTGCACGCAAATAAGAGACGACTTAGACGTTGCACGTTCCGGTGTCGCTCCTGCTCTTGTAGCGGTCCCTTGATGCCGGCTTGATTTTATAGCAGCGGTTACCGGAAGGGCGACCGCACTGTTCCGGAAGGTTGGTATGCGCAGGAGCAGAGCCCGCACGTGTAAGTGGCGATGATACGGCTTGCAGGTGCGGGTAGCTGGCGATAGTGGAAGGAGTGGTTGAGTGCGTAAGAGGGAATCTGCACACAAATAAGAGAAAACTTAGACGTTGCACGTTTCGCTGTCGCTGCAGCTCTTGTGGCGGTCCCTTGATGCCGGCTTGATTTTATAGCAGCGGCCCCCGGAGCTGCAACCGCACTGTTCCGGAAGGTTGGTATGCGCAGGTGCAGAGCTCGCACGTGTGACTGCCGATGATGCGTCTTGCAGGTGAGGGTAGCAGCCGAGGGTGGAATGAGTGGTTGGCTGGGTAAGCGGTAATCTGCATAAATAAGAGAAGACTTAGACGTTGCACGTTTCGGTGTCGCTCCTGCTCTTGTGGCGGTCCCTTGATGCCGGCTTGATTTTATAGCAGCGGTTACCGGAAGGGCGACCGCACTGTTCCGGAAGGTTGGTATGCGCAGGAGCAGAGCCCGCACGTGTAAGTGGCGATGATACGGCTTGCAGGTGAGGGTAGCTGGCGATAGTGGAAGGAGTGGTTGACTGCGTAAGAGGGAATCTGCACACAAATAAGAGAAGACTTAGACGTTGCACGTTTCGCTGTCGCTGCAGCTCTTGTGGCGGTCCCTTGATGCCGGCTTGATTTTATAGCAGCGGCCCCCGGAACGGCGACCGCACTGTTCTGGAAGGTTGGTATGCGCAGGTGCAGAGCCCGCACGTGTAACTGGCGATGATGCGGCTTGCAGGTGAGAGTAGCAGGCGAGGGAGGAATGAGTGGTTGGCTGGGTAAGCGGTAATCTGCACAAATAAGAGAAGACATAGACGTTGCACGTTTCAGTGTCGCTCCTGCTCTTGTGGCAGTCCCTTGATAGCGGCTTGATTTTATAGCAGCGTCCACCGGAAGAGCGACCGCACTGTTCCGGAAGGATCGTATGCGCAGGTGCAGAGCCCGCACGTGTAACTGGCGATGATGCGGCTTGCAGGTGAGGGTAGCAGTCGAGGGTGGAAGGAGTGGTTGGCTGGGAAAGCGGGCATCTGCACACAAATAAGAGAAGACTTAGACGTTGCACGTTTCGGTGTCACTCCTGCTCTTATGGCGGTCCCTTGATGCCGGCTTGATTTTATAGCAGCGGCCACCCGAAGGGCGACCGCACTGTTCCGGAAGATTGTTATGCGCAGGTGCAGTGCCCGCACGTGTAACTGGCGATAATGCGGCTTGCAGGTGAGGGTAGCAGGCGAGGGTGGAAGGAGTGGTTGGCTCGGTAAGCGGGAATCTGCACACAAATAAGAGAAGACTTAGACGTTGCACGTTTCGGTGTCGCTCCTGCTCTTATGGCGGTCCCTTGATGCCGGCTTGATTTTATAGCAGCGGCCACCCGAAGGGCGACCGCACTGTTCCGGAAGATTGGTATGCGCAGGTGCAGAGCCCGCACGTGTAACTGGTGATGATGCGGCTTGCAGGTGAGGGTAGCAGGTGAGGTAGGAATGAGTGGTTGGCTGGGTAAGCGGGAATCTGCACACAAATAAGAGAAGACTTAGACGTTGCACGTTTCGGTGTCGCTCCTGCTCTTATGGCGGTCCCTTGATGCCGGCTTGATTTTATAGCAGCGGCCACCCGAAGGGCGACCGCACTGTTCCGGAAGATTGGTATGCGCAGGTGCAGAGCCCGCACGTGTAACTGGTGATGATGCGGCTTGCAGGTGAGGGTAGCAGGTGAGGTAGGAATGAGTGGTTGGCTGGGTAAGCGGGAATCTGCACACAAATAAGAGAAGACTTAGACGTTGCACGTTTCGGTGTCGCTCCTGCTCTTATGGCGGTCCCTTGATGCCGGCTTGATTTTATAGCAGCGGCCACCGGAAGAGCGACCGCACTGTTCCGGAAGGTTGGTATGCGCAGGTGCAGAGCCCGCACGTGTAACTGGCGATGATGCGGCTTGCAGGTGAGGGTAGCAGTCGAGGGGGGAAGGAGTGGTTGGCTGGGAAAGCGGGAATCTGCACACAAATAAGAGAAGACTTAGACGTTGCACGTTCCGGTGTCGCCCCTGCTCTTGTGGCGGTCCCTTGATGCCGGCTTGAATTTATAGCAGCGGCCACCGGAAGGGCGACCGCACTGTTCCGGAAGGTTGGTATGCTCAGGTGCAGAGCCCGCACGTGTAACTGGCGTTGATGCGGCTTGCAGGCGAGGGTAGCAGGCGAGGGTGGAATGAGTGGTTGGTTGGGTAAGCGGGAATCTGCACACAAATAAGAGAAGACGTAGATGTTGCATGTTTCGCTGTCGCTGCAGCTCTCGTGGCGGTTCCTTGATGCCGGCTTGATTTTATAGCAGCGGCCAACCGAAGGGCGACCGCACTGTTCCGGAAGGTTGGTATGCGGAGGTGCAGAGCCCGCACGTGTAACTGGCGATGATTCCGCTTGCAGGTGAGGGTGGAATGAGTGGTTGGCTGGGTAAGCGGGAATCTGCACACAAATAAGAGAAGACTTAGACGTTGCACGTTTCGCTGTCGCTGCAGCTCTTGTGGCGGTCCCTTGATGCCGGCTTGATTTTATAGCAGCGGCCCCCGGAACGGCAACCGCACTGTTCTGGAAGGTTGGTATGCGCAGGTGCAGAGCCCGCACGTGTAACTGGCGATGATGCGGCTTGCAGGTGAGAGTAGCAGGCGAGGGAGGAAGGAGTGGTTGGCTGGGTAAGCGGTAATCTGCACAAATAAGAGAAGACATAGACGTTGCACGTTTCAGTGTCGCTCCTGCTCTTGTGGCAGTCCCTTGATACCGGCTTGATTTTATAGCAGCGTCCACCGGAAGAGCGACCGCACTGTTCCGGAAGGATCGTATGCGCAGGTGCAGAGCCCGCACGTGTAACTGGCGATGATGCGGCTTGCAGGTGAGGGTAGCAGTCGAGGGTGGAAGGAGTGGTTGGCTGGGAAAGCGGGAATCTGCACACAATTAAGAGAAGACTTAGACGTTGCACGTTCCGGTGTCGCTGCAGCTCTTGTGGCGGTCCCTTGATGCCGGCTTGATTTTATAGCAGCGGCCCCCGGAACGGCGACCGCACTGTTCCCGAAGGTTGGTATGCGCAGGTGCACAGCCCGCACGTGTAACTGGCGATGATGCGGCTTGCAGGTGAGTGTAGCAGGCGAGGGTGGAATGAGTGGTTGGCTGGGTAAGCGGTTATCTGCATAAATAAGAGAAGACTTAGACGTTGCACATTTCGGTGTCGCTCCTGCACTTGTGGCGGTCCCTTGATGCCGACTTGATTTTATAGCAGCGGCCACCCGAAGGGCGACCGCACTGTTCCGGAAGGTTGGTATGCGCAGGTGCAGAGCCCGCACGTGTAACTGGCGATGATGCGGCTTGCAGGTGAGGGTAGCAGGTGAGGGTGGAATGAGTGGTTGGCTGGGTAAGCGGGAATCTGCACACAAATAAGAGAAGACTTAGACGTTGCACGCTTCGCTGTCGCTGCAGCTCTTGTGGCGGTCCCTTGATGCCGGCTTGAATTTATAGCAGCGGCCCCCGGAACGGTGACCGCACTGTTCTGGAAGGTTGGTATGCGCAGGTGCAGAGCTCGCACGTGTGACTGGCGATGATGCGGCTTGCAGGTGAGGGCAGCAGGCGAGGGTGGAAGGAGTGGTTGGCTGGGCAAGCGGGAATCTGCACACAAATAAGAGAAGACTTATACGTTGCACGTTCCGGTGTCGCTCCTGCTCTTGTGGCGGTCCCTTGATGCCGGCTTGATTTTATAGCAGCGGCCACCGGAAGGGCGACCGCACTGTTCCGGAAGGTTGGCATGCGCAGGAGCAGAGCCCGCACGTGTAAGTGGCGATGATACGGCTTGCAGGTGAGGGTAGCTGGCGATAGTGGAAGGAGTGGTTGACTGCGTAAGAGGGAATCTGCACACAAATAAGAGAAGACTTAGACGTTGCACGTTTCGGTGTCGCTCCTGCTCTTGTGGCAGTCCCTTGATACCGGCTTGATTTTATAGCAGCGTCCACCGGAAGAGCGACCGCACTGTTCCGGAAGGATCGTATGCGCAGGTGCAGAGCCCGCACGTGTAACTGGCGATGATGCGGCTTGCAGGTGAGGGTAGCAGTCGAGGGTGGAAGGAGTGGTTGGCTGGGAAAGCGGGAGTCTGCACACAATTAAGAGAAGACTTAGACGTTGCACGTTCCGGTGTCGCTGCAGCTCTTGTGGCGGTCCCTTGATGCCGGCTTGATTTTATAGCAGCGGCCCCCGGAACGACGACCGCACTGTTCCGGAAGGTTGGTATGCGCAGGTGCAGAGCTCGCACGTGTGACTGGCGATGATGCGGCTTGCAGGTGAGGGCAGCAGGCGAGGGTGGAAGGAGTGGTTGGCTGGGCAAGCGGGAATCTGCACACAAATAAGAGAAGACTTATACGTTGCACGTTCCGGTGTCGCTGCAGCTCTCGTGGCGGTTCCTTGATGCCGGCTTGATTTTATAGCAGCGGCCAACCGAAGGGCGACCGCACTGTTCCGGAAGGTTGGTATGCGGAGGTGCAGAGCCCGCACGTGTAACTGGCGATGATTCCGCTTGCAGGTGAGGGTGGAATGAGTGGTTGGCTGGGTAAGCGGGAATCTGCACACAAATAAGAGAAGACTTAGACGTTGCACGTTTCGCTGTCGCTGCAGCTCTTGTGGCGGTCCCTTGATGCCGGCTTGATTTTATAGCAGCGGCCCCCGGAACGGCGACCGCACTGTTCTGGAAGGTTGGTATGCGCAGGTGCAGAGCCCGCACGTGTAACTGGCGATGATGCGGCTTGCAGGTGAGAGTAGCAGGCGAGGGAGGAATGAGTGGTTGGCTGGGTAAGCGGTAATCTGCACAAATAAGAGAAGACATAGACGTTGCACGTTTCAGTGTCGCTCCTGCTCTTGTGGCAGTCCCTTGATAGCGGCTTGATTTTATAGCAGCGTCCACCGGAAGAGCGACCGCACTGTTCCGGAAGGATCGTATGCGCAGGTGCAGAGCCCGCACGTGTAACTGGCGATGATGCGGCTTGCAGGTGAGGGTAGCAGTCGAGGGTGGAAGGAGTGGTTGGCTGGGAAAGCGGGAATCTGCACACAATTAAGAGAAGACTTAGACGTTGCACGTTCCGGTGTCGCTGCAGCTCTTGTGGCGGTCCCTTGATGCCGGCTTGATTTTATAGCAGCGGCCCCCGGAACGGCGACCGCACTGTTCCCGAAGGTTGGTATGCGCAGGTGCACAGCCCGCACGTGTAACTGGCGATGATGCGGCTTGCAGGTGAGGGTAGCAGGCGAGGGTGGAATGAGTGGTTGGCTGGGTAAGCGGTAATCTGCATAAATAAGAGAAGACTTAGACGTTGCACATTTCGGTGTCGCTCCTGCACTTGTGGCGGTCCCTTGATGCCGACTTGATTTTATAGCAGCGGCCACCCGAAGGGCGACCGCACTGTTCCGGAAGATTGTTATGCGCAGGTGCAGTGCCCGCACGTGTAACTGGCGATAATGCGGCTTGCAGGTGAGGGTAGCAGGCGAGGGTGGAAGGAGTGGTTGGCTCGGTAAGCGGGAATCTGCACACAAATAAGAGAAGACTTAGACGTTGCACGTTTCGGTGTCGCTCCTGCTCTTGTGGCGGTCCCTTGATGCCGGCTTGATTTTATAGCAGCGGCCACCCGAAGGGCGACCGCACTGTTCCGGAAGATTGGTATGCGCAGGTGCAGAGCCCGCACGTGTAACTGGTGATGATGCGGCTTGCAGGTGAGGGTAGCAGGTGAGGTAGGAATGAGTGGTTGGCTGGGTAAGCGGGAATCTGCACACAAATAAGAGAAGACTTAGACGTTGCACGTTTCGCTGTCGCTGCAGCTCTTGTGGCGGTCCCTTGATGCCGGCTTGATTTTATAGCAGCGGTCACCCGAAGGGCGACCGCACTGTTCCGGAAGGTTGGTATGCGCAGGTGCAGAGCCCGCACGTGTAACTGGCGATGATGCGGCTTGCAGGTGAGGGTAGCAGGTGAGGGTGGAATGAGTGGTTGGCTGGGTAAGCGGGAATCTGCACACAAATAAGAGAAGACTTGGACGTTGCACGCTTCGCTGTCGCTGCAGCTCATGTGGCGGTCCCTTGATGCCGGCTTGAATTTATAGCAGCGGCCCCCGGAACGGTGACCGCACTGTTCTGGAAGGTTGGTATGCGCAGGTGCAGAGCTCGCACGTGTGACTGGCGATGATGCGGCTTGCAGGTGAGGGGAGCAGGCGAGGGTGGAAGGAGTGGTTGGCTGGGCAAGCGGGAATCTGCACACAAATAAGAGAAGACTTATACGTTGCACGTTCCGGTGTCGCTCCTGCTCTTGTGGCGGTCCCTTGATGCCGGCTTGATTTTATAGCAGCGGCCACCGGAAGGGCGACCGCACTGTTCCGGAAGGTTGGCATGCGCAGGAGCAGAGCCCGCACGTGTAAGTGGCGATGATACGGCTTGCAGGTGAGGGTAGCTGGCGATAGTGGAAGGAGTGGTTGACTGCGTAAGAGGGAATCTGCACACAAATAAGAGAAGACTTAGACGTTGCACGTTTCGGTGTCGCTCCTGCTCTTGTGGCAGTCCCTTGATACCGGCTCTATTTTATAGCAGCGTCCACCGGAAGAGCGACCGCACTGTTCCGGAAGGATCGTATGCGCAGGTGCAGAGCCCGCACGTGTAACTGGCGATGATGCGGCTTGCAGGTGAGGGTAGCATCGAGGGTGGAAGGAGTGGTTGGCTGGAAAAGCGGGAATCTGCACACAATTAAGAGAAGACTTAGACGTTGCACGTTCCGGTGTCGCTGCAGCTCTTGTGGCGGTCCCTTGATGCCGGCTTGATTTTATAGCAGCGGCCCCCGGAACGACGACCGCACTGTTCCGGAAGGTTGGTATGCGCAGGTGCAGAGCCCGCACGTGTAACTGGCGATAGTGCGGCTTGCAGGTGAGGGTAGCTGGCGAGGGTGGAATGAGTGGTTAGCTGGGTAAGCGGTAATCTGCATAAATAAGAGAAGACTTAGACGTTGCACATTTCGGTGTCGCTCCTGCACTTGTGGCGGTCCCTTGATGCCGGCTTGATTTTATAGCAGCGTCCACCTGAAGAGCGACCGCACTGTTCCGGAAGGTTCGTATGCGCAGGTGCAGAGCCCGCACGTGTAACTGGCGATGATGCGGCTTGCAGGTGAAGGTAGCAGGCGAGGGTGGAATGAGTGGTTGGCTGGGTAAGCGGTAATCATCGCAAATAAGAGACTTAGACGTTGCACGTTTCGGTGTCGCTCCTGCTCTTATGGCAGTCCATTGATGCCGGCTTGATTTTATAGCAGCGGCCACCCGAAGGGCGACCGCACTGTTCCGGAAGATTGTTATGCGCAGGTGCAGTGCCCGCACGTGTAACTGGCGATAATGCGGCTTGCAGGTGAGGGTAGCAGGCGAGGGTGGAAGGAGTGGTTGGCTCGGTAAGCGGGAATCTGCACACAAATAAGAGAAGACTTAGACGTTGCACGTTTCGGTGTCGCTCCTGCTCTTGTGGCGGTCCCTTGATGCCGGCTTGATTTTATAGCAGCGGCCACCCGAAGGGCGACCGCACTGTTCCGGAAGATTGGTATGCGCAGGTGCAGAGCCCGCACGTGTAACTGGTGATGATGCGGCTTGCAGGTGAGGGTAGCAGGTGAGGTAGAAATGAGTGGTTGGCTGGGTAAGCGGGAATCTGCACACAAATAAGAGAAGACTTAGACGTTGCACGTTTCGCTGTCGCTGCAGCTCTTGTGGCGGTCCCTTGATGCCGGCTTGATTTTATAGCAGCGGCCACCGGAAGAGGGACCGCACTGTTCCGGAAGGTTGGTATGCGCAGGTGCAGAGCCCGCACGTGTAACTGGCGATGATGCGGCTTGCAGGTGAGGGTAGCAGTCGAGGGGGGAAGGAGTGGTTGGCTGGGAAAGCGGGAATCTGCACACAAATAAGAGAAGACTTAAACGTTGCACGTTCCGGTGTCGCCCCTGCTCTTGTGGCGGTCCCTTGATGCCGGCTTGAATTTATAGCAGCGGCCACCGGAAGGGCGACCGCACTGTTCCGGAAGGTTGGTATGCTCAGGTGCAGAGCCCGCACGTGTAACTGGCGTTGATGCGGCTTGCAGGCGAGGGTAGCAGGCGAGGGTGGAATGAGTGGTTGGTTGGGTACGCGGGAATCTGCACACAAATAAGAGAAGACGTAGATGTTGCATGTTTCGCTGTCGCTGCAGCTCTCGTGGCGGTTCCTTGATGCCGGCTTGATTTTATAGCAGCGGCCAACCGAAGGGCGACCGCACTGTTCCGGAAGGTTGGTATGCGGAGGTGCAGAGCCCGCACGTGTAACTGGCGATGATTCCGCTTGCAGGTGAGGGTGGAATGAGTGGTTGGCTGGGTAAGCGGGAATCTGCACACAAATAAGAGAAGACTTAGACGTTGCACGTTTCGCTGTCGCTGCAGCTCTTGTGGCGGTCCCTTGATGCCGGCTTGATTTTATAGCAGCGGCCCCCGGAACGGCGACCGCACTGTTCTGGAAGGTTGGTATGCGCAGGTGCAGAGCCCGCACGTGTAACTGGCGATGATGCGGCTTGCAGGTGAGAGTAGCAGGCGAGGGAGGAATGAGTGGTTGGCTGGGTAAGCGGTAATCTGCACAAATAAGAGAAGACATAGACGTTGCACGTTTCAGTGTCGCTCCTGCCTTTGTGGCAGTCCCTTGATAGCGGCTTGATTTTATAGCAGCGTCCACCGGAAGAGCGACCGCACTGTTCCGGAAGGATCGTATGCGCAGGTGCAGAGCCCGCACGTGTAACTGGCGATGATGCGGCTTGCAGGTGAGGGTAGCAGTCGATGGTGGAAGGAGTGGTTGGCTGGGAAAGCGGGCATCTGCACACAATTAAGAGAAGACTTAGACGTTGCACGTTCCGGTGTCGCTGCAGCTCTTGTGGCGGTCCCTTGATGCCGGCTTGATTTTATAGCAGCGGCCCCCGGAACGGCGACCGCACTGTTCCCGAAGGATGGTATGCGCAGGTGCACAGCCCGCACGTGTAACTGGCGATGATGCGGCTTGCAGGTGAGGGTAGCAGGCGAGGGTGGAACGAGTGGTTGGCTGGGTAAGCGGTAATCTGCATAAATAAGAGAAGACTTAGACGTTGCACATTTCGGTGTCGCTCCTGCACTTGTGGCGGTCCCTTGATGCCGACTTGATTTTATAGCAGCGGCCACCCGAAGGGCGACCGCACTGTTCCGGAAGGTTGGTATGCGCAGGTGCAGAGCCCGCACGTGTAACTGGCGATGATGCGACTTGCAGGTGAGGGTAGCAGGTGAGGGTGGAATGAGTGGTTGGCTGGGTAAGCGGGAATCTGCACACAAATAAGAGAAGACTTAGACGTTGCACGCTTCGCTGTCGCTGCAGCTCTTGTGGCGGTCCCTTGATGCCGGCTTGAATTTATAGCAGCGACCCCCGGAACGGTGACCGCACTGTTCTGGAATTTTGGTATGCGCAGGTGCAGAGCTCGCACGTGTGACTGGCGATGATGCGGCTTGCAGGTGAGGGCAGCAGGCGAGGGTGGAAGGAGTGGTTGGCTGGGCAAGCGGTAATCTGCACAAATAAGAGAAGACATAGACGTTGCACGTTTCAGTGTCGCTGCAGCTCTTGTGGCGGTCCCTTGATGCCGGCTTGATTTTATAGCAGCGGCCCCCGGAACGAGGACCGCACTGTTCCGGAAGGTTGGTATGCGCAGGTGCAGAGCCCGCACGTGTAACTGGCGATGATGCGTCTTGCAGGTGAGGGTAGCAGTCGAGGGTGGAAGGAGTGGTTGGCTGGGAAAGCGGGAATCTGCACACAATTAAGAGAAGACTTAGACGTTGCACGTTCCGGTGTCGCTGCAGCTCTTGTGGCGGTCCCTTGATGCCGGCTTGATTTTATAGCAGCGGCCCCCGGAACGAGGACCGCACTGTTCCGGAAGGTTGGTATGCGCAGGTGCAGAGCCCGCACGTGTAACTGGCGATGATGCGGCTTGCAGGTGAGGGTAGCAGGCGAGGGTGGAATGAGTGGTTGGCTGGGTAAGCGGTAATCTGCATAAATAAGAGAAGACTTAGACGTTGCACATTTCGGTGTCGCTCCTGCACTTGTGGCGGTCCCTTGATGCCGGCTTGATTTTATAGCAGCGTCCACCTGAAGAGCGACCGCACTGTTCCGGAAGGTTCGTATGCGCAGGTGCAGAGCCCGCACGTGTAACTGGCGATGATGCGGCTTGCAGGTGAAGGTAGCAGGCGAGGGTGGAATGAGTGGTTGGCTGGGTAAGAGGTAATCATCGCAAATAAGAGAAGACTTAGACGTTGCACGTTTCGGTGTCGCTCCTGCTCTTATGGCGGTCCATTGATGCCGGCTTGAATTTATAGCAGCGGCCACCCGAAGGGCGACCGCACTGTTCCGGAAGATTGTTATGCGCAGGTGCAGTGCCCGCACGTTTAACTGGCGATAATGCGGCTTGCAGGTGAGGGTAGCAGGCGAGGGTGGAAGGAGTGGTTGGCTCGGTAAGCGGGAATCTGCACACAAATAAGAGAAGACTTAGACGTTGCACGTTTCGGTGTCGCTCCTGCTCTTGTGGCGGTCCCTTGATGCCGGCTTGATTTTATAGCAGCGGCCACCCGAAGGGCTACCGCACTGTTCCGGAAGATTGGTATGCGCAGGTGCAGAGCCCGCACGTGTAACTGGTGATGATGCGGCTTGCAGGTGAGGGTAGCAGGTGAGGTAGGAATGAGTGGTTGGCTGGGTAAGCGGGAATCTGCACACAAATAAGAGAAGACTTAGACGTTGCACGTTTCGCTGTCGCTGCAGCTCTTGTGGCGGTCCCTTGATGCCGGCTTGATTTTATAGCAGCGGCCACCGGAAGAGCGACCGCACTGTTCCGGAAGGTTGGTATGCGCAGGTGCAGAGCCCGCACGTGTAACTAGCGATGATGCGGCTTGCAGTTGAGGGTAGCAGTCGAGGGGGGAAGGAGTGGTTGGCTGGGAAAGCGGGAATCTGCACACAAATAAGAGAAGACTTAGACGTTGCACGTTCCGGTGTCGCCCCTGCTCTTGTGGCGGTCCCTTGATGCCGGTTTGAATTTATAGCAGCGGCCACAGGAAGGGCGACCGCACTGTTCCGGAAGGTTGGTATGCTCAGGTGCAGAGCCCGCACGTGTAACTGGCGTTGATGCGGCTTGCAGGCGAGGGTAGCAGGCGAGGGTGGAATGAGTGGTTGGTTGGGTAAGCGGGAATCTGCACACAAATAAGAGAAGACGTAGATGTTGCATGTTTCGCTGTCGCTGCAGCTCTCGTGGCGGTTCCTTGATGCCGGCTTGATTTTATAGCAGCGGCCAACCGAAGGGCGACCGCACTGTTCCGGAAGGTTGGTATGCGGAGGTGCAGAGCCCGCACGTGTAACTGGCGATGATTCCGCTTGCAGGTGAGGGTGGAATGAGTGGTTGGCTGGGTAAGCGGGAATCTGCACACAAATAAGAGAAGACTTAGACGTTGCACGTTTCGCTGTCGCTGCAGCTCTTGTGGCGGTCCCTTGATGCCGGCTTGATTTTATAGCAGCGGCCCCCGGAACCGCGACCGCACTGTTCTGGAAGGTTGGTATGCGCAGGTGCAGAGCCCGCACGTGTAACTGGCGATGATGCGGCTTGCAGGTGAGAGTAGCAGGCGAGGGAGGAATGAGTGGTTGGCTGGGTAAGCGGTAATCTGCACAAATGAGAGAAGACATAGACGTTGCACGTTTCAGTGTCGCTCCTGCTCTTGTGGCAGTCCCTTGATACCGGCTTGATTTTATAGCAGCGTCCACCGGAAGAGCGACCGCACTGTTCCGGAAGGATCGTATGCGCAGGTGCAGAGCCCGCACGTGTAACTGGCGATGATGCGGCTTGCAGGTGAGGGTAGCAGTCGAGGGTGGAAGGAGTGGTTGGCTGGGAAAGCGGGAATCTGCACACAAATAAGAGAAGACTTATACGTTGCACGTTCCGGTGTCGCTCCTGCTCTTGTGGCGGTCCCTTGATGCCGGATTGATTTTATAGCAGCGGCCCCCGGAACGGCGACCGCACTGTTCTGGAAGGTTGGTATGCGCAGGTGCAGAGCCCGCACGTGTAACTGGCGATGATGCGGCTTGCAGGTGAGAGTAGCAGGCGAGGGAGGAATGAGTGGTTGGCTGGGTAAGCGGTAATCTGCACAAATGAGAGAAGACATAGACGTTGCACGTTTCAGTGTCGCTCCTGCTCTTGTGGCAGTCCCTTGATACCGGCTTGATTTTATAGCAGCGTCCACCGGAAGAGCGACCGCACTGTTCCGGAAGGATCGTATGCGCAGGTGCAGAGCCCGCACGTGTAACTGGCGATGATGCGGCTTGCAGGTGAGGGTAGCAGTCGAGGGTGGAAGGAGTGGTTGGCTGGGAAAGCGGGAATCTGCACACAAATAAGAGAAGACTTATACGTTGCACGTTCCGGTGTCGCTCCTGCTCTTGTGGCGGTCCCTTGATGCCGGCTTGATTTTATAGCAGCGGCCACCGGAAGGGCGACCGCACTGTTCCGGAAGGTTGGCATGCGCAGGAGCAGAGCCCGCACGTGTAAGTGGCGATGATACGGCTTGCAGGTGAGGGTAGCTGGCGATAGTGGAAGGAGTGGTTGACTGCGTAAGAGGGAATCTGCACACAAATAAGAAAAGACCTAGACGTTGCACGTTTCGTTGTCGCTGCAGCTCTTGTGGCGGTCCCTTGATGCCGGCTTGATTTTATAGCAGCGGCCCCCGGAAGGGCGACCGCACTGTTCCGGAAGGTTGGTATGCGCAGGTGCAGAGCCCGCACGTGCAACTGGCGATGATTCGGCTTGTAGGTGAAGGTAGCTGGCGAGGGTGGAAGGAGTGGTTGGCTGCGTAAGCGGGAATCTGCACACAAATAAGAGAAGACATGGACATTGCACGTTTCGGTGTCGCTCCTGCTCTTGTGGCGGTCCCTTGATGCCGGCTTGATTTTATAGCAGCGGCCACCCGAAGGGCGACTGCACTGTTCCGAAAGGTCGATATGGGCAGGTGCAGAGCCCGCACGTGCAACTAGCGATGATGCGGCTTGCAGGTGAGTGTAGCTGGCGAGGGTGGAAGGAGTGGTTGGCTCGGAAAGCGGGAATCTGCGCACAAATAAGAGACGACTTAGACGTTGCACGTTCCGGTGTCGCTCCTGCTCTTGTAGCGGTCCCTTGATGCCGGCTTGAATTTATAGCAGCGGCCACCGGAAGGGCGACCGCACTGTTCCGGAAGGTTGGTAAGCGCAAGTGCAGAGCCCGCACATGCAACTGGCGATGATGCGGCTTGCAGGTGAGGGTAGCAGGCGAGGGTGGAATGAGTGCTTGGCTGGGTAAGCGGTAATCTACATAAATAAGAGAAGACTTAGACGTTGCACATTTCGGTGTCGCTCCTGCACTTGTGGCGGTCCCTTGATGCCGACTTGATTTTATAGCAGCGGCCACCCGAAGGGCGACCGCACTGTTCCGGAAGGTTGGCATGCGCAGGTGCAGAGCCCGCACGTGTAACTGGCGATGATGCGGCTTGCAGGTGAAAGCGGGAAGCGCATGCGTTAGTAGGCCGTCCATTTCAATTAGTGACGCTGAGGTGGCGTTTCTCGAAGGCTGTCTTTAGGTTTCAACGTTTGCAAGTTTTCTGCATACATTGTTTTTCATCGATGTGTTTTATCGACCGAAAAGACGTTTGTGTAGAAACCAATATTGTAGCACTTTGACGCTGGGAGGTTTTCTCAAAGGTTTTTAATTTTTGACGATAATTATAGTACATTGACGCTGGGAGGTTCCCCCGAAGGTTTAAGTTTTCATGTCCACCAAATTTTCCGCGTTTGTTGTTGGTCATTCTTTCATTTTCACTCTTTGTTTTAAATCACGATTGTTGAGTTTGCGCGCTGGTTGCCTTGCCCAAGCGTGTGTGTATCATTTGGATGATCAATTGCTTTCATGTGGGTTGCGCAATCATTTAATCTGGGCACTTATAAAGTAAGAATAATGCTGTTATCAAGTGGATAGTGCAGAAGGCGTCTCTGGTCTGTAAAAGTAGCGCCTACTTCCGATGTTCTGACTACTGAAGAAATTGCGTTTTGTTGTGTGATAAGCTTGTTGTGATACGGCTCAGTTGATGCATAAAATGTAGGGGTTTGGTGCAATAAACTTCAGTTGCAAGTTGGCGCCCGTCCTGTTGTGTTCGTGCCTCTTTGTCTTTGTCGTTTTAGCGCCGTCCTAACTTCTTTCAAGATATGAACCAACTAGCCCAAATCAAAGTACTTCTTGTGGAATGAGTGGTTGGCTGGGTAAGCGGGAATCTGCACACAAATAAGAGAAGACTTAGACGTTGCACGCTTCGCTGTCGCTGCAGCTCTTGTGGCGGTCCCTTGATGCCGGCTTGAATTTATAGCAGCGGCCCCCGGAACGGTGACCGCACTGTTCTGGAAGGTAGGTATCCGCCGGTGCAGAGCTCGCACGTGTGACTGCCGATGATGCGGCTTGCAGGTGAGGGTAGCAGCCGAGGGTGGAAGGATTGGTTGGCTGGGCAAGCGGTAATCTGCATAAATAAGAGAAGACTTAGACGTTGCACTTTTCGGTGTCGCTCCTGCTCTTGTGGCGGTCCCTTGATGCCGGCTCGATTTTATAGCAGCGGTTACCGGAAGGGCGACCGCACTGTTCCGGAAGGTTGGTATGCGCAGGAGCAGAGCCCGCACGTGTAAGTGGCGATGATACGGCTTGCAGGTGCGGGTAGCTGGCGATTGTGGAAGGAGTGGTTGACTGCGTAAGAGGGAATCTGCACACAAATAAGAGAAGACTTAGACGTTGCACGTTTCGCTGTCGCTGCAGCTCTTGTGGCGGTCCCTTGATGCCGGCTTGATTTTATAGCAGCGGCCCCCGGAGCGGCGACCGCACTGTTCCGGAAGGTTGGTATGCGCAGGTGCAGAGCTCGCACGTGTGACTGCCGATGATGCGGCTTGCAGGTGAGGGTAGCAGCCGAGGGTGGAATGAGTGGTTGGCTGGGTAAGCGGTAATCTGCATAAATAAGAGAAGACTTAGACGTTGCACGTTTCGGTGTCGCTCCTGCTCTTGTGGCGGTCCCTTGATGCCGGCTTGATTTTATAGCAGCGGTTACCGGAAGGGCGACCGCACTGTTCCGGAAGGTTGGTATGCGCAGGAGCAGAGCCCGCACGTGTAAGTGGCGATGATACGGCTTGCAGGTGAGGGTAGCTGGCGATAGTGGAAGGAGTGGTTGACTGCGTAAGAGGGAATCTGCACACAAATAAGAGAAGACTTAGACGTTGCACGTTTCGCTGTCGCTGCAGCTCTTGTGGCGGTCCCTTGATGCCGGCTTGATTTTATAGCAGCGGCCCCCGGAACGGCGACCGCACTGTTCTGGAAGGTTGGTATGCGCAGGTGCAGAGCCCGCACGTGTAACTGGCGATGATGCGGCTTGCAGGTGAGGGTAGCAGGCGAGGGAGGAATGAGTGGTTGGCTGGGTAAGCGGTAATCTGCACAAATAAGAGAAGACATAGACGTTGCACGTTTCAGTTTCGCTCCTGCTCTTGTGGCAGTCCCTTGATACCGGCTTGATTTAATAGCAGCGTCCACCGGAAGAGCGACCGCACTGTTCCGGAAGGATCGTATGTGCAGGTGCAGAGCCCGCACGTGTAACTGGCGATGATGCGGCTTGCAGGTGAGGGTAGCAGTCGAGGGTGGAAGGAGTGGTTGGCTGGGAAAGCGGGAATCTGCACACAATTAAGAGAAGACTTAGACGTTGCACGTTCCGGTGTCCCTGCAGCTCTTGTGGCGGTCCCTTGATGCCGGCTTGATTTTATAGCAGCGGCCCCCGGAACGGCGACCGCACTGTTCCGGAAGGTTGGTATGCGCAGGTGCAGAGCCCGCACGTGTAACTGGCGATGATGCGGCTTGCAGGTGAGGGTAGCAGGCGAGGGTGGAATGAGTTGTTGGCTGGGTAAGCGGTAATCTGCATAAATAAGAGAAGACTTAGACGTTGCACATTTCGGTGTCGCTCCTGCACTTGTGGCGGTCCCTTGATGCCGGCTTGATTTTATATCAGCGTCCACCGGAAGAGCGACCGCACTGTTCCGGAAGGTTCGTATGCGCAGGTGCAGAGCCCGCACGTGTAACTGGCGATGATGCGGCTTGCAGGTGAAGGTAGCAGGCGAGGGTGGAATGAGTGGCTGGCTGGGTAAGCGGTAATCATCGCAAATAAGAGAAGACTTAGACGTTGCACGTTTCGGTGTCGCTCCTGCTCTTATGGCGGTCCATTGATGCCGGCTTGATTTTATAGCAGCGGCCACCCGAAGGGCGACCGCACTGTTCCGGAAGATTGTTTTGCGCAGGTGCAGTGCCCGCACGTGTAACTGGCGATAATGCGGCTTGCAGGTGAGGGTAGCAGGCGAGGGTGGAAGGAGTGGTTGGCTCGGTAAGCGGGAATCTGCACACAAATAATAGAAGACTTAGACGTTGCACGTTTCGGTGTCGCTCCTGCTCTTGTGGCGGTCCCTTGATGCCGGCTTGATTTTATAGCAGCGGCCACGCGAAGGGCGACCGCACTGTTCCGGAAGATTGGTATGCGCAGGTGCAGAGCCCGCACGTGTAACTGGTGATGATGCGGCTTGCAGGTGAGGGTAGCAGGTGAGGTAGGAATGAGTGGTTGGCTGGGTAAGCGGGAATCTGCACACAAATAAGAGAAGACTTAGACGTTGCACGTTTCGCTGTCGCTGCAGCTCTTGTGGCGGTCCCTTGATGCCGGCTTGAATTTATAGCAGCGGCCCCCGGAACGGCGACCGCACTGTTCCGGAAGGTTGGTATGCGCAGGTGCAGAGCCCGCACGTGTGTCTGGCGATGATGCGGCTGGCAGGTGAGGGTAGCAGGCGAGGGTGGAATGAGTGGTTGGTTGGCAAGCGGGAATCTGCACACAAATAAGAGAAGACTTAGACGTTGCACGTTCCGGTGTCGCTCCTGCTTTTGTGGCGGTCCCTTGATGCCGGCTTGATTTTATAGCAGCGGCCACCGGAAGGGCGACCGCACTGTTCCGGAAGGTTGGTAGGCGCAGGAGCAGAGCCCGCACGTGTAACTGGCGATGATACGGCTTGCAGGTGAGGGTAGCTGGCGATAGTGGAAGGAGTGGTTGACTGCGTAAGAGGGAATCTGCAGACAAATAAGAGAACACTGAGACGTTGCACGTTTCGCTGTCGCTCCTGCTCTTGTGGTGGTCCCCTGATGCCGGCTTGATTTTATAGCAGCAGCCACCGGAAGGGCGACCGCACTGTTCCGGAAGGTTGGTATACGCATGTGCAGAGCCCGCACATGCAACTGGCGATGATGCGGCTTGCAGGTGAGGGTAGCTGGCGAGGGTGGAAGGAGTGGTTGGTTCGGTAAGCGGGAATCTGCACAGAAATAAGAGAAGACTTAGACGTTGCACGTTTCGGTGTCGCTGCAGCTCTTGTGGCGGTCCCTTGATGCCGGCTTGAATTTATAGCAGCTGCCCCCGGAACGGCGACCGCACTGTTCCGGAAGGTTGGTATGCGCAGGTGCAGAGCCAGCACGTGTGACTGGCGATGATGCGGCTTGCAGGTGAGGGTAGCAGGCGAGGGTGGAATGAGTGGTTGGCTGGGCAAGCGGGAATCTGCACACAAATAAAAGAAGACTTAGACGTTGCACGTTCCGGTGTCACTCCTGCTCTTGTGGCGGTCCTTGATGCCGGCTTGAATTTATAGCAGCGGCCACCGGAAGGGCGACCCCACTGTTCCGGAAGGTTGGTATGCGCAAGTGCAGAGCCCGCTCATGCAACTGGCGATGACGCGGCTTGCAGGTGAGGGTAGCTGGCGAGGGTGGAAGGAGTGGTTGGCTCGGTAAGCGGGAATCTGCACACAAATAAGAGAAGACTTAGACGTTGCACGTTTCGGTGTCGCTGCAGCTCTTGTGGCGGTCCCTTGATGCCGGCTTGAATTTATAGCAGCTGCCCCCGGAACGGCGACCGCACTGTTCCGGAAGGTTGGTATGCGCAGGTGCAGAGCCAGCACGTGTGACTGGCGATGATGCGGCTTGCAGGTGAGGGTAGCAGGCGAGGGTAAAATGAGTGGTTGGCTGGGCAAGCGGGAATCTGCACACAAATAAAAGAAGACTTAGACGTTGCACGTTCCGGTGTCGCTCCTGCTCTTGTGGCGGTCCCTTGATGCCGGCTTGAATTTATAGCAGCGGCCACCGGAAGGGCGACCCCACTGTTCCGGAAGGTTGGTATGCGCAAGTGCAGAGCCCGCTCATGCAACTGGCGATGACGCGGCTTGCAGGTGAGGGTAGCTGGCGAGGGTGGAAGGAGTGGTTGGCTCGGTAAGCGGGAATCTGCACACAAATAAGAGAAGACTTAGACGTTGCACGTTTCGGTGTCGCTCCTGCTCTTGTGGGGCTCCCTTTATGCCGGCTTGATTTTATAGCAGCGTCCACCGGAAGAGCGACCGCACTGCTCCGGAAGGTTCGTATGCGCAGGTGCAGAGCCCGCACGTGTAACTGGCGATGATGCGGCTTGCAGGTGAAGGTAGCAGGCGAGGGTGGAATGAGTGGTTGGCTGGGTAAGCGGTAATCTGCACAAATAAGAGAAGACTTAGACGTTGCACGTTTCGCTGTCGCTGCAGCTCTTGTGGCGGTCCCTTGATGCCGGCTTGATTTTAAAGCAGCGGCCCCCGGAACGGCGACCGCACTGTTCCGGAAGGTTGGTATGCGCAGGTGCAGAGCCCGCACGTGTAACTGGCGATGACGCGGCTTGCAGGTGAGGGTAGCAGGCGAGGGTGGAATGAGTGGTTGGCTGGGTAAGCGGTAATCTGCACAAATAAGAGAAGACTTAGACGTTGCACGTTTCGGTGCCGCTGCTGCTCTTGTGGCGGTCCCTTGATGCCGGCTTGATTTTATAGCAGCGGCCACCGGAAGAGCGACCGCACTGTTCCGGAAGGTTCGTATGCGCAGGTGCAGAGCCCGCACGTGTAACTGGCGATGATGCGGCTTGCAGGTGAGGGTAGCAGTCGAGGGTGCAAGGAGTGGTTGCTGGGAAAGCGGGAATCTGCACACAAATAAGAGAAGACTTAGACGTTGTCACGTTCCGGTTTCGCCCCTGCTCTTGTGGCGGTCCCCTTTGATGCCGGCTTAAATTTATAGCAGCGGCCACCGAAGGGCGACCGCACTATTCCCGGGAAGGTTGGTATGCTCAGGTGCAGAGCCCGCACGTGTAACTGGCGTTGATGCGGCTTGCAGGTAAGCGTAGCAGGCGAGGGTGGAATGAGTGGTTGGTTGGGTAAGCGGAATCTGCACACAAATAAGAGAAGACTTAGACGTTGCACGTTTTCGCTGTCGCTGCAGCTCTTGTGGCGGTCCCTTGATGCCGGCTTGAATTTATAGCAGCGGCCCCCGTAACGGCGACCGCACTGTTCAGGAAGGTTGGTATGCGCAGGTGCAGAGCCCGCACGTGTGACTGGCGATGATGCGGCTTGCAGGTGAGGGTAGCAGGCGAGGGTGGAATGAGTGGTTGGCTGGGCAAGCGGGAATCTGCACACAAAATAAGAGAAGACTTAGACGTTGCACGTTCCGGTGTCGCTCCTGCTCTTGTGGCGGTCCCTTGATGCCGGCTTGATTTTATAGCAGCGGCCACCGGAAGGGCGACTGCACTGTTCTGGAAGGTTCGTATGAGCAGAGCCCGCACGTGTAACTGGCGATGATACGGCTTGCAGGTGAGGGTAGCTGGCGATAGTGGAAGGAGTGGTTGACTGCGTAAGAGGGAATCTGCAGACAAATAAGAGAACACTTAGACGTTGCACGTTTCGCTGTCGCTGCAGCTCTTGTGGCAGTCCCTTGATGCCGGCTTGATTTTAAAGCAACCGCACTGTTCCGGAAGGTTGGTATGCGCAGGTGCAGAGCCCACACGTGCAACTGGCGATGATTCGGCTTGTAGGTGAAGGTAGCTGGAGAGGGTGGAAGGAGAGGTTGGCTGCGTAAGCGGTAATCTGCACAAATAAGACAAGACTTAGACGTTGCACGTTTCGTTGTCGCTCCTGCTCTTGTGGCTGTCCCTTGATGCCGGCTTGATTTTATAGCAGCAGCCACCGGAAGGGCGACCGCACTGTTCCGGTAGGCTTGTATGCGCAGGTGCATTGCCTGCACGTGTAACTGGTGATGATGCGGCTTGCAGGTGAAGGTAGCAGTCGAGGATGGAAAGAGTGGTTGGCTGGGAAAGCGGGAATCTGCACACAAATAAGAGACGACTTAGACGTTGCACGTTCCGGTGTCGCTCCTGCTCTTGTGGCATTCCCTTTATGCCGGCTTGATTTTACAGCAGCGTCCACCGGAAGAGCGACCGCACTGTTCCGGAAGGTTCGTATGCGCAGGTGCAGAGCCCGCACGTGTAACTGGCGATGATGCGGCTTGCAGGTGAGGGTAGCAGTCGAGGGTAAAAGGAGTGGTTGGCTGGGAAAGCGGGAATCTGCACACAAATAAGAGAAGACTTAGACGTTGCACGTTCCGGTGTCGCTCCTGCTCTTGTGGTGGTCCATTGATGCCGGCTTGATTTTATAGCAGCGGCCAACCGAAGGGCGACCGCACTGTTCCGGAAGGTTGGTATGCGCAGGTGCAGAGCCCGCACGTGTAACTGGCGATGATTCCGCTTGCAGGTGAGGGTGGAATGAGTGATTGGCTGGGTAAGCGGGAATCTGCACACAAATAAGAGAAGACTTAGACATTGCACGTTCCGGTGTCGCTCCTGCTCTTGTGGCGGTCCCTTGATGCCGGCTTGATTTTATAGCAGCGGCCACCGGAAGGGCGACTGCACTGTTCCGGAAGGTTGGTATGCGCAGGAGCAGAGCCCGCACGTGTAACTGGCGATGATACGGCTTGCAGGTGAGGGAGCTGGCGATAGTGGAAGGAGTGGTTGACTGCGTAAGAGGGAATCTGCAGACAAATAAGAGAACACTTAGACGTTGCACGTTTCGCTGTCGCTCCTGCTCTTGTGGCGGCCCCTTGATGCCGGCTTGATTTTATAGCAGCGGCCACCGGAAAGGCGACCGCACTGTTCCGGTAGGTTGGTATGCGCAGGTGCAGAGCCTGCACGTGTAACTGGTGATGATGCGGCTTGCAGGTGAAGGTAGCAGTCGAGGATGGAAGGAGTGGTTGGATGGGAAAGCGGGAATCTGCACACAAATAAGAGACGACTTAGACGTTGCACGTTCCGGTGTCGCTCCTGCTCTTGTGGCGGTCCCTTTATGCCGACTTGAATTTATAGCAGCGGCCACCGGAAGGGCGACCGCACTGTTCCGGAAGGTTGGTATGCGCAAGTGCAGAGCCCGCACATGCAACTGGCGATGATGCGGCTTGCAGGTGAGGGTAGCTGGCGAGGGTGGAAGGAGTGGTTGGTTCGGTAAGCGGGAATCTGCACACAAATAAGAGAAGACTTAGACGTTGCACGTTTCGCTGTCGCTCCTGCTCTTGTGGCGGTCCCTTTATGCCGGCTTGATTTTATAGCAGCGGCCACCCGAAGTGCGACCGCACTGTTCCGGAAGGTCGGTATGCGCAGGTGCAGAGCCCGCACGTGCAACTAGCGGTGATGCGGCTTGCAGGTGAGTGTAGCAGTCGAGGGTGGAAGGAGTGGTTGGCTGGGAAAGCGGGAATCTGCACACAAATAAGAGAAGACTTAGACGTTGCACGTTCCGTTGTCGCCCCTGCTCTTGTGGCGGTCCCTTGATGCCGGCTTGAATTTACAGCAGCGGCCACCGGAAGGGCGACCGCACTGTTCCGGAAGGTTGGTATGCTCAGGTGCAGGTGTTTGGTCTGCACCGATCAAGGCAATGAGCATGTGTGCTCGAGTCAACAGGCAAAAGAAGCAGCAATGCCAGATCGCACACCGAACAAGATTCAGCGAGTGTGTTAAAGGTGTGGTTTATAATATCCCTCTGGCCTGTGGAAAACAATATATAGGACAGACGGGAAGGTGCCTTAATGATAGGATAAGAGAACATGCATCATCGCTATCAGGTGCCCCAAGCAGCAATCTAGCCCTGCATTGTAGAGATTGTAAAGAAAATAAAAAAGGCAAACAAGTGCGCAAGTGTGAGCCCAAGTTGCGTGAAGTTCAAGTCATGAAAAGGTGTGCAGACAAATTGACACGTGAGATCCTTGAGGCATTGGCGATACGGGAAACAGGACAGCGGTGCGTCAGCACACCATCCATCTCTCTATCAAGAAAAGAAGTTTCCTTCTTGAACGAACACCACGGGAGATAAAAGCAAGATCTTTTTGACAAGGAAACAAAAAGCGCGGATTTTCTAATAAAAAATTTAGTTGACAGTCAGCCTCGTCTACGTTCTGTGTGTTCCTTTCTGTGTCTGCGTTTTGGTTTTTTTTCGGCTGTTCCCACCAAGAAGAATGAACCAACTAGCTCAGTTTTCTACTTTTTTGAAGGTCGTTCCCATCCACAAAACAGGTACTACTGATTCACCTCTTAATTATCGCCCTATTTCATTAACAAGTGTACCCTGCAAATTAATGGAACATGTCATTTACAGCCAAATCATACAATTCCTAGATTCCAATCACTTCTTCTATCCGCCCCAGCATGGATTTCGGAAAGGTTTTTCCTGCGAAACTCAGCTAGCCATTTTTCTTCATGACATTCACGCCAACCTTGACACTAATCTACAAACTGATGCCATATTCCTAGACTTTGCTAAGGCTTTCGACAAAGTACCTCATCAACGCTTGCTTCTTAAACTCTCTCAGCTGAACCTAGATCCAAACATCATCGCGTGGATTAAAGAATTCCTCACGCATCGTTCTCAGTCTGTCTTCATTAATAATCAGCCCTCCCACCCGCTTCCAGTAACCTCCGGCGTCCCGCAGGGTTCCGTTCTCGGTCCTTTGTTATTCCTTATTGACATTACGACCTACCCCAGCATGTATTTTGTCATATCCGTCTGTTTGTTGATGACTGCGTTATTTATCGTTCAGTCACTAACCCTTCTGACCAAGAATCCCTACAGGCTGACCTGAACCATGTGCAAAACTGGTGTTTTAAGCGGCTGATGACACTCAACCCTAACAAATGTAAGTATATGTCTTTTCACCACCGCCGAAAACCTTTTGTTTTCCAGGACACAATTTCTAACTCCTCTGTCGACCTCGTCCAGTCGTACAAATACTTAGGTATCACCATTTCTAATGATTTATCCTGGCGTCTGCATGTGACTAACCTGATATCATCAGCTAATAAAACACTTGGCTTCTTGAAACGTCACCTGCGGGATGCCCCTCAACATGTAAGACTACAAGCATACATTTCACTCATCAGAACTAAACTGGAATTCGCATCGGCCATCTGGAACCCTCACCAAGCATGTCAAACAAACGCCCTCGAAGCTGTGCAGAACATGGCCACCAGATTCATTCATTCCTCGTATTCATACGACGTTAGCATATTATCTCTAAAATTGCAATCAGGTCTATCTAATCTTTCTGCTCGCCGTCGCACTGCCAGTCTCGTCTTATTTCACAAGTTTTTTTATTCGCCACTCAGACAAGAACCCTACATCTGCGCACCCCCGCCGCGCAGATCCCATCGCATCAGTCACCCTCTTCAAGTTTTGCGCCCACGTGCCCGTACCACTGTTTTCTCTAATTCATTTTTTTGCCGAGTAGCAGCTGACTGGAACGGCCTTCCCCACGATATCGCTGCCATCACCTGCCCTGGAACATTCATGACTGCATTGAACACCTGTACTCCTTAAAAACCCACCCCTTATGTAACACCCCGCAAGGGGTCTTTAAGGAAAATAAAGTGATGTGATGTGATGGCAACAGCTTGGAACAATGAAGTAAACAACAAACTGCACTTGGTAAAGCCAGTTTTAGGTGTGGTGCTCAATCTCGTGGCAAGGAAATAAAACAAGTAAATATGTCGTTTAAAGATTGCATTTAATAAGTAGAAAGGAAATTAAGTAAAAATGGCAGACAACTTGGAACAACGAAGTAAACAACAAACTGCACTTGGTAAAGCCAGTTCTAGGTGTGGTGCTCAATCTCGTGGCAAGGAAATAAAACATGTAAATATGTCGTTTAAAGATTGCATTAAATAAGTAGATAGGAAATTGAGTAAAAATGGCAGACAGCTTGGAACAATGAAGTAAACAAACTGCACTTGGTAAAGCCAGTTCTAGGTGTGGTGCTCAATCTCGTGGCAAGGAAATAAAGCAAGTAAATATGACTTTTAAAGATTGCATTAAATAAGTAGAAAGGAAATAAAGTAAAAATGGCTGACAGCTTGGAACAACTAAGTAAACAAAAAACTACACTTGGTAAAGCCAGTTCTAGGTGTGCTGCTCAATTTCGTGGCAAGGAAATAAAACGAGTTAATATGTCGTTTAAAGATTGCATTAAATAAGTAGAAAGGAAATTAAGTAAAAATGGCAGACCGCTTGTACCAATGAAGTAAACAACAAACTGCACTTGGTAAAGCCAGTTCTAGGTGTGCTGCTCAATCTCGTGGCAAGGAAATAAAACAAGTAAATATGTCATTTAAAGATTGCTTTAAATAAATAGAAAGCAAATTTAATAAACATGGCAGACAGCTTGGAACAACGAAGTGAACAACAAACTGCACTTGGTAAAGCCAGTTCTAGGTGTCCTGCTCAATCCCGTGGCAAGGATATAAAACAAGTAAATATGTCGTTTAAAGATTGCATTAAATAAGTAGAAAGAAAATTAAGTAAAAGTGGGCTCGGTGGCTGTGCCACAACATAGTTCTCTAATCCGCTCGTCTTCGCCATGCAGGTGCTCTCGCCCCTCATCGTCTGCGTCATGCTCCCTGGCATGTTTTGCGCTCCCTGGTCGAGCGCGATCGAGCATGCGCCCCTGCATGACGCAGCTTACGGAGGTCCCATCAACAAGGCAACCAAAAACGCCCCTTTTCCTGCAATATCGGCTCAAAACAACTGGATCCTCAGACCAGATTGGAAGGCCCCATCGTCAGCGACTACATTCAATGTGTCAACTATAAATGAACAGCGACCGTCACCGGCACTCTGTGGGCTCGGTGGCTGTGCCACAACACAGTTCTCTAATCCGCTCGTCTTCGCCATGCAGGTTGGTGGCCATTACAGTCTCTTTTCAAAGAAAACGAGTAACTATTTTTTTGGTACAGCTCCCGAGCCCTCAGTGCTGCCGTGTTATCAGTGTTGAGTGTCTTCACGTTGTTCATTCTTTGTTACTGTCGTGTGGTGATATTGAGAGCAACCCCGGTCCTGACAAGCTATACATTATTCTTGACGAACTAAAAAAGATGTCTTCTGGCCAGACCACATTAGTAACTGAAGTGCAGGAGCTTAAGAGCCAACTTCTCTCAATGGACCAAAAAATGGCAGATTTCACCACCCCTCTCAGCACTTTAGAAACTCACTGCCGAAATCTGTCTACAATGCGCACTGACCTAGAAGCAATCCAAACCACTACGACCGAAACGACCCGCCTAGTTAGTATGCTAGAGGCTCGCCTGGAAGACGTTTGAAAACCGCTCCCGGCGAAACAACCTAATTTTCTATGGTTTACCTGATACCAACCTCTCTGAAACCTATTCGCAATCCGAAGAAATAATCACTCGCCACTGCTCTCAATACCTTGATATCCAGTTAAGCCCAATCGAAATTGAACGTGCTCACCGCCTCGGAAGACACTCTCAGGATCGCCAACGCCCGATTATCGTCAAATTTACATCCTTCAAAACAAAAGAATCAGTTCTTTCGAAAGGTCCAAAGTTCAAAGATACAGGTTACAGCGTAGGTGAATATTTTTCGCGCCGCGTCCAGAATTGCCGAAAACAGCTTATAGCTTTCGCTAAGGCGAAGTCTGTGTCTTATTCCCTGCGGTTTAAAACGCTGCATATCGGCCCAAAGCGTTACATTTTTGATGAAAGTTCTGAAACTGTTAAAGAAATATCTTAACAATCAACTCACCCCTGCCGGCCACCGCATTATTCCCCACCTACTCCTCGTTCCAACGTTTCCCTATCGGTTATCTTTACTAACATCCGCAGCTTCTTGCCGAAACGCGATATCGTGTCAAACCTTATTTCATCATCAGGCAGCGATCTACATGTATTAACCGAAACGTGGTTGAACAGCGATATAAATGACTCAGAGATCTTGTTTGATTTGCCAAATTTTCTTCTTTTTCGCGCCGATAGGAAAGAAGCCCGCGGAGGGGGAGTTCTAATTGCCGTCAACGAACAGTTATCATGCTCCGTCATAAATGTCTGCTCGGACTTGGAAATACTATGGCTCATGTGCCGTGCTTCACCCCTGTCACTTCTAATTGGGGTGTGCTATAGACCACCTCGATGTAGTCGCGACTTTCCTCGCAAGCTTCACAATATCCTAAATCAACTGGTTTCAAAGCACCCTAAGGCACATATCCTCCTATCTGGGGATTTCAACTACCCCAATATCGACTGGAATAGTCAACCTCAGCCCATGGTCAGTCAGGAAGAGTCGAGAGAATTCCTTGATGTCTGTCTTAATTTTAATTTGACCCAATTAGTATCTGAACCAATACGTGTCGCAGGAGAAGCAGCTAACACTCTAGACCTCATTCTGACCACTCATCCAGATAGCTTAGAATCCCTTACGTACCTCCGCGAAATCAGCGACCATAAAGTAATTCATGCCACTTTCAGCTTTACACCTGTGTTAAAAGAACCTTCCCGGAAAACTATTATGCTCTACGACAAGGGAAACTACGAAGCAATCAGCAATGAATTAAATAACTTCTTGTCAATGTTTGAAACATCCTTTCATAGCAGAAATGTAAATGAAAACTGGACACTCTTCAAACATAAAATAGCTGACGTAACCAATAAATATATCCCGACGTGCAGTTTTAGGAAGCGTAATCAGAAGCCGTGGTTCACCAAAACACTAAAAAGACTCGAAAATAAGAAAAAACGCGCATTTCGTACAGCGAAGCGACAAGGAAATTCAAATGCGTGGGTAAAATACCATGAAGTGGAACACTTGTACATGGCCGCGATTGTTAAAGCAAAGCGCTCCTTCTACGAAGTCGACCTACCAAAAATGATAATCGATAACCCCAAAAAATTCTGGAAAGTGATAAACCCAAAAGAAACGCGCGCTATCACCCTCACTAACAATGCCGGTGTTACAATGACTGATACCGAATGTGCAAACGCATTTAACACTGCTTTTTCGTCCGTTTTTACTGACGAATCCGAATTGCCCTGTTCTACACTACCACTTGTTATCACCACAGCCATGGAACCCATACCTTTCAACAGTAGCGGAATTTCATGCACAATTGATAAAATAAAGAACTCATCCGCTACCGGCATAGATGATACAAACTCAAAAATTTTAAAGAACGCTAAACTAGTTTGCTCCAGTATCCTTTGTGCACTGTTTACGCAATCATTGTCTGAAGGAACCATACCTGACGACTGGAAAGTGGGGAAGGTCGTTCCCATCCACAAAACAGGTACTACTGATTCACCTCTTAATTATCGCCCTATTTCATTAACAAGTGTACCCTGCAAATTAATGAAACATGTCATTTACAGCCAAATCATACAATTCCTAGATTCCAATCACTTCTTCCATCCGTCCCAGCATGGATTTCGCAAAGGTTTTTCCTGCGAAACTCAGCTAGCCATTTTTCTTCATGACATTCACGCCAACCTTGACACTAACCTACAAACTGATGCCATATTCCTAGACTTTGCTAAGGCTTTCGACAAAGTACCTCATCAACGCTTGCTTCTCAAACTCTCTCAGCTGAACCTAGATCCAAACATCATCGCAAGGATTAAAAAATTCTTCACGCATCGTTCTCAGTCTGTCTTCATTAATAATCAGCCCTCCCACTCGCTTCCAGTAACCTCCTGCGTCTCGCAGGGTTCCGTTATCGGTCCTTTGTTATTCCTTATTTACATTAACGACCTACCCCAGCATGTATCTTGTCATATCCGTCTGTTTGCTGGTGACTGCGTTTTTTATCGTTCAGTCACTAACCCTTCTGACCAAGAATCCCTACAGGCTGACCTAAACCATGTGCAAAACTGGTGTTTGCAGCGGCTGATGACACTCAACCCTAACAAATGTAAGTATATGCCTTTTCACCGCCGCCGAAATCCTTTTGTTTTCCAGTACACAATTTCTAACTCCTCTGTCGACCTCGTCCAGTCGTACAAATACTTAGGTATCACCATTTCTAAAGATTTATCCTGCGTCTGCATGTGACTAACCTGATATCATCACCTAATAAAACACTTGGCTTCTTGAAACGTCACCTGCGGGATGCCCCTCAACATGTAAGACTACAAGCATACATTTCACTCATCAGAACTAAACTGGAATTCGCATCGGCCATCTGGAACCCTCACCAAGCATGTCTAACAAACGCCCTCGAAGCTGTGCAGAACAGGGCCACCAGATTCATTCATTCCTCGTATTCATACGACGTTAGCATATCATCTCTAAAATTGAAATCAGGTCTATCTAATCTTTCTGCTCGCTGTCGCACTGCCAGTCTCGTCTTATTTCACAAGATTTTTTATTCGCCACTCAGACAAGAACCCTACATCTGCGCATCCCCGCCGCTCAGATCCCATCGCATCAGTCACCCTCTTCAAGTTTTGCGCCCACGTGCCCGTACCACTGTTTTCTCTAATTCATTTTTTTGCCTAGTAGCAGCTGACTGGAACGGCCTTCCCCACGATATCGCTGCCATCACCTGCCCTGGAACATTCATGACTGCATTGAACACCTGTACTCCATTAAAACACACCCCTTATGTAACACCCCGCAAGGGGTCTTTAAGGAAAATAAAGTGATGTGATGTGATGGCAACAGCTTGGAACAATGAAGTAAACTACAAACTGCACTTGGTAAAGCCAGTTTTAGGTGTGGTGCTCAATCTCGTGGCAAGGAAATAAAACAAGTAAATATGTCGTTTAAAGATTGCATTTAATAAGTAGAAAGGAAATTAAGTAAAAATGGCAGACAACTTGGAGCAACGAAGTAAACAACAAACTGCACTTGGTAAAGCCAGTTCTAGGTGTGGTGCTCAATCTCGTGGCAAGGAAATAAATGAAGTAAATTTGTCGTTTAAAGGTTGCATTAAATAAGAAGAAAGGAAATTAAGTAAAAATGGCAGACAGCTTGGAACAATGAAGTAAACAACAAACTGCACTTGGTAAAGCCAGTTCTAGGTGTGCTGCTCAATTTCGTGGCAAGGAAATAAAACAATTAATATGTCGTTTAAAGATTGCATTAAATAAGTAGAAAGGAAATTAAGTAAAAATGGCAACAGCTTGGAACAATGAAGTAAACAACAAACTGCACTTGGTAAAGCCAGTTTTAGGTGTGGTGCTCAATCTCGTGGCAAGGAAATAAAACAAGTAAATATGTCGTTTAAAGATTGCATTTAATAAGTAGAAAGGAAATTAAGTAAAAATGGCAGACAACTTGGAGCAACGAAGTAAACAACAAACTGCACTTGGTAAAGCCAGTTCTAGGTGTGGTGCTCAATCTCGTGGCAAGGAAATAAATGAAGTAAATTTGTCGTTTAAAGGTTGCATTAAATAAGAAGAAAGGAAATTAAGTAAAAATGGCAGACAGCTTGGAACAATGAAGTAAACAACAAACTGCACTTGGTAAAGCCAGTTCTAGGTGTGCTGCTCAATTTCGTGGCAAGGAAATAAAACAATTAATATGTCGTTTAAAGATTGCATTAAATAAGTAGAAAGGAAATTAAGTAAAAATGGCAACAGCTTGGAACAATGAAGTAAACAACAAACTGCACTTGGTAAAGCCAGTTTTAGGTGTGGTGCTCAATCTCGTGGCAAGGAAATAAAACAAGTAAATATGTCGTTTAAAGATTGCATTTAATAAGTAGAAAGGAAATTAAGTAAAAATGGCAGACAACTTGGAACAACGAAGTAAACAACAAACTGCACTTGGTAAAGCCAGTTCTAGGTGTGGTGCTCAGTCTCGTGGCAAGGAAATAAAACATGTAAATATGTCGTTTAAAGATTGCATTAGATAAGTAGATAGGAAATTGAGTAAAAATGGCAGACAGCTTGGAACAATGAAGTAAACAAACTGCACTTGGTAAAGCCAGTTCTAGGTGCGCTGCTCAATCTCGCGGCAAGGAAGTAAAACAAGTAAATATGTCGTTTAAAGATTGCATTTAATAAGTAGAAAGGAAATTAAGTAAAAATGGCAGACAACATGGAGCAACGAAGTAAACAACAAACTGCACTTCGTAAAGCCAGTTCTAGGTGTGGTGCTCAATCTAGTGGCAAGGAAATAAAACAAGTAAATATGTCGTTTAAAGATTGTATTAAATATTTAGATAGGAAATTGAGTAAAAATGGCAGACAGCTTGGAACAACGAAGTAAACAAAAAACTGCACTTGGTAAAGCCAGTTGTAGGTGTGCTGCTCATTCTCCTGGCAAGAAAATAAAACAAGTAAATATGTCGTTTAAAGATTGCATTTAATAATTAGAAAGGAAATAAGTAAAAATGGCAGACAACTTGGAACAACGAAGTAAACAACAAACTGCACTTCAAGTTCAAGTTCAAGTTCAAGTTTATTTTCCTTTCTTACAAAGGAGGAGCCGGGACTAAAAGCTGTGGTAACAGCTTGACTGGAGGTCCCGACTCCTTGAGACAGTGGCAGTACAGAAGGAAGGCGAGGGTCACATCATTGACATCAATTAGTAATGTCGGATATCCGATGCAAATCCACATTTACGCGAAGCGCGAACACACATGCAAAACGAAAGTCGCAATACACACATGTACTCAAAGCAAATGTTTTACATCACTAAAATATACAAAAACACAATTTCACAGATTGAAATTGTCTCGGCAGTAGTCACGGATATTGTGTTTTGAATTTCTGGTAATATCAAAATTGTCATGGATTAGTTTGTTTAGCAAGAGGGGAAGGTTGTAACTTAAGGACTGGTTCATAGAGTAAGTTCTTGGTGTTGGAGTGATCCAAGTTTCTTTGTGTCTAGTGTTACGGCAGCTGTTATTTTCTCTCAGTTGTCCAAGTACAATAAAGGGATTGTCACGTTGTTGTGAAGAGTATTTATAGCATAAAAGAAGCCTGTAAAAGTATAACGCGAAGATTGGAAGGATATCATACTTTATAAAGATATTTCTTGTGGGGAAAAGGAATGGCACATTTGCTATGGACCGGACGGCTTTTTTCTGCAGCAAATGCAATTTATGAAGATTTGTTACCCCTGTTGTTCCCCAAACCAAGCTGCAGTATTGGATATGACTTAGTACTAACGCGTTGTAGAGCAACATCTTTACCCTTACGGGAAAAATATGTCTAAAGCGACCAAGTATACCTAGAGCTGAGGAAACTTTCGAACAAATGTGTTCTATGTGCTCATTCCAAGTTAGGTTGTGAGAAAAGATAACGCCCAGTGTTTTTACAGAAGTCACAAGCTCTATTGGTTGGCTGTTTAAGGCTATTTTGAGAGGCCTAGATATTTTCTTTCCCTTAGGGAGGTATAACAGAATTTGTGTTTTTGACGGATTTATGCGCAAGCAGTTTGCATCTGCCCATGAGTGAAGTTTATTAAGGGCTTCGCTTGTTTTGCTTTCAACCTCGGCCTCGGAAATACCTGTGACAAAAAAAGTTGTGTCATCTGCAAATGACACAACCTGAACATTACTAGCGCTGTAGACGATGTCATTTATATAAACTAAAAATAGCAAAGGCCCAAGATTGCTTCCTTGGGGCACTCCGCATGTTATATGGAGGGTAGAAGAGGATGCTGTGTTTATATCTACATATTGGGTTCTGTGAGATAAGTAAGATTGTAATAGGGTTAGCGCTAGGCCCCGCACACCATACCTTTCCAATTTAAAAAGAAGAATATCATGATTTATGAGGTCAAAGGCCTTAGTAAAATCGATGTAAATACCCATGGTGAGCTTGTTTTCACTGAATGCCTTAATTATAATTTCTTTTTGAGTTAGAAGTGCTGTCTCTGTAGATCTTTTCTTCCTGAATCCATGTTGAAAATCTAAAAATAAGTGATTTTCGTCAAAATAAGAAGTCACTCTGTGATGTATTATTTTCTCGATGCCTTTGGAAAACACAGGCAGTATAGAAATCGGTCGGTAGTTTGTGAATAGGTTCTTATCACCTTTTTTAAAAATGGGTATCACTCGAGCAATTTGCATTCCTGTAGGGAAAACCCCAGTAGAGAGAATCAAATTATAAATATAGGTAATAATCGGGCACAGTATGTCAAGTACATATTTTACGGGCAATATCTGGAAGCCATTTACGTCCAGCGTTTTACTATTCTTCAAGTTATTGATGGAAGAGAAAGCCAGTTCAAGGTGTGGTGCTCAATCTCGTGGCAAGGAAATAAAACAAGTAAATATGTCGTTTAAAGATTGCATTAAATATTTAGATAGGAAATTGAGTAAAAATGGCAGACAGCTTGGAACAACGAAGTAAACAAAAAACTGCACTTGGTAAAGCCAGTTCTAGGTGTGCTGCTCATTCTCGTGGCAAGGAAACAAAACAAGTAAATATGTCATTTAAAGATTGCATTAAATATTTAGATAGGAAATTGAGTAAAAATGGCAGACAGCTTGGAACAACGAAGTAAACAAAAAACTGCACTTGGTAAAGCCAGTTGTAGGTGTGCTGCTCATTCTCCTGGCAAGAAAATAAAACAAGTAAATATGTCGTTTAAAGATTGCATTTAATAATTAGAAAGGAAATAAGTAAAAATGGCAGACAACTTGGAACAACGAAGTAAACAACAAACTGCACTTCAAGTTCAAGTTCAAGTTCAAGTTTATTTTCCTTTCTTACAAAGGAGGAGCCGGGACTAAAAGCTGTGGTAACAGCTTGACTGGAGGTCCCGACTCCTTGAGACAGTGGCAGTACAGAAGGAAGGCGAGGGTCACATCATTGACATCAATTAGTAATGTCGGATATCCGATGCAAATCCACATTTACGCGAAGCGCGAACACACATGCAAAACGAAAGTCGCAATACACACATGTACTCAAAGCAAATGTTTTACATCACTAAAATATACAAAAACACAATTTCACAGATTGAAATTGTCTCGGCAGTAGTCACGGATATTGTGTTTTGAATTTCTGGTAATATCAAAATTGTCATGGATTAGTTTGTTTAGCAAGAGGGGAAGGTTGTAACTTAAGGACTGGTTCATAGAGTAAGTTCTTGGTGTTGGAGTGATCCAAGTTTCTTTGTGTCTAGTGTTACGGCAGCTGTTATTTTCTCTCAGTTGTCCAAGTACAATAAAGGGATTGTCACGTTGTTGTGAAGAGTATTTATAGCATAAAAGAAGCCTGTAAAAGTATAACGCGAAGATTGGAAGGATATCATACTTTATAAAGATATTTCTTGTGGGGAAAAGGAATGGCACATTTGCTATGGACCGGACGGCTTTTTTCTGCAGCAAATGCAATTTATGAAGATTTGTTACCCCTGTTGTTCCCCAAACCAAGCTGCAGTATTGGATATGACTTAGTACTAACGCGTTGTAGAGCAACATCTTTACCCTTACGGGAAAAATATGTCTAAAGCGACCAAGTATACCTAGAGCTGAGGAAACTTTCGAACAAATGTGTTCTATGTGCTCATTCCAAGTTAGGTTGTGAGAAAAGATAACGCCCAGTGTTTTTACAGAAGTCACAAGCTCTATTGGTTGGCTGTTTAAGGCTATTTTGAGAGGCCTAGATATTTTCTTTCCCTTAGGGAGGTATAACAGAATTTGTGTTTTTGACGGATTTATGCGCAAGCAGTTTGCATCTGCCCATGAGTGAAGTTTATTAAGGGCTTCGCTTGTTTTGCTTTCAACCTCGGCCTCGGAAATACCTGTGACAAAAAAAGTTGTGTCATCTGCAAATGACACAACCTGAACATTACTAGCGCTGTAGACGATGTCATTTATATAAACTAAAAATAGCAAAGGCCCAAGATTGCTTCCTTGGGGCACTCCGCATGTTATATGGAGGGTAGAAGAGGATGCTGTGTTTATATCTACATATTGGGTTCTGTGAGATAAGTAAGATTGTAATAGGGTTAGCGCTAGGCCCCGCACACCATACCTTTCCAATTTAAAAAGAAGAATATCATGATTTATGAGGTCAAAGGCCTTAGTAAAATCGATGTAAATACCCATGGTGAGCTTGTTTTCACTGAATGCCTTAATTATAATTTCTTTTTGAGTTAGAAGTGCTGTCTCTGTAGATCTTTTCTTCCTGAATCCATGTTGAAAATCTAAAAATAAGTGATTTTCGTCAAAATAAGAAGTCACTCTGTGATGTATTATTTTCTCGATGCCTTTGGAAAACACAGGCAGTATAGAAATCGGTCGGTAGTTTGTGAATAGGTTCTTATCACCTTTTTTAAAAATGGGTATCACTCGAGCAATTTGCATTCCTGTAGGGAAAACCCCAGTAGAGAGAATCAAATTATAAATATAGGTAATAATCGGGCACAGTATGTCAAGTACATATTTTACGGGCAATATCTGGAAGCCATTTACGTCCAGCGTTTTACTATTCTTCAAGTTATTGATGGAAGAGAAAGCCAGTTCAAGGTGTGGTGCTCAATCTCGTGGCAAGGAAATAAAACAAGTAAATATGTCGTTTAAAGATTGCATTAAATATTTAGATAGGAAATTGAGTAAAAATGGCAGACAGCTTGGAACAACGAAGTAAACAAAAAACTGCACTTGGTAAAGCCAGTTCTAGGTGTGCTGCTCATTCTCGTGGCAAGGAAACAAAACAAGTAAATATGTCATTTAAAGATTGCATTAAATAAGTAGAAAGGAAATAAAGTAAAAATGGCTGACAGCTTGGATCAACGAAGTAAACAACAAACTGCACTTTGTAAAGCCAGTTCTAGGTGTGGTGCTCAATCTCGTGGCAAGGAAATAAAACAAGCAAATATGTCGTTAAAAGATTGCATTAAATAAGTAGAAAGGAAATTAAGCCAAAATGGCAGACAGCTTGGAACAACGAAGTAAACAACAAACTGCACTTGATAGAGCCAGTTCTAGGTGTGCTCCTCAATATCGTGGCAAGGAAATAAAACAAGTAAATATGTCGTTTAAAGATTGCATTAAATAAGTAGAAAGGAAATTAAGTAAAAATAGCAGACAGCTTGGAACAATGAAGTAAACAGCAAATTGCACTTGGTAAAGCCAGTTCTAGGTGTGCTGCTCAATCTCATGGCAAGGAAATAAAAAGTAGATATGCCCTTTAGGGATTGCGTTAAATTAGTACAAAGGAAATTAAGTAAAGAAAGGCAGACAGCTTGGAACAAAGAAGTAAACATACTGCACTGGGTGAAGTCAGTTCTAGGTGTGCTGCTCAATCCCGTAGCAAGGAAATAAAACAAGTAAATATGTTGTTTAAAGATTGCATTGAATAAGTAGAAAGGAAATTAAGTAAAAACGGCAGACAGCTTGGAACAATGAAGTAAACAACAAACAGCAATTGGTAAAGCCAGTGCTAGGTGTGCTGCTCAATCTCGTGGCAAGAAAATAAAACAAGTAAATATGTCGTTTTAAATTGCAATAAATAATTAGAAAGGAAATTAAGTAAAGAGGGCAGACACCTTGGAACAATGAAGTAAAACACAAACTGCACTTGGCAAAGCCAGTTCTAGGTGTGCTGCTCAATCCCGTAGCAAGGAAATAAAACAAGTAAATATGTCGTTTAAAGATTGCATTAAATAAGTAGAAAGGAAATTAAGCAAAAATGGCAGACAGCTTGGAACAATGAAGTAAACAACAAACTGCAATTGGTAAAGCCAGTTCTAGGTGTGCTGCTCAATCTCGTGGCAAGGAAATAAAACAAGTAAATATGTCGTTTAATGATTGCATTAAATAAGTAGAAAGGAAATTAAGTAAAAGTGGCAGACAGCTTGGAACAATGAAATAAACAACAAACTGCACTTGGTAAAGCCAGTTCTAGGTGTGCTGCTCAATCTCGCGGCAAGGAAGTAAAACAAGTAAATATGTCGTTTAAAGATTGCATTAAATAAGTAGAAAGGAAATTAAGTAAAAATGGCAACAGCTTGGAACAACGAAGTAAACAACAAACTGCACTTGGTAAAGCCAGTTTTATGTGTGGTGCTCAATCTCGTGGCAAGGAAATAAAACAAGTAAATATGTCGTTTAAAGATTGCATTTAATAAGTAGAAAGGAAATTAAGTAAAAATGGCAGACCACTTGGAACAACGAAGTAAACAACAAACTGCACTTGGTAAAGCCAGTTCTAGGTGTGGTGCTCAATCTCGTGGCAAGGAAATAAAACAAGTAAATATGTCGTTTAAAGATTGCGTTAAATATTTAGATAGGAAATTGAGTAAAAATGGCAGACAGCTTGGAACAACGAAGTAAACAAAAAACTGCACTTGGTAAAGCCAGTTCTAGGTGTGCTGCTCATTCACGTGGCAAGGAAAAAAACAAGTAAATATGTCATTTAAAGATTGCAATAAATAAGTAGAAAGGAAATTAAGTAAATATGGCAGACAACTTGGAACAACGAAGTAAACAACAAACTGCACTTGATAGATCCAGTTCTAGGTGTGCTGCTCAATCTCATGGCAAGGAAATAAAACAAGTAAATATGTCGTTTAAAGATTGCATTTAATAAGTAGAAAGGAAATTAAGTAAAAATGGCAGACAACTTGGAACAACGAAGTAAACAACAAACTGCACTTCGTAAAGCCAGTTCTAGGTGTGGTGCTCAATCTCGTGGCAAGGAAATAAAACAAGTAAATATGTCGTTTAAATATTGCATTAAATATTTAGATAGGAAATTGAGTAAAAATGGCAGACAGCTTGGAACAACGAAGTAAACAAAAAACTGCACTTGGTAAAGCCAGTTCTAGATGTGCTGCTCATTCTCGTGGCAAGAAAACAAAACAAGTAAATATGTCATTTAATGATTGCATTAAATAAGTAGAAAGGAAATAAAGTAAAAATGGCTGACAGCTTGGAACAACGAAGTAAACAACAAACTGCACTTTGTAAAGCCAGTTCTAGGTGTGGTGCTCAATCTCGTGGCAAGGAAATAAAACAAGCAAATATGTTGTTAAAAGATTGCATTAAATAAGTAGAAAGGAAATTAAGCCAAAATGGCAGACAGCTTGGAACAACGAAGTAAACAACAAACTGCACTTGATAGAGCCAGTTCTAGATGTGCTGCTCATTCTCGTGGCAAGGAAATAAAACAAGTAAATATGTCGTTTAAAGAGTGCATTAAATAATTAGAAAGGAAATTAAGTAAAAATGGTAGACAGCTTGGAACAATGAAGTAAACAACAAACTGCACAGGGTAAATCCAGTTCTAGGTGTGCTGCTCAATCTCGTGGCAAGGAAATAAAACAAGTAAATATGTCGTTTTAAATTGCATTAAATAACAACCTGCAAACTGCACTTGTTAACTGCACATGGTAAAGCCAAACAAACTGCACTTGGTAAAGCCAGTTTTATGTGTGGTGCACAATCTCGTGGCAAGGAAATAAAACAAGCAAATATGTCTTTTAAAGATTGCATTTAATAAGTAGAAAGGAAATTAAGTAAAAATGGCAGACAACTTGAAAATCGAAGTAAATAACAAACTGCATTAGGTAAAGCCAGTTCTAGGTGTGCTACTCAATCTCATGGCAAGGAAATAAAAAAGTAGATATGTCCTTTAGGAATTGCGTTAAATTAGTACAAAGGAAATTAAGTAAAGAAAGACAGACAGCTTGGAACAACGAAGTAAACAAACTGCACTTGGTAAAGCCAGTTCTAGGTGTGCTGCTCAATCTCGTGGCAAGGAAATAAAACCAGTAAATATGTCATTTAAAGATTGCATTAAATAATTAGAAAGGAAATTAAGTAAAAATGGGAGACAGCTTGGAACAATGAAGTAAACAACAGACTGCACAGGGTAAATCCAGTTCTAGGTGTGCTGCTCAATCTCGTGGCAAGGAAATAAAACAAGTAAAGATGTCGTTTAAAGATTGCATTAAATATTTAGATAGGAAATTGAGTAAAAATGGCACACAGCTTGGAACAACGAAGTAAACAAAAACCTGCACTTGGTAAAGCCAGTTCTAGGTGTGCTGCTCATTCTCGTGGCAAGGAAACAAAACAAGTACATATGTCATTTAAAGATTGCATTAAATAAGTAGAAAGGAAATTAAGTAAAAATGGCAGACAACTTGGAACAACGAAGTAAACAACAAACTGCACTTTGTAAAGCCAGTTCTAGGTGTGGTGCTCAATCTCGTGGCAAGGAAATAAAACAAGCAAATATGTCGTTAAAAGATTGCAATAAATAAGTAGAAAGGAAATTAAGCCAAAATGGCAGACAGCTTGGAACAACGAAGTAAACAACAAACTGCACTTGATAGAGCCAGTTCTAGGTGTGCTGCTCAATCTCGTGGCAAGGAAATAAAACAAGTAAATATGTCGTTTAAAGATTGCATTTAATAAGTGGAAAGGAAATTAAGTAAAAATGGCAGACAACTTGGAACAACGAAGTAAACAACAAACTGCACATGGTAAAGCCAGTTCTAGGTGTGCTGCTCAATTCCGTGGCAAGTAAATAAAACAAGTAAATATGTCGTTTAAAGATTGCTATAAATAAGTAGAAAGGAAATTAAGTAAAAGTGGCAGACAGCTTGGAACAATGAAGTAAACAACAAACTGCACTTGGTAAAGCCAGTTCTAGGTGTGCTGCTCAATCTCGCGGCAAGGAAGTAAAACAAGTAAATATGTCGTTTAAAGATTGCATTAAATAAGTAGAAAGGAAATTAAGTAAAAATGGCAACAGCTTGGAACAATGAAGTAAACAACAAACTGCACTTGGTAAAGCCAGTTTTATGTGTGGTGCTCAATCTCGTGGCAAAGAAATAAAACAAGTAAATATGTCGTTTAAAGATTGCATTTAATAAGTAGAAAGAAAATTAAGTAAAAATGGCAGACAACTTGGAACAACGAAGTAAACAACAAACTGCACTTGGTAAAGCCAGTTCTAGGTGTGGTGCTCAATCTCGTGGCAAGGAAATAAAACAAGTAAATATGTCGTTTAAAGATTGCGTTAAATATTTAGATAGGAAATTGAGTAAAAATGGCAGACAGCTTGGAACAACGAAGTAAACAAAAAACTGCACTTGGTAAAGCCAGTTCTAGGTGTGCTGCTCATTCACGTGGCAAGGAAAAAAAACAAGTAAATATGTCATATAAAGATTGCATTAAATAAGTAGAAAGGAAATTAAGTAAATATGGCAGACAACTTGGAACAACGAAGTAAACAACAAACTGCACTTTGTAAAGCCAGTTCTAGGTGTGGTGCTCAATCTCGTGGCAAGGAAATAAAACAAGCAAATATGTCGTTAAAAGATTGCATTAAATAAGTAGAAAGGAAATTAAGCCAAAATAGCAGACAGCTTGGAACAACGAAGTAAACAACAAACTGCACTTGATAGATCCAGTTCTAGGTGTGCTGCTCAATCTCATGGCAAGGAAATAAAACAAGTAAATATGTCGTTTAAAGATTGCATTTAATAAGTAGAAAGGAAATTAAGTAAAAATGGCAGACAACTTGGAACAACGACGTAAACAACAAACTGCACTTCGTAAAGCCAGTTCTAGGTGTGGTGCTCAATCTCGTGGCAAGGAAATAAAACAAGTAAATATGTCGTTTAAATATTGCATTAAATATTTAGATAGGAAATTGAGTAAAAATGGCAGACAGCTTGGAACAACGAAGTAAACAAAAAACTGCACTTGGTAAAGCCAGTTCTAGGTGTGCTGCTCATTCTCGTGGCAAGAAAACAAAACAAGTAAATATGTCATTTAATGATTGCATTAAATAAGTAGAAAGGAAATAAAGTAAAAATGGCTGACAGCTTGGAACAACGAAGTAAACAACAAACTGCACTTTGTAAAGCCAGTTCTAGGTGTGGTGCTCAATCTCATGGCAAGGAAATAAAACAAGCAAATATGTCGTTAAAAGATTGCATTAAATAAGTAGAAAGGAAATTAAGCCAAAATGGCAGACAGCTTGGAACAACGAAGTAAACAACAAACTGCACTTGATAGAGCCAGTTCTAGGTGTGCTGCTCAATCTCGTGGCAAGGAAATAAAACAAGTAAATATGTCGTTTTAAATTGCATTAAATAACAACCTGCAAACTGCACTTGTTAACTGCACATGGTAAAGCCAAACAAACTGCACTTGGTAAAGCCAGTTTTATGTGTGGTGCTCAATCTCGTGGCAAGGAAATAAAACAAGTAAATATGTCTTTTAAAGATTGCATTTAATAAGTAGAAAGGAAATTAAGTAAAAATGGCAGACAACTTGAAAATCGAAGTAAATAACAAACTGCATTTGGTAAAGCAAGTTCTAGGTGTGCTACTCAATCTCATGGCAAGGAAATAAAAAAGTAGATATGTCCTTTAGGAATTGCGTTAAATTAGTACAAAGGAAATTAAGTAAAGAAAGACAGACAGCTTGGAACAACGAAGTAAACAAACTGCACTTGGTAAAGCCAGTTCTAGGTGTGCTGCTCAATCTCGTGGCAAGGAAATAAAACAAGTAAATATGTCGTTTAAAGATTGCATTAAATAATTAGAACGGAAATTAAGTAAAAATGGGAGACAGCTTGGAACAATGAAGTAAACAACAAACTGCACAGGGTAAATCCAGTTCTAGGTGTGCTGCTCAATCTCGTGGCAAGGAAATAAAACAAGTAAATATGTCGTTTTAAATTGCATTAAATAACAACCTGCAAACTGCACTTGGTAACTGCACTTGGTAAAGCCAAACAAACTGCACTTGGTAAAGCCAGTTTTATGTGTGGTGCTCAATCTCGTGGCAAGGAAATAAAACAAGTAAATATGTCCTTTAAAGATTGCATTAAATAAGTAGAAAGGAAATTAGGTAAAAATGGCAGACACCTTGGAACAATGAAGTAAAACACAAACTGCACTTGGAAAAGCCAGTTCTAGGTGTGCTGCTCAATCTCGTGGCAAGGAAATAAAACAAGTAAATATGTCGTTTAAAGTTGCTATAAATATTTAGATAGGAAATTGAGTAAAAATGGCACACAGCTTGGAACAACGAAGTAAACAAAAACCTGCACTTGGTAAAGCCAGTTCTAGGTGTGCTGCTCATTCTCGTGGCAAGGAAACAAAACAAGTACATATGTCATTTAAAGATTGCATTAAATAAGTAGAAAGGAAATTAAGTAAAAATGGCAGACAACTTGGAACAACGAAGTAAACAACAAACTGCACTTTGTAAAGCAAGTTCTAGGTGTGGTGCTCAATCTCGTGGCAAGGAAATAAAACAAGCAAATATGTCGTTAAAAGATTGCATTAAATAAGTAGAAAGGAAATTAAGCCAAAATGGCAGACAGCTTGGAACAACGAAGAAAACAACAAACTGCACTTGGTAAAGCCAGTTCTAGGTGTGGTGCTCAATCTCGTGGCAAGGAAACAAAACAAGTACATATGTCATTTAAAGATTGCATTAAATAAGTAGAAATGAAATTAAGTAAAAATGGCAGACAGCTTGGAACAACGAAGTAAACAACAAACTGCACTTGATAGAGCCAGTTCTAGGTGTGCTGCTCAATCCCGTGGCAAGGAAATAAAACAAGTAAATATGTCGTTTAAAGATTGCATTTAATAAGTGGAAAGGAAATTAAGTAAAAATGGCAGACAACTTGGAACAACGAAGTAAACAACAAACTGCACATGGTAAAGCCAGTTCTAGGTGTGCTGCTCAATTCCGTGGCAAGGAAATAAAACAAGTAAATATGTCGTTTAAAGATTGCATTAAATAAGTAGAAAGGAAATTAAGTAAAAGTGGCAGACAGCTTGGAACAATGAAGTAAACAACAAACTGCACTTGGTAAAGCCAGTTCTAGGTGTGCTGCTCAATCTCGTGGCAAGGAAATAAAACAAGTAAATATGTCGTTTAAAGATTGCATTTAATAAGTGGAAAGGAAATTAAGTAAAAATGGCAGACAACTTGGAACAACGAAGTAAATAACAAACTGCACTTGGTAAAGCCAGTTCTAGGTGTGGTGCTCAATCTCGTGGCAAGGAAACAAAACAAGTACATATGTCATTTAAAGATTGCATTAAATAAGTAGAAAGGAAATTAAGTAAAAATGGCAGACACCTTGGAACAATGAAGTAAAACACAAACTGCACTTGGAAAAGCCAGTTCTAGGTGTGCTGCTCAATCTCGTGGCAAGGAAATAAAACAAGTAAATATGTCGTTTAAAGATTGCATTAAATAATTAGAAAGGAAATTAAGTAACAGTGGCAGGCTGCTTGGGACATTGAACTAAACAACAAACTGCAATTGGTCAAGCCAGATCTAGGTGTGCTGCTCAATTCCGTGGCAAGGAAATAAAACAAGTAAATATGTCGTTTAAAGATTGCATTAAATAAGTAGAAAGGAAATTAAGTAAATGTGGCAGACAGCTTGGAACAATGAAGTAAACAACAAACTGCACTTGGTAAAGCCAGTTCTAGGTGTGCTGCTCAATCTCGCGGCAAGGAAATAAAACAAGTAAATATGTCGTTTAAAGATTGCATTAAATAAGTAGAAATGAAATTAAGTAAAATTGGCAGACAACTTGGAACAACGAAGAAAACAACAAACTGCACTTGGTAAAGCCAGTTCTAGGTGTGCTGCTCAATCTCGTGGCAAGGAAATAAAACAAGTAAATATGTCGTTTAAAGATTGCATTTATTAAGTAGAAAGAAAATTAAGTAAAAATGGCACACAACTTGGAACAACGAAGTAAATAACAAACTGCACATGGTAAAGCCAGTTCTAGGTGTGGTGCTCAATCTCGTGGCAAGGAAACAAAACAAGTACATAAAGATTGCATTAAATAAGTAGAAAGGAAATTAAGTAAAAATGGCAGACACCTTGGAACAATGAAGTAAAACACAAACTGCACTTGGAAAAGCCAGTTCTAGGTGTGCTGCTCAATCTCTTGGCAAGGAAATAAAACAAGTAAATATGTCGTTTAAAGATTGCAATATATATTTAGATAGGAAATTGAGTAAAAATGGCACACAGCTTGGAACAACGAAGTAAACAAAAACCTGCACTTGGTAAAGCCAGTTCTAGGTGTGGTGCTAAATCTCGTGGCAAGGAAATAAAACAAGCAAATATGTCGTTAAAAGATTGCATTAAATAAGTAGAAAGGAAATTAAGCCAAAATGGCAGACAACTTGGAGCAACGAAGTAAACAACAAACTGCACTTTGTAAAGCCAGTTCTAGGTGTGGTGCTAAATCTCGTGGCAAGGAAATAAAACAAGCAAATATGTCGTTAAAAGATTGCATTAAATAAGTAGAAAGGAAATTAAGCCAAAATGGCAGACATCTTGGAACAACGAAGTAAACAACAAACTGCACTTGATAGAGCCAGTTCTAGGTGTGCTGCTCAATCTCGTGGCAAGGAAATAAAACAAGTAAATATGTCGTTTAAAGATTGCATTTAATAAGTGGAAAGGAAATAAGTAAAAATGGCAGACAACTTGGAACAACGAAGTAAACAACAAACTGCACATGGTAAAGCCAGTTCTAGGTGTGCTGCTTAATCTCGTGGCAAGGAAATAAAACAAGTAAATATGTCGTTTAAAGATTGCATTAAATAATTAGAAAGGAAATTAAGTAACAGTGGCAGGCTGCTTGGGACATTGAACTAAACAACAAACTGCAATTGGTCAAGCCAGATCTAGGTGTGCTGCTCAATTCCGTGGCAAGGAAATAAAACAAGTAAATATGTCGTTTAAAGATTGCATTAAATAAGTAGAAAGGAAATTAAGTAAAAGTGGCAGACAGCTTGGAACAATGAAGTAAACAACAAACTGCACTTGGTAAAGCCAGTTCTAGGTGTGCTGCTCAATCTCGCGGCAAGGAAATAAAACAAGTAAATATGTCGTTTAAAGATTGCATTAAATAAGTAGAAAGGAAATTAAGTAAAAGTGGCAGACAGCTTGGAACAATGAAGTAAACAACAAACTGCACTTGGTAAAGCCAGTTCTAGGTGTGCTGCTCAATCTCGCGGCAAGGAAATAAAACAAGTAAATATGTCGTTTAAAGATTGCATTAAATAAGTAGAAAGGAAATTAAGTAAAAGTGGCAGACAGCTTGGAACAATGAAGTAAACAACAAACTGCACTTGGTAAAGCCAGTTCTAGGTGTGCTGCTCAATCTCGCGGCAATGAAATAAAACAAGTAAATATGTCGTTTAAAGATTGCATTAAATAAGTAAGAATGAAATTAAGTAAAATTGGCAGACAGCTTGGAACAACGAAGAAAACAACAAAGTGCACTTGGTAAAGCCAGTTCTAGGTGTGCTGCTCAATCTCGCGGCAAGGAAATAAAACAAGTAAATATGTCGTTTAAAGATTGCATTAAATAAGTAGAAAGGAAATTAAGTAAAAATGGCAGACAGCGTGGAACAATGAAGTAAACAACAAACTGCACTGGGTAAATCCAGTTCTAGGTGTGCTGCTCAATCTCGTGGCAAGGAAATAAAACCAGTAAATATGTCGTTTAAAGATTGCATTAAATAAGTAGAAAGGAAATTAAGTAAAAATGGCAGACAGCATGAACAATGAAGTAAACAACAAACTGCACTTGGTAAAGCCAGTTCTAGGTGTGGTGCTCAGTCTCGTGGCAAGGAAATAAAACATGTAAATATGTCGTTTAAAGATTGCATTAGATAAGTAGATAGGAAATTGAGTAAAAATGGCAGACAGCTTGGAACAATGAAGTAAACAAACTGCACTTGGTAAAGCCAGTTCTAGGTGCGCTGCTCAATCTCGCGGCAAGGAAGTAAAACAAGTAAATATGTCGTTTAAAGATTGCATTTAATAAGTAGAAAGGAAATTAAGTAAAAATGGCAGACAACATGGAGCAACGAAGTAAACAACAAACTGCACTTCGTAAAGCCAGTTCTAGGTGTGGTGCTCAATCTAGTGGCAAGGAAATAAAACAAGTAAATATGTCGTTTAAAGATTGTATTAAATATTTAGATAGGAAATTGAGTAAAAATGGCAGACAGCTTGGAACAACGAAGTAAACAAAAAACTGCACTTGGTAAAGCCAGTTGTAGGTGTGCTGCTCATTCTCCTGGCAAGAAAATAAAACAAGTAAATATGTCGTTTAAAGATTGCATTTAATAAGTAGAAAGGAAATAAGTAAAAATGGCAGACAACTTGGAACAACGAAGTAAACAACAAACTGCACTTCAAGTTCAAGTTCAAGTTCAAGTTCAAGTTTATTTTCCTTTCTTACAAAGGAGGAGCCGGGACTAAAAGCTGTGGTAACAGCTTGACTGGAGGTCCCGACTCCTTGAGACAGTGGCAGTACAGAAGGAAGGCGAGGGTCACATCATTGACATCAATTAGTAATGTCGGATATCCGATGCAAATCCACATTTACGCGAAGCGCGAACACACATGCAAAACGAAAGTCGCAATACACACATGTACTCAAAGCAAATGTTTTACATCACTAAAATATACAAAAACACAATTTCACAGATTGAAATTGTCTCGGCAGTAGTCACGGATATTGTGTTTTGAATTTCTGGTAATATCAAAATTGTCATGGATTAGTTTGTTTAGCAAGAGGGGAAGGTTGTAACTTAAGGACTGGTTCATAGAGTAAGTTCTTGGTGTTGGAGTGATCCAAGTTTCTTTGTGTCTAGTGTTACGGCAGCTGTTATTTTCTCTCAGTTGTCCAAGTACAATAAAGGGATTGTCACGTTGTTGTGAAGAGTATTTATAGCATAAAAGAAGCCTGTAAAAGTATAACGCGAAGATTGGAAGGATATCATACTTTATAAAGATATTTCTTGTGGGGAAAAGGAATGGCACATTTGCTATGGACCGGACGGCTTTTTTCTGCAGCAAATGCAATTTATGAAGATTTGTTACCCCTGTTGTTCCCCAAACCAAGCTGCAGTATTGGATATGACTTAGTACTAACGCGTTGTAGAGCAACATCTTTACCCTTACGGGAAAAATATGTCTAAAGCGACCAAGTATACCTAGAGCTGAGGAAACTTTCGAACAAATGTGTTCTATGTGCTCATTCCAAGTTAGGTTGTGAGAAAAGATAACGCCCAGTGTTTTTACAGAAGTCACAAGCTCTATTGGTTGGCTGTTTAAGGCTATTTTGAGAGGCCTAGATATTTTCTTTCCCTTAGGGAGGTATAACAGAATTTGTGTTTTTGACGGATTTATGCGCAAGCAGTTTGCATCTGCCCATGAGTGAAGTTTATTAAGGGCTTCGCTTGTTTTGCTTTCAACCTCGGCATCGGAAATACCTGTGACAAAAAAAGTTGTGTCATCTGCAAATGACACAACCTGAACATTACTAGCGCTGTAGACGATGTCATTTATATAAACTAAAAATAGCAAAGGCCCAAGATTGCTTCCATGGGGCACTCCGCATGTTATATGGAGGGTAGAAGAGGATGCTGTGTTTATATCTACATATTGGGTTCTGTGAGATAAGTAAGATTGTAATAGGGTTAGCGCTAGGCCCCGCACACCATACCTTTCCAATTTAAAAAGAAGAATATCATGATTTATGAGGTCAAAGGCCTTAGTAAAATCGATGTAAATACCCATGGTGAGCTTGTTTTCACTGAATGCCTTAATTATAATTTCTTTTTGAGTTAGAAGTGCTGTCTCTGTAGATCTTTTCTTCCTGAATCCATGTTGAAAATCTAAAAATAAGTGATTTTCGTCAAAATAAGAAGTCACTCTGTGATGTATTATTTTCTCGATGCCTTTGGAAAACACAGGCAGTATAGAAATCGGTCGGTAGTTTGTGAATAGGTTCTTATCACCTTTTTTAAAAATGGGTATCACTCGAGCAATTTGCATTCCTGTAGGGAAAACCCCAGTAGAGAGAATCAAATTATAAATATAGGTAATAATCGGGCACAGTATGTCAAGTACATATTTTACGGGCAATATCTGGAAGCCATTTACGTCCAGCGTTTTACTATTCTTCAAGTTATTGATGGAAGAGAAAGCCAGTTCAAGGTGTGGTGCTCAATCTCGTGGCAAGGAAATAAAACAAGTAAATATGTCGTTTAAAGATTGCATTAAATATTTAGATAGGAAATTGAGTAAAAATGGCAGACAGCTTGGAACAACGAAGTAAACAAAAAACTGCACTTGGTAAAGCCAGTTCTAGGTGTGCTGCTCATTCTCGTGGCAAGGAAACAAAACAAGTAAATATGTCATTTAAAGATTGCATTAAATAAGTAGAAAGGAAATAAAGTAAAAATGGCTGACAGCTTGGATCAACGAAGTAAACAACAAACTGCACTTTGTAAAGCCAGTTCTAGGTGTGGTGCTCAATCTCGTGGCAAGGAAATAAAACAAGCAAATATGTCGTTAAAAGATTGCATTAAATAAGTAGAAAGGAAATTAAGCCAAAATGGCAGACAGCTTGGAACAACGAAGTAAACAACAAACTGCACTTGATAGAGCCAGTTCTAGGTGTGCTCCTCAATATCGTGGCAAGGAAATAAAACAAGTAAATATGTCGTTTAAAGATTGCATTAAATAAGTAGAAAGGAAATTAAGTAAAAATAGCAGACAGCTTGGAACAATGAAGTAAACAGCAAATTGCACTTGGTAAAGCCAGTTCTAGGTGTGCTGCTCAATCTCATGGCAAGGAAATAAAAAGTAGATATGCCCTTTAGGGATTGCGTTAAATTAGTACAAAGGAAATTAAGTAAAGAAAGGCAGACAGCTTGGAACAAAGAAGTAAACATACTGCACTGGGTGAAGTCAGTTCTAGGTGTGCTGCTCAATCCCGTAGCAAGGAAATAAAACAAGTAAATATGTTGTTTAAAGTTTGCATTGAATAAGTAGAAAGGAAATTAAGTAAAAACGGCAGACAGCTTGGAACAATGAAGTAAACAACAAACAGCAATTGGTAAAGCCAGTGCTAGGTGTGCTGCTCAATCTCGTGGCAAGAAAATAAAACAAGTAAATATGTCGTTTTAAATTGCAATAAATAATTAGAAAGGAAATTAAGTAAAGAGGGCAGACAGCTTGGAACAACGAAGTAAACAACAAACTGCACTTGATAGATCCAGTTCTAGGTGTGCTGCTCAATCTCATGGCAAGGAAATAAAACAAGTAAATATGTCGTTTAAAGATTGCATTTAATAAGTAGAAAGGAAATTAAGCCAAAATGGCAGACAGCTTGGAACAACGAAGAAAACAACAAACTGCACTTGGTAAAGCCAGTTCTAGGTGTGGTGCTCAATCTCGTGGCAAGGAAACAAAACAAGTACATATGTCATTTAAAGATTGCATTAAATAAGTAGAAATGAAATTAAGTAAAAATGGCAGACAGCTTGGAACAACGAAGTAAACAACAAACTGCACTTGATAGAGCCAGTTCTAGGTGTGCTGCTCAATCCCGTGGCAAGGAAATAAAACAAGTAAATATGTCGTTTAAAGATTGCATTTAATAAGTGGAAAGGAAATTAAGTAAAAATGGCAGACAACTTGGAACAACGAAGTAAACAACAAACTGCACATGGTAAAGCCAGTTCTAGGTGTGCTGCTCAATTCCGTGGCAAGGAAATAAAACAAGTAAATATGTCGTTTAAAGATTGCATTAAATAAGTAGAAAGGAAATTAAGTAAAAGTGGCAGACAGCTTGGAACAATGAAGTAAACAACAAACTGCACTTGGTAAAGCCAGTTCTAGGTGTGCTGCTCAATCTCGTGGCAAGGAAATAAAACAAGTAAATATGTCGTTTAAAGATTGCATTTAATAAGTGGAAAGGAAATTAAGTAAAAATGGCAGACAACTTGGAACAACGAAGTAAATAACAAACTGCACTTGGTAAAGCCAGTTCTAGGTGTGGTGCTCAATCTCGTGGCAAGGAAACAAAACAAGTACATATGTCATTTAAAGATTGCATTAAATAAGTAGAAAGGAAATTAAGTAAAAATGGCAGACACCTTGGAACAATGAAGTAAAACACAAACTGCACTTGGAAAAGCCAGTTCTAGGTGTGCTGCTCAATCTCGTGGCAAGGAAATAAAACAAGTAAATATGTCGTTTAAAGATTGCATTAAATAATTAGAAAGGAAATTAAGTAACAGTGGCAGGCTGCTTGGGACATTGAACTAAACAACAAACTGCAATTGGTCAAGCCAGATCTAGGTGTGCTGCTCAATTCCGTGGCAAGGAAATAAAACAAGTAAATATGTCGTTTAAAGATTGCATTAAATAAGTAGAAAGGAAATTAAGTAAATGTGGCAGACAGCTTGGAACAATGAAGTAAACAACAAACTGCACTTGGTAAAGCCAGTTCTAGGTGTGCTGCTCAATCTCGCGGCAAGGAAATAAAACAAGTAAATATGTCGTTTAAAGATTGCATTAAATAAGTAGAAATGAAATTAAGTAAAATTGGCAGACAACTTGGAACAACGAAGAAAACAACAAACTGCACTTGGTAAAGCCAGTTCTAGGTGTGCTGCTCAATCTCGTGGCAAGGAAATAAAACAAGTAAATATGTCGTTTAAAGATTGCATTTATTAAGTAGAAAGAAAATTAAGTAAAAATGGCACACAACTTGGAACAACGAAGTAAAAAACAAACTGCACATGGTAAAGCCAGTTCTAGGTGTGGTGCTCAATCTCGTGGCAAGGAAACAAAACAAGTACATAAAGATTGCATTAAATAAGTAGAAAGGAAATTAAGTAAAAATGGCAGACACCTTGGAACAATGAAGTAAAACACAAACTGCACTTGGAAAAGCCAGTTCTAGGTGTGCTGCTCAATCTCTTGGCAAGGAAATAAAACAAGTAAATATGTCGTTTAAAGATTGCAATATATATTTAGATAGGAAATTGAGTAAAAATGGCACACAGCTTGGAACAACGAAGTAAACAAAAACCTGCACTTGGTAAAGCCAGTTCTAGGTGTGGTGCTAAATCTCGTGGCAAGGAAATAAAACAAGCAAATATGTCGTTAAAAGATTGCATTAAATAAGTAGAAAGGAAATTAAGCCAAAATGGCAGACAACTTGGAGCAACGAAGTAAACAACAAACTGCACTTTGTAAAGCCAGTTCTAGGTGTGGTGCTAAATCTCGTGGCAAGGAAATAAAACAAGCAAATATGTCGTTAAAAGATTGCATTAAATAAGTAGAAAGGAAATTAAGCCAAAATGGCAGACATCTTGGAACAACGAAGTAAACAACAAACTGCACTTGATAGAGCCAGTTCTAGGTGTGCTGCTCAATCTCGTGGCAAGGAAATAAAACAAGTAAATATGTCGTTTAAAGATTGCATTTAATAAGTGGAAAGGAAATTAAGTAAAAATGGCAGACAACTTGGAACAACGAAGTAAACAACAAACTGCAATTGGTCAAGCCAGATCTAGGTGTGCTGCTCAATTCCGTGGCAAGGAAATAAAACAAGTAAATATGTCGTTTAAAGATTGCATTAAATAAGTAGAAAGGAAATTAAGTAAAAACGGCAGACAGCTTGGAACAATGAAGTAAACAACAAACAGCAATTGGTAAAGCCAGTGCTAGGTGTGCTGCTCAATCTCGTGGCAAGAAAATAAAACAAGTAAATATGTCGTTTTAAATTGCAATAAATAATTAGAAAGGAAATTAAGTAAAGAGGGCAGACACCTTGGAACAATGAAGTAAAACACAAACTGCACTTGGCAAAGCCAGTTCTAGGTGTGCTGCTCAATCCCGTAGCAAGGAAATAAAACAAGTAAATATGTCGTTTAAAGATTGCATTAAATAAGTAGAAAGGAAATTAAGCAAAAATGGCAGACAGCTTGGAACAGTGAAGTAAACAACAAACTGCAATTGGTAAAGCCAGTTCTAGGTGTGCTGCTCAATCTCGTGGCAAGGAAATAAAACAAGTAAATATGTCGTTTATGATTGCATTAAATAAGTAGAAAGGAAATTAAGTAAAAGTGGCAGACAGCTTGGAACAATGAAATAAACAACAAACTGCACTTGGTAAAGCCAGTTCTAGGTGTGCTGCTCAATCTCGCGGCAAGGAAGTAAAACAAGTAAATATGTCGTTTAAAGATTGCATTAAATAAGTAGAAAGGAAATTAAGTAAAAATGGCAACAGCTTGGAACAACGAAGTAAACAACAAACTGCACTTGGTAAAGCCAGTTTTATGTGTGGTGCTCAATCTCGTGGCAAGGAAATAAAACAAGTAAATATGTCGTTTAAAGATTGCATTTAATAAGTAGAAAGGAAATTAAGTAAAAATGGCAGACCACTTGGAACAACGAAGTAAACAACAAACTGCACTTGGTAAAGCCAGTTCTAGGTGTGGTGCTCAATCTCGTGGCAAGGAAATAAAACAAGTAAATATGTCGTTTAAAGATTGCGTTAAATATTTAGATAGGAAATTGAGTAAAAATGGCAGACAGCTTGGAACAACGAAGTAAACAAAAAACTGCACTTGGTAAAGCCAGTTCTAGGTGTGCTGCTCATTCACGTGGCAAGGAAAAAAACAAGTAAATATGTCATTTAAAGATTGCATTAAATAAGTAGAAAGGAAATTAAGTAAATATGGCAGACAACTTGGAACAACGAGGTAAACAACAAACTGCACTTGATAGATCCAGTTCTAGGTGTGCTGCTCAATCTCATGGCAAGGAAATAAAACAAGTAAATATGTCGTTTAAAGATTGCATTTAATAAGTAGAAAGGAAATTAAGTAAAAATGGCAGACAACTTGGAACAACGAAGTAAACAACAAACTGCACTTCGTAAAGCCAGTTCTAGGTGTGGTGCTCAATCTCGTGGCAAGGAAATAAAACAAGTAAATATGTCGTTTAAATATTGCATTAAATATTTAGATAGGAAATTGAGTAAAAATGGCAGACAGCTTGGAACAACGAAGTAAACAAAAAACTGCACTTGGTAAAGCCAGTTCTAGGTGTGCTGCTCATTCTCGTGGCAAGAAAACAAAACAAGTAAATATGTCATTTAATGATTGCATTAAATAAGTAGAAAGGAAATAAAGTAAAAATGGCTGACAGCTTGGAACAACGAAGTAAACAACAAACTGCACTTTGTAAAGCCAGTTCTAGGTGTGGTGCTCAATCTCGTGGCAAGGAAATAAAACAAGCAAATATGTTGTTAAAAGATTGCATTAAATAAGTAGAAAGGAAATTAAGCCAAAATGGCAGACAGCTTGGAACAACGAAGTAAACAACAAACTGCACTTGATAGAGCCAGTTCTAGGTGTGCTGCTCAATCTCGTGGCAAGGAAATAAAACAAGTAAATATGTCGTTTAAAGAGTGCATTAAATAATTAGAAAGGAAATTAAGTAAAAATGGTAGACAGCTTGGAACAATGAAGTAAACAACAAACTGCACAGGGTAAATCCAGTTCTAGGTGTGCTGCTCAATCTCGTGGCAAGGAAATAAAACAAGTAAATATGTCGTTTTAAATTGCATTAAATAACAACCTGCAAACTGCACTTGTTAACTGCACATGGTAAAGCCAAACAAACTGCACTTGGTAAAGCCAGTTTTATGTGTGGTGCACAATCTCGTGGCAAGGAAATAAAACAAGCAAATATGTCTTTTAAAGATTGCATTTAATAAGTAGAAAGGAAATTAAGTAAAAATGGCAGACAACTTGAAAATCGAAGTAAATAACAAACTGCATTAGGTAAAGCCAGTTCTAGGTGTGCTACTCAATCTCATGGCAAGGAAATAAAAAAGTAGATATGTCCTTTAGGAATTGCGTTAAATTAGTACAAAGGAAATTAAGTAAAGAAAGACAGACAGCTTGGAACAACGAAGTAAACAAACTGCACTTGGTAAAGCCAGTTCTAGGTGTGCTGCTCAATCTCGTGGCAAGGAAATAAAACCAGTAAATATGTCATTTAAAGATTGCATTAAATAATTAGAAAGGAAATTAAGTAAAAATGGGAGACAGCTTGGAACAATGAAGTAAACAACAAACTGCACAGGGTAAATCCAGTTCTAGGTGTGCTGCTCAATCTCGTGGCAAGGAAATAAAACAAGTAAAGATGTCGTTTAAAGATTGCATTAAATATTTAGATAGGAAATTGAGTAAAAATGGCACACAGCTTGGAACAACGAAGTAAACAAAAACCTGCACTTGGTAAAGCCAGTTCTAGGTGTGCTGCTCATTCTCGTGGCAAGGAAACAAAACAAGTACATATGTCATTTAAAGATTGCATTAAATAAGTAGAAAGGAAATTAAGTAAAAATGGCAGACAACTTGGAACAACGAAGTAAACAACAAACTGCACTTTGTAAAGCCAGTTCTAGGTGTGGTGCTCAATCTCGTGGCAAGGAAATAAAACAAGCAAATATGTCGTTAAAAGATTGCATTAAATAAGTAGAAAGGAAATTAAGCCAAAATGGCAGACAGCTTGGAACAACGAAGTAAACAACAAACTGCACTTGATAGAGCCAGTTCTAGGTGTGCTGCTCAATCTCGTGGCAAGGAAATAAAACAAGTAAATATGTCGTTTAAAGATTGCATTTAATAAGTGGAAAGGAAATTAAGTAAAAATGGCAGACAACTTGGAACAACGAAGTAAACAACAAACTGCACATGGTAAAGCCAGTTCTAGGTGTGCTGCTCAATTCCGTGGCAAGTAAATAAAACAAGTAAATATGTCGTTTAAAGATTGCATTAAATAAGTAGAAAGGAAATTAAGTAAAAGTGGCAGACAGCTTGGAACAATGAAGTAAACAACAAACTGCACTTGGTAAAGCCAGTTCTAGGTGTGCTGCTCAATCTCGCGGCAAGGAAGTAAAACAAGTAAATATGTCGTTTAAAGATTGCATTAAATAAGTAGAAAGGAAATTAAGTAAAAATGGCAACAGCTTGGAACAATGAAGTAAACAACAAACTGCACTTGGTAAAGCCAGTTTTATGTGTGGTGCTCAATCTCGTGGCAAAGAAATAAAACAAGTAAATATGTCGTTTAAAGATTGCATTTAATAAGTAGAAAGAAAATTAAGTAAAAATGGCAGACAACTTGGAACAACGAAGTAAACAACAAACTGCACTTGGTAAAGCCAGTTCTAGGTGTGGTGCTCAATCTCGTGGCAAGGAAATAAAACAAGTAAATATGTCGTTTAAAGATTGCGTTAAATATTTAGATAGGAAATTGAGTAAAAATGGCAGACAGCTTGGAACAACGAAGTAAACAAAAAACTGCACTTGGTAAAGCCAGTTCTAGGTGTGCTGCTCATTCACGTGGCAAGGAAAAAAACAAGTAAATATGTCATTTAAAGATTGCATTAAATAAGTAGAAAGGAAATTAAGTAAATATGGCAGACAACTTGGAACAACGAAGTAAACAACAAACTGCACTTTGTAAAGCCAGTTCTAGGTGTGGTGCTCAATCTCGTGGCAAGGAAATAAAACAAGCAAATATGTCGTTAAAAGATTGCATTAAATAAGTAGAAAGGAAATTAAGCCAAAATAGCAGACAGCTTGGAACAACGAAGTAAACAACAAACTGCACTTGATAGATCCAGTTCTAGGTGTGCTGCTCAATCTCATGGCAAGGAAATAAAACAAGTAAATATGTCGTTTAAAGATTGCATTTAATAAGTAGAAAGGAAATTAAGTAAAAATGGCAGACAACTTGGAACAACGACGTAAACAACAAACTGCACTTCGTAAAGCCAGTTCTAGGTGTGGTGCTCAATCTCGTGGCAAGGAAATAAAACAAGTAAATATGTCGTTTAAATATTGCATTAAATATTTAGATAGGAAATTGAGTAAAAATGGCAGACAGCTTGGAACAACGAAGTAAACAAAAAACTGCACTTGGTAAAGCCAGTTCTAGGTGTGCTGCTCATTCTCGTGGCAAGAAAACAAAACAAGTAAATATGTCATTTAATGATTGCATTAAATAAGTAGAAAGGAAATAAAGTAAAAATGGCTGACAGCTTGGAACAACGAAGTAAACAACAAACTGCACTTTGTAAAGCCAGTTCTAGGTGTGGTGCTCAATCTCGTGGCAAGGAAATAAAACAAGCAAATATGTCGTTAAAAGATTGCTTTAAATAAGTAGAAAGGAAATTAAGCCAAAATGGCAGACAGCTTGGAACAACGAAGTAAACAACAAACTGCACTTGATAGAGCCAGTTCTAGGTGTGCTGCTCAATCTCGTGGCAAGGAAATAAAACAAGTAAATATGTCGTTTTAAATTGCATTAAATAACAACCTGCAAACTGCACTTGTTAACTGCACATGGTAAAGCCAAACAAACTGCACTTGGTAAAGCCAGTTTTATGTGTGGTGCTCAATCTCGTGGCAAGGAAATAAAACAAGTAAATATGTCTTTTAAAGATTGCATTTAATAAGTAGAAAGGAAATTAAGTAAAAATGGCAGACAACTTGAAAATCGAAGTAAATAACAAACTGCATTTGGTAAAGCCAGTTCTAGGTGTGCTACTCAATCTCATGGCAAGGAAATAAAAAAGTAGATATGTCCTTTAGGAATTGCGTTAAATTAGTACAAAGGAAATTAAGTAAAGAAAGACAGACAGCTTGGAACAACGAAGTAAACAAACTGCACTTGGTAAAGCCAGTTCTAGGTGTGCTGCTCAATCTCGTGGCAAGGAAATAAAACAAGTAAATATGTCGTTTAAAGATTGCATTAAATAATTAGAACGGAAATTAAGTAAAAATGGGAGACAGCTTGGAACAATGAAGTAAACAACAAACTGCACAGGGTAAATCCAGTTCTAGGTGTGCTGCTCAATCTCGTGGCAAGGAAATAAAACAAGTAAATATGTCGTTTTAAATTGCATTAAATAACAACCTGCAAACTGCACTTGGTAACTGCACTTGGTAAAGCCAAACAAACTGCACTTGGTAAAGCCAGTTTTATGTGTGGTGCTCAATCTCGTGGCAAGGAAATAAAACAAGTAAATATGTCCTTTAAAGATTGCATTAAATAAGTAGAAAGGAAATTAGGTAAAAATGGCAGACACCTTGGAACAATGAAGTCAAACACAAACTGCACTTGGAAAAGCCAGTTCTAGGTGTGCTGCTCAATCTCGTGGCAAGGAAATAAAACAAGTAAATATGTCGTTTAAAGTTGCATTAAATATTTAGATAGGAAATTGAGTAAAAATGGCACACAGCTTGGAACAACGAAGTAAACAAAAACCTGCACTTGGTAAAGCCAGTTCTAGGTGTGCTGCTCATTCTCGTGGCAAGGAAACAAAACAAGTACATATGTCGTTTAAAGATTGCATTAAATAAGTAGAAAGGAAATTAAGTAAAAGTGGCAGACAGCTTGGAACAATGAAGTAAACAACAAACTGCACTTGGTAAAGCCAGTTCTAGGTGTGCTGCTCAATCTCGCGGCAAGGAAATAAAACAAGTAAATATGTCGTTTAAAGATTGCATTAAATAAGTAGAAATGAAATTAAGTAAAATTGGCAGACAGCTTGGAACAACGAAGAAAACAACAAACTGCACTTGGTAAAGCCAGTTCTAGGTGTGGTGCTCAATCTCGTGGCAAGGAAACAAAACAAGTACATATGTCATTTAAAGATTGCATTAAATAAGTAGAAAGGAAATTAAGTAAAAATGGCAGACACCTTGGAACAATGAAGTAAAACACAAACTGCACTTGGAAAAGCCAGTTCTAGGTGTGCTGCTCAATCTCGTGGCAAGGAAATAAAACAATTAAATATGTCGTTTAAAGATTGCATTTAATAAGTGGAAAGGAAATTAAGTAAAAATGGCAGACAGCTTGGAACAACGAAGAAAACAACAAACTGCACTTGGTAAAGCCAGTTCTAGGTGTGGTGCTCAATCTCGTGGCAAGGAAACAAAACAAGTACATATGTCATTTAAAGATTGCATTAAATAAGTAGAAAGGAAATTAAGTAAAAATGGCAGACACCTTGGAACAATGAAGTAAACAACAAACTGCACTTGGTAAAGCCAGTTCTAGGTGTGCTGCTCAATCTCGCGGCAAGGAAATAAAACAAGTAAATATGTCGTTTAAAGATTGCATTAAATAAGTAGAAATGAAATTAAGTAAAATTGGCAGACAGCTTGGAACAACGAAGAAAACAACAAACTGCACTTGGTAAAGCCAGTTCTAGGTGTGGTGCTCAATCTCGTGGCAAGGAAACAAAACAAGTACATATGTCATTTAAAGATTGCATTAAATAAGTAGAAATGAAATTAAGTAAAAATGGCAGACAGCTTGGAACAACGAAGTAAACAACAAACTGCACTTGATAGAGCCAGTTCTAGGTGTGCTGCTCAATCCCGTGGCAAGGAAATAAAACAAGTAAATATGTCGTTTAGAGATTGCATTTAATAAGTGGAAAGGAAATTAAGTAAAAATGGCAGACAACTTGGAACAACGAAGTAAACAACAAACTGCACATGGTAAACCCAGTTCTAGGTGTGCTGCTCAATTCCGTGGCAAGGAAATAAAACAAGTAAATATGTCGTTTAAAGATTGCATTAAATAAGTAGAAAGGAAATTAAGTAAAAGTGGCAGACAGCTTGGAACAATGAAGTAAACAACAAACTGCACTTGGTAAAGCCAGTTCTAGGTGTGCTGCTCAATCTCGTGGCAAGGAAATAAAACAAGTAAATATGTCGTTTAAAGATTGCATTTAATAAGTGGAAAGGAAATTAAGTAAAAATGGCAGACAACTTGGAACAACGAAGTAAATAACAAACTGCACTTGGTAAAGCCAGTTCTAGGTGTGGTGCTCAATCTCGTGGCAAGGAAACAAAACAAGTACATATGTCATTTAAAGATTGCATTAAATAAGTAGAAAGGAAATTAAGTAAAAATGGCAGACACCTTGGAACAATGAAGTAAAACACAAACTGCACTTGGAAAAGCCAGTTCTAGGTGTGCTGCTCAATCTCGTGGCAAGGAAATAAAACAAGTAAATATGTCGTTTAAAGATTGCATTAAATAATTAGAAAGGAAATTAAGTAACAGTGGCAGGCTGCTTGGGACATTGAACTAAACAACAAACTGCAATTGGTCAAGCCAGATCTAGGTGTGCTGCTCAATTCCGTGGCAAGGAAATAAAACAAGTAAATATGTCGTTTAAAGATTGCATTAAATAAGTAGAAAGGAAATTAAGTAAATGTGGCAGACAGCTTGGAACAATGAAGTAAACAACAAACTGCACTTGGTAAAGCCAGTTCTAGGTGTGCTGCTCAATCTCGCGGCAAGGAAATAAAACAAGTAAATATGTCGTTTAAAGATTGCATTAAATAAGTAGAAATGAAATTAAGTAAAATTGGCAGACAACTTGGAACAACGAAGAAAACAACAAACTGCACTTGGTAAAGCCAGTTCTAGGTGTGCTGCTCAATCTCGTGGCAAGGAAATAAAACAAGTAAATATGTCGTTTAAAGTTGCATTAAATATTTAGATAGGAAATTGAGTAAAAATGGCACACAGCTTGGAACAACGAAGTAAACAAAAACCTGCACTTGGTAAAGCCAGTTCTAGGTGTGCTGCTCATTCTCGTGGCAAGGAAACAAAACAAGTACATATGTCATTTAAAGATTGCATTAAATAAGTAGAAAGGAAATTAAGTAAAAATGGCAGACAACTTGGAACAACGAAGTAAACAACAAACTGCACTTTGTAAAGCAAGTTCTAGGTGTGGTGCTCAATCTCGTGGCAAGGAAATAAAACAAGCAAATATGTCATTAAAAGATTGCATTAAATAAGTAGAAAGGAAATTAAGCCAAAATGGCAGACAGCTTGGAACAACGAAGTAAACAACAAACTGCACTTGATAGAGCCAGTTCTAGGTGTGCTGCTCAATCCCGTGGCAAGGAAATAAAACAAGTAAATATGTCGTTTAAAGATTGCATTTAATAAGTGGAAAGGAAATTAAGTAAAAATGGCAGACAACTTGGAACAACGAAGTAAACAAAAAACTGCACATGGTAAAGCCAGTTCTAGGTGTGCTGCTCAATTCCGTGGCAAGGAAATAAAACAAGTAAATATGTCGTTTAAAGATTGCATTAAATAAGTAGAAAGGAAATTAAGTAAAAGTGGCAGACAGCTTGGAACAATGAAGTAAACAACAAACTGCACTTGGTAAAGCCAGTTCTAGGTGTGCTGCTCAATCTCGCGGCAAGGAAATAAAACAAGTAAATATGTCGTTTAAAGATTGCATTAAATAAGTAGAAATGAAATTAAGTAAAATTGGCAGACAGCTTGGAACAACGAAGAAAACAACAAACTGCACTTGGTAAAGCCAGTTCTAGGTGTGGTGCTCAATCTCGTGGCAAGGAAACAAAACAAGTACATATGTCATTTAAAGATTGCATTAAATAAGTAGAAAGGAAATTAAGTAAAAATGGCAGACACCTTGGAACAATGAAGTAAAACACAAACTGCACTTGGAAAAGCCAGTTCTAGGTGTGCTGCTCAATCTCGTGGCAAGGAAATAAAACAATTAAATATGTCGTTTAAAGATTGCATTTAATAAGTGGAAAGGAAATTAAGTAAAAATGGCAGACAGCTTGGAACAACGAAGAAAACAACAAACTGCACTTGGTAAAGCCAGTTCTAGGTGTGGTGCTCAATCTCGTGGCAAGGAAACAAAACAAGTACATATGTCATTTAAAGATTGCATTAAATAAGTAGAAAGGAAATTAAGTAAAAATGGCAGACACCTTGGAACAATGAAGTAAACAACAAACTGCACTTGGTAAAGCCAGTTCTAGGTGTGCTGCTCAATCTCGCGGCAAGGAAATAAAACAAGTAAATATGTCGTTTAAAGATTGCATTAAATAAGTAGAAATGAAATTAAGTAAAATTGGCAGACAGCTTGGAACAACGAAGAAAACAACAAACTGCACTTGGTAAAGCCAGTTCTAGGTGTGGTGCTCAATCTCGTGGCAAGGAAACAAAACAAGTACATATGTCATTTAAAGATTGCATTAAATAAGTAGAAATGAAATTAAGTAAAAATGGCAGACAGCTTGGAACAACGAAGTAAACAACAAACTGCACTTGATAGAGCCAGTTCTAGGTGTGCTGCTCAATCCCGTGGCAAGGAAATAAAACAAGTAAATATGTCGTTTAATGATTGCATTTAATAAGTGGAAAGGAAATTAAGTAAAAATGGCAGACAACTTGGAACAACGAAGTAAACAACAAACTGCACATGGTAAACCCAGTTCTAGGTGTGCTGCTCAATTCCGTGGCAAGGAAATAAAACAAGTAAATATGTCGTTTAAAGATTGCATTAAATAAGTAGAAAGGAAATTAAGTAAAAGTGGCAGACAGCTTGGAACAATGAAGTAAACAACAAACTGCACTTGGTAAAGCCAGTTCTAGGTGTGCTGCTCAATCTCGTGGCAAGGAAATAAAACAAGTAAATATGTCGTTTAAAGATTGCATTTAATAAGTGGAAAGGAAATTAAGTAAAAATGGCAGACAACTTGGAACAACGAAGTAAATAACAAACTGCACTTGGTAAAGCCAGTTCTAGGTGTGGTGCTCAATCTCGTGGCAAGGAAACAAAACAAGTACATATGTCATTTAAAGATTGCATTAAATAAGTAGAAAGGAAATTAAGTAAAAATGGCAGACACCTTGGAACAATGAAGTAAAACACAAACTGCACTTGGAAAAGCCAGTTCTAGGTGTGCTGCTCAATCTCGTGGCAAGGAAATAAAACAAGTAAATATGTCGTTTAAAGATTGCATTAAATAATTAGAAAGGGAAATTAAGTAACAGTGGCAGGCTGCTTGGGACATTGAACTAAACAACAAACTGCAATTGGTCAAGCCAGATCTAGGTGTGCTGCTCAATTCCGTGGCAAGGAAATAAAACAAGTAAATATGTCGTTTAAAGATTGCATTAAATAAGTAGAAAGGAAATTAAGTAAATGTGGCAGACAGCTTGGAACAATGAAGTAAACAACAAACTGCACTTGGTAAAGCCAGTTCTAGGTGTGCTGCTCAATCTCGCGGCAAGGAAATAAAACAAGTAAATATGTCGTTTAAAGATTGCATTAAATAAGTAGAAATGAAATTAAGTAAAATTGGCAGACAACTTGGAACAACGAAGAAAACAACAAACTGCACTTGGTAAAGCCAGTTCTAGGTGTGCTGCTCAATCTCGTGGCAAGGAAATAAAACAAGTAAATATGTCGTTTAAAGATTGCATTTATTAAGTAGAAAGGAAATAAAGTAAAAATGGCTGACAGCTTGGAACAACGAAGTAAACAACAAACTGCACTTTGTAAAGCCAGTTCTAGGTGTGGTGCTCAATCTCGTGGCAAGGAAATAAAACAAGCAAATATGTCGTTAAAAGATTGCATTAAATAAGTAGAAAGGAAATTAAGCCAAAATGGCAGACAGCTTGGAACAACCAAGTAAACAACAAACTGCACTTGATAGAGCCAGTTCTAGGTGTGCTGCTCAATCTCGTGGCAAGGAAATAAAACAAGTAAATATGTCGTTTTAAATTGCATTAAATAACAACCTGCAAACTGCACTTGTTAACTGCACATGGTAAAGCCAAACAAACTGCACTTGGTAAAGCCAGTTTTATGTGTGGTGCTCAATCTCGTGGCAAGGAAATAAAACAAGTAAATATGTCTTTTAAAGATTGCATTTAATAAGTAGAAAGGAAATTAAGTAAAAATGGCAGACAACTTGAAAATCGAAGTAAATAACAAACTGCATTTGGTAAAGCCAGTTCTAGGTGTGCTACTCAATCTCATGGCAAGGAAATAAAAAAGTAGATATGTCCTTTAGGAATTGCGTTAAATTAGTACAAAGGAAATTAAGTAAAGAAAGACAGACAGCTTGGAACAACGAAGTAAACAAACTGCACTTGGTAAAGCCAGTTCTAGGTGTGCTGCTCAATCTCGTGGCAAGGAAATAAAACAAGTAAATATGTCGTTTAAAGATTGCATTAAATAATTAGAACGGAAATTAAGTAAAAATGGGAGACAGCTTGGAACAATGAAGTAAACAACAAACTGCACAGGGTAAATCCAGTTCTAGGTGTGCTGCTCAATCTCGTGGCAAGGAAATAAAACAAGTAAATATGTCGTTTTAAATTGCATTAAATAACAACCTGCAAACTGCACTTGGTAACTGCACTTGGTAAAGCCAAACAAACTGCACTTGGTAAAGCCAGTTTTATGTGTGGTGCTCAATCTCGTGGCAAGGAAATAAAACAAGTAAATATGTCCTTTAAAGATTGCATTAAATAAGTAGAAAGGAAATTAGGTAAAAATGGCAGACACCTTGGAACAATGAAGTAAAACACAAACTGCACTTGGAAAAGCCAGTTCTAGGTGTGCTGCTCAATCTCGTGGCAAGGAAATAAAACAAGTAAATATGTCGTTTAAAGTTGCATTAAATATTTAGATAGGAAATTGAGTAAAAATGGCACACAGCTTGGAACAACGAAGTAAACAAAAACCTGCACTTGGTAAAGCCAGTTCTAGGTGTGCTGCTCATTCTCGTGGCAAGGAAACAAAACAAGTACATATGTCATTTAAAGATTGCATTAAATAAGTAGAAAGGAAATTAAGTAAAAATGGCAGACAACTTGGAACAACGAAGTAAACAACAAACTGCACTTTGTAAAGCAAGTTCTAGGTGTGGTGCTCAATCTCGTGGCAAGGAAATAAAACAAGCAAATATGTCGTTAAAAGATTGCATTAAATAAGTAGAAAGGAAATTAAGCCAAAATGGCAGACAGCTTGGAACAACGAAGAAAACAACAAACTGCACTTGGTAAAGCCAGTTCTAGGTGTGGTGCTCAATCTCGTGGCAAGGAAACAAAACAAGTACATATGTCATTTAAAGATTGCATTAAATAAGTAGAAATGAAATTAAGTAAAAATGGCAGACAGCTTGGAACAACGAAGTAAACAACAAACTGCACTTGATAGAGCCAGTTCTAGGTGTGCTGCTCAATCCCGTGGCAAGGAAATAAAACAAGTAAATATGTCGTTTAAAGATTGCATTTAATAAGTGGAAAGGAAATTAAGTAAAAATGGCAGACAACTTGGAACAACGAAGTAAACAACAAACTGCACATGGTAAAGCCAGTTCTAGGTGTGCTGCTCAATTCCGTGGCAAGGAAATAAAACAAGTAAATATGTCGTTTAAAGATTGCATTAAATAAGTAGAAAGGAAATTAAGTAAAAGTGGCAGACAGCTTGGAACAATGAAGTAAACAACAAACTGCACTTGGTAAAGCCAGTTCTAGGTGTGCTGCTCAATCTCGTGGCAAGGAAATAAAACAAGTAAATATGTCGTTTAAAGATTGCATTTAATAAGTGGAAAGGAAATTAAGTAAAAATGGCAGACAACTTGGAACAACGAAGTAAATAACAAACTGCACTTGGTAAAGCCAGTTCTAGGTGTGGTGCTCAATCTCGTGGCAAGGAAACAAAACAAGTACATATGTCATTTAAAGATTGCATTAAATAAGTTGAAAGGAAATTAAGTAAAAATGGCAGACACCTTGGAACAATGAAGTAAAACACAAACTGCACTTGGAAAAGCCAGTTCTAGGTGTGCTGCTCAATCTCGTGGCAAGGAAATAAAACAAGTAAATATGTCGTTTAAAGATTGCATTAAATAATTAGAAAGGAAATTAAGTAACAGTGGCAGGCTGCTTGGGACATTGAACTAAACAACAAACTGCAATTGGTCAAGCCAGATCTAGGTGTGCTGCTCAATTCCGTGGCAAGGAAATAAAACAAGTAAATATGTCGTTTAAAGATTGCATTAAATAGGTAGAAAGGAAATTAAGTAAATGTGGCAGACAGCTTGGAACAATGAAGTAAACAACAAACTGCACTTGGTAAAGCCAGTTCTAGGTGTGCTGCTCAATCTCGCGGCAAGGAAATAAAACAAGTAAATATGTCGTTTAAAGATTGCATTAAATAAGTAGAAATGAAATTAAGTAAAATTGGCAGACAACTTGGAACAACGAAGAAAACAACAAACTGCACTTGGTAAAGCCAGTTCTAGGTGTGCTGCTCAATCTCGTGGCAAGGAAATAAAACAAGTAAATATGTCGTTTAAAGATTGCATTTATTAAGTAGAAAGAAAATTAAGTAAAAATGGCACACAACTTGGAACAACGAAGTAAATAACAAACTGCACATGGTAAAGCCAGTTCTAGGTGTGGTGCTCAATCTCGTGGCAAGGAAACAAAACAAGTACATAAAGATTGCATTAAATAAGTAGAAAGGAAATTAAGTAAAAATGGCAGACACCTTGGAACAATGAAGTAAAACACAAACTGCACTTGGAAAAGCCAGTTCTAGGTGTGCTGCTCAATCTCTTGGCAAGGAAATAAAACAAGTAAATATGTCGTTTAAAGATTGCAATATATATTTAGATAGGAAATTGAGTAAAAATGGCACACAGCTTGGAACAACGAAGTAAACAAAAACCTGCACTTGGTAAAGCCAGTTCTAGGTGTGGTGCTAAATCTCGTGGCAAGGAAATAAAACAAGCAAATATGTCGTTAAAAGATTGCATTAAATAAGTAGAAAGGAAATTAAGCCAAAATGGCAGACAACTTGGAGCAACGAAGTAAACAACAAACTGCACTTTGTAAAGCCAGTTCTAGGTGTGGTGCTAAATCTCGTGGCAAGGAAATAAAACAAGCAAATATGTCGTTAAAAGATTGCATTAAATAAGTAGAAAGGAAATTAAGCCAAAATGGCAGACATCTTGGAACAACGAAGTAAACAACAAACTGCACTTGATAGAGCCAGTTCTAGGTGTGCTGCTCAATCTCGTGGCAAGGAAATAAAACAAGTAAATATGTCGTTTAAAGATTGCATTTAATAAGTGGAAAGGAAATTAAGTAAAAATGGCAGACAACTTGGAACAACGAAGTAAACAACAAACTGCAATTGGTCAAGCCAGATCTAGGTGTGCTGCTCAATTCCGTGGCAAGGAAATAAAACAAGTAAATATGTCGTTTAAAGATTGCATTAAATAAGTAGAAAGGAAATTAAGTAAAAGTGGCAGACAGCTTGGAACAATGAAGTAAACAACAAACTGCACTTGGTAAAGCCAGTTCTAGGTGTGCTGCTCAATCTCGCGGCAAGGAAATAAAACAAGTAAATATGTCGTTTAAAGATTGCATTAAATAAGTAGAAAGGAAATTAAGTAAAAGTGGCAGACAGCTTGGAACAATGAAGTAAACAACAAACTGCACTTGGTAAAGCCAGTTCTAGGTGTGCTGCTCAATCTCGCGGCAAGGAAATAAAACAAGTAAATATGTCGTTTAAAGATTGCATTAAATAAGTAGAAAGGAAATTAAGTAAAAGTGGCAGACAGCTTGGAACAATGAAGTAAACAACAAACTGCACTTGGTAAAGCCAGTTCTAGGTGTGCTGCTCAATCTCGCGGCAATGAAATAAAACAAGTAAATATGTCGTTTAAAGATTGCATTAAATAAGTAAGAATGAAATTAAGTAAAATTGGCAGACAGCTTGGAACAACGAAGAAAACAACAAAGTGCACTTGGTAAAGCCAGTTCTAGGTGTGCTGCTCAATCTCGCGGCAAGGAAATAAAACAAGTAAATATGTCGTTTAAAGATTGCATTAAATAAGTAGAAAGGAAATTAAGTAAAAATGGCAGACAGCGTGGAACAATGAAGTAAACAACAAACTGCACTGGGTAAATCCAGTTCTAGGTGTGCTGCTCAATCTCGTGGCAAGGAAATAAAACCAGTAAATATGTCGTTTAAAGATTGCATTAAATAAGTAGAAAGGAAATTAAGTAAAAATGGCAGACAGCATGAACAATGAAGTAAACAACAAACTGCACTTGGTAAAGCCAGTTCTAGGTGTGGTGCTCAGTCTCGTGGCAAGGAAATAAAACATGTAAATATGTCGTTTAAAGATTGCATTAGATAAGTAGATAGGAAATTGAGTAAAAATGGCAGACAGCTTGGAACAATGAAGTAAACAAACTGCACTTGGTAAAGCCAGTTCTAGGTGCGCTGCTCAATCTCGCGGCAAGGAAGTAAAACAAGTAAATATGTCGTTTAAAGATTGCATTTAATAAGTAGAAAGGAAATTAAGTAAAAATGGCAGACAACATGGAGCAACGAAGTAAACAACAAACTGCACTTCGTAAAGCCAGTTCTAGGTGTGGTGCTCAATCTAGTGGCAAGGAAATAAAACAAGTAAATATGTCGTTTAAAGATTGTATTAAATATTTAGATAGGAAATTGAGTAAAAATGGCAGACAGCTTGGAACAACGAAGTAAACAAAAAACTGCACTTGGTAAAGCCAGTTGTAGGTGTGCTGCTCATTCTCCTGGCAAGAAAATAAAACAAGTAAATATGTCGTTTAAAGATTGCATTTAATAAGTAGAAAGGAAATAAGTAAAAATGGCAGACAACTTGGAACAACGAAGTAAACAACAAACTGCACTTCAAGTTCAAGTTCAAGTTCAAGTTCAAGTTTATTTTCCTTTCTTACAAAGGAGGAGCCGGGACTAAAAGCTGTGGTAACAGCTTGACTGGAGGTCCCGACTCCTTGAGACAGTGGCAGTACAGAAGGAAGGCGAGGGTCACATCATTGACATCAATTAGTAATGTCGGATATCCGATGCAAATCCACATTTACGCGAAGCGCGAACACACATGCAAAACGAAAGTCGCAATACACACATGTACTCAAAGCAAATGTTTTACATCACTAAAATATACAAAAACACAATTTCACAGATTGAAATTGTCTCGGCAGTAGTCACGGATATTGTGTTTTGAATTTCTGGTAATATCAAAATTGTCATGGATTAGTTTGTTTAGCAAGAGGGGAAGGTTGTAACTTAAGGACTGGTTCATAGAGTAAGTTCTTGGTGTTGGAGTGATCCAAGTTTCTTTGTGTCTAGTGTTACGGCAGCTGTTATTTTCTCTCAGTTGTCCAAGTACAATAAAGGGATTGTCACGTTGTTGTGAAGAGTATTTATAGCATAAAAGAAGCCTGTAAAAGTATAACGCGAAGATTGGAAGGATATCATACTTTATAAAGATATTTCTTGTGGGGAAAAGGAATGGCACATTTGCTATGGACCGGACGGCTTTTTTCTGCAGCAAATGCAATTTATGAAGATTTGTTACCCCTGTTGTTCCCCAAACCAAGCTGCAGTATTGGATATGACTTAGTACTAACGCGTTGTAGAGCAACATCTTTACCCTTACGGGAAAAATATGTCTAAAGCGACCAAGTATACCTAGAGCTGAGGAAACTTTCGAACAAATGTGTTCTATGTGCTCATTCCAAGTTAGGTTGTGAGAAAAGATAACGCCCAGTGTTTTTACAGAAGTCACAAGCTCTATTGGTTGGCTGTTTAAGGCTATTTTGAGAGGCCTAGATATTTTCTTTCCCTTAGGGAGGTATAACAGAATTTGTGTTTTTGACGGATTTATGCGCAAGCAGTTTGCATCTGCCCATGAGTGAAGTTTATTAAGGGCTTCGCTTGTTTTGCTTTCAACCTCGGCCTCGGAAATACCTGTGACAAAAAAAGTTGTGTCATCTGCAAATGACACAACCTGAACATTACTAGCGCTGTAGACGATGTCATTTATATAAACTAAAAATAGCAAAGGCCCAAGATTGCTTCCATGGGGCACTCCGCATGTTATATGGAGGGTAGAAGAGGATGCCGTGTTTATATCTACATATTGGGTTCTGTGAGATAAGTAAGATTGTAATAGGGTTAGCGCTAGGCCCCGCACACCATACCTTTCCAATTTAAAAAGAAGAATATCATGATTTATGAGGTCAAAGGCCTTAGTAAAATCGATGTAAATACCCATGGTGAGCTTGTTTTCACTGAATGCCTTAATTATAATTTCTTTTTGAGTTAGAAGTGCTGTCTCTGTAGATCTTTTCTTCCTGAATCCATGTTGAAAATCTAAAAATAAGTGATTTTCGTCAAAATAAGAAGTCACTCTGTGATGTATTATTTTCTCGATGCCTTTGGAAAACACAGGCAGTATAGAAATCGGTCGGTAGTTTGTGAATAGGTTCTTATCACCTTTTTTAAAAATGGGTATCACTCGAGCAATTTGCATTCCTGTAGGGAAAACCCCAGTAGAGAGAATCAAATTATAAATATAGGTAATAATCGGGCACAGTATGTCAAGTACATATTTTACGGGCAATATCTGGAAGCCATTTACGTCCAGCGTTTTACTATTCTTCAAGTTATTGATGGAAGAGAAAGCCAGTTCAAGGTGTGGTGCTCAATCTCGTGGCAAGGAAATAAAACAAGTAAATATGTCGTTTAAAGATTGCATTAAATATTTAGATAGGAAATTGAGTAAAAATGGCAGACAGCTTGGAACAACGAAGTAAACAAAAAACTGCACTTGGTAAAGCCAGTTCTAGGTGTGCTGCTCATTCTCGTGGCAAGGAAACAAAACAAGTAAATATGTCATTTAAAGATTGCATTAAATAAGTAGAAAGGAAATAAAGTAAAAATGGCTGACAGCTTGGATCAACGAAGTAAACAACAAACTGCACTTTGTAAAGCCAGTTCTAGGTGTGGTGCTCAATCTCGTGGCAAGGAAATAAAACAAGCAAATATGTCGTTAAAAGATTGCATTAAATAAGTAGAAAGGAAATTAAGCCAAAATGGCAGACAGCTTGGAACAACGAAGTAAACAACAAACTGCACTTGATAGAGCCAGTTCTAGGTGTGCTCCTCAATATCGTGGCAAGGAAATAAAACAAGTAAATATGTCGTTTAAAGATTGCATTAAATAAGTAGAAAGGAAATTAAGTAAAAATAGCAGACAGCTTGGAACAATGAAGTAAACAGCAAATTGCACTTGGTAAAGCCAGTTCTAGGTGTGCTGCTCAATCTCATGGCAAGGAAATAAAAAGTAGATATGCCCTTTAGGGATTGCGTTAAATTAGTACAAAGGAAATTAAGTAAAGAAAGGCAGACAGCTTGGAACAAAGAAGTAAACATACTGCACTGGGTGAAGTCAGTTCTAGGTGTGCTGCTCAATCCCGTAGCAAGGAAATAAAACAAGTAAATATGTTGTTTAAAGATTGCATTGAATAAGTAGAAAGGAAATTAAGTAAAAACGGCAGACAGCTTGGAACAATGAAGTAAACAACAAACAGCAATTGGTAAAGCCAGTGCTAGGTGTGCTGCTCAATCTCGTGGCAAGAAAATAAAACAAGTAAATATGTCGTTTTAAATTGCAATAAATAATTAGAAAGGAAATTAAGTAAAGAGGGCAGACACCTTGGAACAATGAAGTAAAACACAAACTGCACTTGGCAAAGCCAGTTCTAGGTGTGCTGCTCAATCCCGTAGCAAGGAAATAAAACAAGTAAATATGTCGTTTAAAGATTGCATTAAATAAGTAGAAAGGAAATTAAGCAAAAATGGCAGACAGCTTGGAACAATGAAGTAAACAACAAACTGCAATTGGTAAAGCCAGTTCTAGGTGTGCTGCTCAATCTCGTGGCAAGGAAATAAAACAAGTAAATATGTCGTTTATGATTGCATTAAATAAGTAGAAAGGAAATTAAGTAAAAGTGGCAGACAGCTTGGAACAATGAAATAAACAACAAACTGCACTTGGTAAAGCCAGTTCTAGGTGTGCTGCTCAATCTCGCGGCAAGGAAGTAAAACAAGTAAATATGTCGTTTAAAGATTGCATTAAATAAGTAGAAAGGAAATTAAGTAAAAATGGCAACAGCTTGGAACAACGAAGTAAACAACAAACTGCACTTGGTAAAGCCAGTTTTATGTGTGGTGCTCAATCTCGTGGCAAGGAAATAAAACAAGTAAATATGTCGTTTAAAGATTGCATTTAATAAGTAGAAAGGAAATTAAGTAAAAATGGCAGACCACTTGGAACAACGAAGTAAACAACAAACTGCACTTGGTAAAGCCAGTTCTAGGTGTGGTGCTCAATCTCGTGGCAAGGAAATAAAACAAGTAAATATGTCGTTTAAAGATTGCGTTAAATATTTAGATAGGAAATTGAGTAAAAATGGCAGACAGCTTGGAACAACGAAGTAAACAAAAAACTGCACTTGGTAAAGCCAGTTCTAGGTGTGCTGCTCATTCACGTGGCAAGGAAAAAAACAAGTAAATATGTCATTTAAAGATTGCATTAAATAAGTAGAAAGGAAATTAAGTAAATATGGCAGACAACTTGGAACAACGAGGTAAACAACAAACTGCACTTGATAGATCCAGTTCTAGGTGTGCTGCTCAATCTCATGGCAAGGAAATAAAACAAGTAAATATGTCGTTTAAAGATTGCATTTAATAAGTAGAAAGGAAATTAAGTAAAAATGGCAGACAACTTGGAACAACGAAGTAAACAACAAACTGCACTTCGTAAAGCCAGTTCTAGGTGTGGTGCTCAATCTCGTGGCAAGGAAATAAAACAAGTAAATATGTCGTTTAAATATTGCATTAAATATTTAGATAGGAAATTGAGTAAAAATGGCAGACAGCTTGGAACAACGAAGTAAACAAAAAACTGCACTTGGTAAAGCCAGTTCTAGGTGTGCTGCTCATTCTCGTGGCAAGAAAACAAAACAAGTAAATATGTCATTTAATGATTGCATTAAATAAGTAGAAAGGAAATAAAGTAAAAATGGCTGACAGCTTGGAACAACGAAGTAAACAACAAACTGCACTTTGTAAAGCCAGTTCTAGGTGTGGTGCTCAATCTCGTGGCAAGGAAATAAAACAAGCAAATATGTTGTTAAAAGATTGCATTAAATAAGTAGAAAGGAAATTAAGCCAAAATGGCAGACAGCTTGGAACAACGAAGTAAACAACAAACTGCACTTGATAGAGCCAGTTCTAGGTGTGCTGCTCAATCTCGTGGCAAGGAAATAAAACAAGTAAATATGTCGTTTAAAGAGTGCATTAAATAATTAGAAAGGAAATTAAGTAAAAATGGTAGACAGCTTGGAACAATGAAGTAAACAACAAACTGCACAGGGTAAATCCAGTTCTAGGTGTGCTGCTCAATCTCGTGGCAAGGAAATAAAACAAGTAAATATGTCGTTTTAAATTGCATTAAATAACAACCTGCAAACTGCACTTGTTAACTGCACATGGTAAAGCCAAACAAACTGCACTTGGTAAAGCCAGTTTTATGTGTGGTGCACAATCTCGTGGCAAGGAAATAAAACAAGCAAATATGTCTTTTAAAGATTGCATTTAATAAGTAGAAAGGAAATTAAGTAAAAATGGCAGACAACTTGAAAATCGAAGTAAATAACAAACTGCATTAGGTAAAGCCAGTTCTAGGTGTGCTACTCAATCTCATGGCAAGGAAATAAAAAAGTAGATATGTCCTTTAGGAATCGCGTTAAATTAGTACAAAGGAAATTAAGTAAAGAAAGACAGACAGCTTGGAACAACGAAGTAAACAAACTGCACTTGGTAAAGCCAGTTCTAGGTGTGCTGCTCAATCTCGTGGCAAGGAAATAAAACCAGTAAATATGTCATTTAAAGATTGCATTAAATAATTAGAAAGGAAATTAAGTAAAAATGGGAGACAGCTTGGAACAATGAAGTAAACAACAAACTGCACAGGGTAAATCCAGTTCTAGGTGTGCTGCTCAATCTCGTGGCAAGGAAATAAAACAAGTAAAGATGTCGTTTAAAGATTGCATTAAATATTTAGATAGGAAATTGAGTAAAAATGGCACACAGCTTGGAACAACGAAGTAAACAAAAACCTGCACTTGGTAAAGCCAGTTCTAGGTGTGCTGCTCATTCTCGTGGCAAGGAAACAAAACAAGTACATATGTCATTTAAAGATTGCATTAAATAAGTAGAAAGGAAATTAAGTAAAAATGGCAGACAACTTGGAACAACGAAGTAAACAACAAACTGCACTTTGTAAAGCCAGTTCTAGGTGTGGTGCTCAATCTCGTGGCAAGGAAATAAAACAAGCAAATATGTCGTTAAAAGATTGCATTAAATAAGTAGAAAGGAAATTAAGCCAAAATGGCAGACAGCTTGGAACAACGAAGTAAACAACAAACTGCACTTGATAGAGCCAGTTCTAGGTGTGCTGCTCAATCTCGTGGCAAGGAAATAAAACAAGTAAATATGTCGTTTAAAGATTGCATTTAATAAGTGGAAAGGAAATTAAGTAAAAATGGCAGACAACTTGGAACAACGAAGTAAACAACAAACTGCACATGGTAAAGTCAGTTCTAGGTGTGCTGCTCAATTCCGTGGCAAGTAAATAAAACAAGTAAATATGTCGTTTAAAGATTGCATTAAATAAGTAGAAAGGAAATTAAGTAAAAGTGGCAGACAGCTTGGAACAATGAAGTAAACAACAAACTGCACTTGGTAAAGCCAGTTCTAGGTGTGCTGCTCAATCTCGCGGCAAGGAAGTAAAACAAGTAAATATGTCGTTTAAAGATTGCATTAAATAAGTAGAAAGGAAATTAAGTAAAAATGGCAACAGCTTGGAACAATGAAGTAAACAACAAACTGCACTTGGTAAAGCCAGTTTTATGTGTGGTGCTCAATCTCGTGGCAAAGAAATAAAACAAGTAAATATGTCGTTTAAAGATTGCATTTAATAAGTAGAAAGAAAATTAAGTAAAAATGGCAGACAACTTGGAACAACGAAGTAAACAACAAACTGCACTTGGTAAAGCCAGTTCTAGGTGTGGTGCTCAATCTCGTGGCAAGGAAATAAAACAAGTAAATATGTCGTTTAAAGATTGCGTTAAATATTTAGATAGGAAATTGAGTAAAAATGGCAGACAGCTTGGAACAACGAAGTAAACAAAAAACTGCACTTGGTAAAGCCAGTTCTAGGTGTGCTGCTCATTCACGTGGCAAGGAAAAAAACAAGTAAATATGTCATTTAAAGATTGCATTAAATAAGTAGAAAGGAAATTAAGTAAATATGGCAGACAACTTGGAACAACGAAGTAAACAACAAACTGCACTTTGTAAAGCCAGTTCTAGGTGTGGTGCTCAATCTCGTGGCAAGGAAATAAAACAAGCAAATATGTCGTTAAAAGATTGCATTAAATAAGTAGAAAGGAAATTAAGCCAAAATAGCAGACAGCTTGGAACAACGAAGTAAACAACAAACTGCACTTGATAGATCCAGTTCTAGGTGTGCTGCTCAATCTCATGGCAAGGAAATAAAACAAGTAAATATGTCGTTTAAAGATTGCATTTAATAAGTAGAAAGGAAATTAAGTAAAAATGGCAGACAACTTGGAACAACGACGTAAACAACAAACTGCACTTCGTAAAGCCAGTTCTAGGTGTGGTGCTCAATCTCGTGGCAAGGAAATAAAACAAGTAAATATGTCGTTTAAATATTGCATTAAATATTTAGATAGGAAATTGAGTAAAAATGGCAGACAGCTTGGAACAACGAAGTAAACAAAAAACTGCACTTGGTAAAGCCAGTTCTAGGTGTGCTGCTCATTCTCGTGGCAAGAAAACAAAACAAGTAAATATGTCATTTAATGATTGCATTAAATAAGTAGAAAGGAAATAAAGTAAAAATGGCTGACAGCTTGGAACAACGAAGTAAACAACAAACTGCACTTTGTAAAGCCAGTTCTAGGTGTGGTGCTCAATCTCGTGGCAAGGAAATAAAACAAGCAAATATGTCGTTAAAAGATTGCTTTAAATAAGTAGAAAGGAAATTAAGCCAAAATGGCAGACAGCTTGGAACAACGAAGTAAACAACAAACTGCACTTGATAGAGCCAGTTCTAGGTGTGCTGCTCAATCTCGTGGCAAGGAAATAAAACAAGTAAATATGTCGTTTTAAATTGCATTAAATAACAACCTGCAAACTGCACTTGTTAACTGCACATGGTAAAGCCAAACAAACTGCACTTGGTAAAGCCAGTTTTATGTGTGGTGCTCAATCTCGTGGCAAGGAAATAAAACAAGTAAATATGTCTTTTAAAGATTGCATTTAATAAGTAGAAAGGAAATTAAGTAAAAATGGCAGACAACTTGAAAATCGAAGTAAATAACAAACTGCATTTGGTAAAGCCAGTTCTAGGTGTGCTACTCAATCTCATGGCAAGGAAATAAAAAAGTAGATATGTCCTTTAGGAATTGCGTTAAATTAGTACAAAGGAAATTAAGTAAAGAAAGACAGACAGCTTGGAACAACGAAGTAAACAAACTGCACTTGGTAAAGCCAGTTCTAGGTGTGCTGCTCAATCTCGTGGCAAGGAAATAAAACAAGTAAATATGTCGTTTAAAGATTGCATTAAATAATTAGAACGGAAATTAAGTAAAAATGGGAGACAGCTTGGAACAATGAAGTAAACAACAAACTGCACAGGGTAAATCCAGTTCTAGGTGTGCTGCTCAATCTCGTGGCAAGGAAATAAAACAAGTAAATATGTCGTTTTAAATTGCATTAAATAACAACCTGCAAACTGCACTTGGTAACTGCACTTGGTAAAGCCAAACAAACTGCACTTGGTAAAGCCAGTTTTATGTGTGGTGCTCAATCTCGTGGCAAGGAAATAAAACAAGTAAATATGTCCTTTAAAGATTGCATTAAATAAGTAGAAAGGAAATTAGGTAAAAATGGCAGACACCTTGGAACAATGAAGTAAAACACAAACTGCACTTGGAAAAGCCAGTTCTAGGTGTGCTGCTCAATCTCGTGGCAAGGAAATAAAACAAGTAAATATGTCGTTTAAAGTTGCATTAAATATTTAGATAGGAAATTGAGTAAAAATGGCACACAGCTTGGAACAACGAAGTAAACAAAAACCTGCACTTGGTAAAGCCAGTTCTAGGTGTGCTGCTCATTCTCGTGGCAAGGAAACAAAACAAGTACATATGTCATTTAAAGATTGCATTAAATAAGTAGAAAGGAAATTAAGTAAAAATGGCAGACAACTTGGAACAACGAAGTAAACAACAAACTGCACTTTGTAAAGCAAGTTCTAGGTGTGGTGCTCAATCTCGTGGCAAGGAAATAAAACAAGCAAATATGTCATTAAAAGATTGCATTAAATAAGTAGAAAGGAAATTAAGCCAAAATGGCAGACAGCTTGGAACAACGAAGTAAACAACAAACTGCACTTGATAGAGCCAGTTCTAGGTGTGCTGCTCAATCCCGTGGCAAGGAAATAAAACAAGTAAATATGTCGTTTAAAGATTGCATTTAATAAGTGGAAAGGAAATTAAGTAAAAATGGCAGACAACTTGGAACAACGAAGTAAACAAAAAACTGCACATGGTAAAGCCAGTTCTAGGTGTGCTGCTCAATTCCGTGGCAAGGAAATAAAACAAGTAAATATGTCGTTTAAAGATTGCATTAAATAAGTAGAAAGGAAATTAAGTAAAAGTGGCAGACAGCTTGGAACAATGAAGTAAACAACAAACTGCACTTGGTAAAGCCAGTTCTAGGTGTGCTGCTCAATCTCGCGGCAAGGAAATAAAACAAGTAAATATGTCGTTTAAAGATTGCATTAAATAAGTAGAAATGAAATTAAGTAAAATTGGCAGACAGCTTGGAACAACGAAGAAAACAACAAACTGCACTTGGTAAAGCCAGTTCTAGGTGTGGTGCTCAATCTCGTGGCAAGGAAACAAAACAAGTACATATGTCATTTAAAGATTGCATTAAATAAGTAGAAAGGAAATTAAGTAAAAATGGCAGACACCTTGGAACAATGAAGTAAAACACAAACTGCACTTGGAAAAGCCAGTTCTAGGTGTGCTGCTCAATCTGGTGGCAAGGAAATAAAACAATTAAATATGTCGTTTAAAGATTGCATTTAATAAGTGGAAAGGAAATTAAGTAAAAATGGCAGACAGCTTGGAACAACGAAGAAAACAACAAACTGCACTTGGTAAAGCCAGTTCTAGGTGTGGTGCTCAATCTCGTGGCAAGGAAACAAAACAAGTACATATGTCATTTAAAGATTGCATTAAATAAGTAGAAAGGAAATTAAGTAAAAATGGCAGACACCTTGGAACAATGAAGTAAACAACAAACTGCACTTGGTAAAGCCAGTTCTAGGTGTGCTGCTCAATCTCGCGGCAAGGAAATAAAACAAGTAAATATGTCGTTTAAAGATTGCATTAAATAAGTAGAAATGAAATTAAGTAAAATTGGCAGACAGCTTGGAACAACGAAGAAAACAACAAACTGCACTTGGTAAAGCCAGTTCTAGGTGTGGTGCTCAATCTCGTGGCAAGGAAACAAAACAAGTACATATGTCATTTAAAGATTGCATTAAATAAGTAGAAATGAAATTAAGTAAAAATGGCAGACAGCTTGGAACAACGAAGTAAACAACAAACTGCACTTGATAGAGCCAGTTCTAGGTGTGCTGCTCAATCCCGTGGCAAGGAAATAAAACAAGTAAATATGTCGTTTAAAGATTGCATTTAATAAGTGGAAAGGAAATTAAGTAAAAATGGCAGACAACTTGGAACAACGAAGTAAACAACAAACTGCACATGGTAAACCCAGTTCTAGGTGTGCTGCTCAATTCCGTGGCAAGGAAATAATCAAGTAAATATGTCGTTTAAAGATTGCATTAAATAAGTAGAAAGGAAATTAAGTAAAAGTGGCAGACAGCTTGGAACAATGAAGTAAACAACAAACTGCACTTGGTAAAGCCAGTTCTAGGTGTGCTGCTCAATCTCGTGGCAAGGAAATAAAACAAGTAAATATGTCGTTTAAAGATTGCATTTAATAAGTGGAAAGGAAATTAAGTAAAAATGGCAGACAACTTGGAACAACGAAGTAAATAACAAACTGCACTTGGTAAAGCCAGTTCTAGGTGTGGTGCTCAATCTCGTGGCAAGGAAACAAAACAAGTACATATGTCATTTAAAGATTGCATTAAATAAGTAGAAAGGAAATTAAGTAAAAATGGCAGACACCTTGGAACAATGAAGTAAAACACAAACTGCACTTGGAAAAGCCAGTTCTAGGTGTGCTGCTCAATCTCGTGGCAAGGAAATAAAACAAGTAAATATGTCGTTTAAAGATTGCATTAAATAATTAGAAAGGAAATTAAGTAACAGTGGCAGGCTGCTTGGGACATTGAACTAAACAACAAACTGCAATTGGTCAAGCCAGATCTAGGTGTGCTGCTCAATTCCGTGGCAAGGAAATAAAACAAGTAAATATGTCGTTTAAAGATTGCATTAAATAAGTAGAAAGGAAATTAAGTAAATGTGGCAGACAGCTTGGAACAATGAAGTAAACAACAAACTGCACTTGGTAAAGCCAGTTCTAGGTGTGCTGCTCAATCTCGCGGCAAGGAAATAAAACAAGTAAATATGTCGTTTAAAGATTGCATTAAATAAGTAGAAATGAAATTAAGTAAAATTGGCAGACAACTTGGAACAACGAAGAAAACAACAAACTGCACTTGGTAAAGCCAGTTCTAGGTGTGCTGCTCAATCTCGTGGCAAGGAAATAAAACAAGTAAATATGTCGTTTAAAGATTGCATTTATTAAGTAGAAAGAAAATTAAGTAAAAATGGCACACAACTTGGAACAACGAAGTAAATAACAAACTGCACATGGTAAAGCCAGTTCTAGGTGTGGTGCTCAATCTCGTGGCAAGGAAACAAAACAAGTACATAAAGATTGCATTAAATAAGTAGAAAGGAAATTAAGTAAAAATGGCAGACACCTTGGAACAATGAAGTAAAACACAAACTGCACTTGGAAAAGCCAGTTCTAGGTGTGCTGCTCAATCTCTTGGCAAGGAAATAAAACAAGTAAATATGTCGTTTAAAGATTGCAATATATATTTAGATAGGAAATTGAGTAAAAATGGCACACAGCTTGGAACAACGAAGTAAACAAAAACCTGCACTTGGTAAAGCCAGTTCTAGGTGTGGTGCTAAATCTCGTGGCAAGGAAATAAAACAAGCAAATATGTCGTTAAAAGATTGCATTAAATAAGTAGAAAGGAAATTAAGCCAAAATGGCAGACAACTTGGAGCAACGAAGTAAACAACAAACTGCACTTTGTAAAGCCAGTTCTAGGTGTGGTGCTAAATCTCGTGGCAAGGAAATAAAACAAGCAAATATGTCGTTAAAAGATTGCATTAAATAAGTAGAAAGGAAATTAAGCCAAAATGGCAGACATCTTGGAACAACGAAGTAAACAACAAACTGCACTTGATAGAGCCAGTTCTAGGTGTGCTGCTCAATCTCGTGGCAAGGAAATAAAACAAGTAAATATGTCGTTTAAAGATTGCATTTAATAAGTGGAAAGGAAATTAAGTAAAAATGGCAGACAACTTGGAACAACGAAGTAAACAACAAACTGCACATGGTAAAGCCAGTTCTAGGTGTGCTGCTTAATCTCGTGGCAAGGAAATAAAACAAGTAAATATGTCGTTTAAAGATTGCATTAAATAATTAGAAAGTAAATTAAGTAACAGTGGCAGGCTGCTTGGGACATTGAACTAAACAACAAACTGCAATTGGTCAAGCCAGATCTAGGTGTGCTGCTCAATTCCGTGGCAAGGAAATAAAACAAGTAAATATGTCGTTTAAAGATTGCATTAAATAAGTAGAAAGGAAATTAAGTAAAAGTGGCAGACAGCTTGGAACAATGAAGTAAACAACAAACTGCACTTGGTAAAGCCAGTTCTAGGTGTGCTGCTCAATCTCGCGGCAAGGAAATAAAACAAGTAAATATGTCGTTTAAAGATTGCATTAAATAAGTAGAAAGGAAATTAAGTAAAAGTGGCAGACAGCTTGGAACAATGAAGTAAACAACAAACTGCACTTGGTAAAGCCAGTTCTAGGTGTGCTGCTCAATCTCGCGGCAAGGAAATAAAACAAGTAAATATGTCGTTTAAAGATTGCATTAAGTAAGTAGAAAGGAAATTAAGTAAAAGTGGCAGACAGCTTGGAACAATGAAGTAAACAACAAACTGCACTTGGTAAAGCCAGTTCTAGGTGTGCTGCTCAATCTCGCGGCAATGAAATAAAACAAGTAAATATGTCGTTTAAAGATTGCATTAAATAAGTAAGAATGAAATTAAGTAAAATTGGCAGACAGCTTGGAACAACGAAGAAAACAACAAAGTGCACTTGGTAAAGCCAGTTCTAGGTGTGCTGCTCAATCTCGCGGCAAGGAAATAAAACAAGTAAATATGTCGTTTAAAGATTGCATTAAATAAGTAGAAAGGAAATTAAGTAAAAGTGGCAGACAGCTTGGAACAATGAAGTAACAACAAACTGCACTTGGTAAAGCCAGTTCTAGGTGTGCTGCTCAATCTCGCGGCAAGGAAATAAAACAAGTAAATATGTCGTTTAAAGATTGCAATAAATAAGTAGAAAGGAAATTAATTAAAACTGGCAGACAGCTTGGAACAATAAAGTAAACAACAAACTGCACTTGGTAAAGCCAGTTCTAGGTGTGCTGCTCAATTTGGTGGCAAGGAAATAAAAAAAGTAAATATGTCGTTAAAAGACTGCATTAAATAAGTAGAAAGGAAATTAAGTAAAAATGGCAGAAAGCTTGGAACAATGAAGTAAACAACAAACGGCACTTTGTAAAGCCAGTTCTAGGTGCACTGCTCAATCTCGTGGCAAGGAAATAAAACAAGTAAATATGTCGTTTAAAGATTGCATTAAATAAGTAGAAAGGAAAATAAGGAAAAATGGCAAACCGCTTGGAACAATGAAGTAAACAACAAACTGCACTTGGTAAAGCCAGTTCTAGGTGTGCTGCTCAATCTCGTGGCAAGGAAATAAAAGAGTAGATAGGTCCTTTAGGGATTGCGTTAATTTATACAAAGGAAATTAAGCAAAGAAAGGCAGACAGCTTGGAATAATGAAGTAAACAAACTGAACACTTGGTAAAGCCTGTTCTAGGTGTGCTGCTCAATCTCTTGGCAAGGAAATAAAACAAGTAAATATCTCGTTTAAAGATTGTTTAAATAAGTAGAAAGGAAATTAGGTAAAAATGGCAGGCAGCTTGGAACAATGAAGTAAACAAAAAACTGCACTGGGTAAATCTAGTTATAGGTGTGCTGCTCAATCTCGTGGCAAGGAAATAAAACAAGTAAATATGTCGTTTAATGATTGCATTAAATAAGTAGAAAGGAAATTAAGTAAAAAGGGCAGACAGCTTGGAACAATTAAGTAAACAACAAACTGCACATGGTAAAGCCAGTTCAAGGTGTGCTGCTCAATCTCGTGCCAAGGAAATAAAACAAGTAAATGTGTCGTTTAAAGATTGCATTAAATAAGTAGAAAGAAAATTAAGCAAAAATGGCAGACAGCTTGGAATAATGAAGTAAACAACAAACTGCACTTGGTAAAGCCAGTTCTAGGTGTGCTGCTCAATCTCGTGGCAAGGAAATAAAACAAGTAAATATGTCGTTTAATGATTGCATTAAATAAGTAGAAAGGAAATTAAGTTAAAATGGCAGGTAACTTGGAACAATGAAGTAAACAACAAACTACATTTGGCAAAGCCAGTTCTAGGTATGCTACTCAATCTCATGACAAGGAAATAAAAAAGTAGATATGTCCTTTAGGAAGTGCGTTAAATTAGTAGAAAGGAAATTAGGTAAAGAAAGACAGACAGCTTGGAACAACGAAGTAAACAAACTGCACTTGGTAAAATCAGTTCTAGGTGTGCTGCTCAATCCCGTAGCAAGGAAATAAAACAAGTAAATATGTTGTTTAAAGATTGCATTGAATAAGTAGAAAGGAAATTAAGTAAAAATGGCAAACCGCTTGGAACAATGAAGTAAACAACAAACTGCACTTGGTAAACACAGTTCTAGGTGCGCTGCTCAATCTCGTGGCAAGGAAATAAAACAAATATATATGTCGTTTAAAGATTGCATTAAATAATTAGAAAGAAAATAAGTAAAAGTGGGCTCGGTGGCTGTGCCAAAACATAGTTCTCTAATCCGCTCGTCTTCGCCATGCAGGTGCTCTCGCCCCTCATCGTCTGCGTCATGCTCCCTGGCATGTTTTGCGCTCCCTGGTCGAGCGCGATCGAGCATGCGCCCCTGCATGACGCAGCTCACGGAGGTCCCATCAACAAGGCAACCAAAAACGCCCCTTTTCCTGCAATATCGGCTCAAAACAACTGGATCCTCAGACCAGATTGGAAGGCCCCATCGTCAGCGACTACATTCAATGTGTCAACTATAAATGAACAGCGACCGTCACCGGCACTCTGTGGGCTCGGTGGCTGTGCCACAGCACAGTTCTCTAATCCGCTCGTCTTCGCCTTGCAGGTTGGTGGCCATTACAGTCTCTTTTCAAAGTAAACGAGTAACTATTTTTTGGTACAGCTCCCGAGCCCTCAGTGCTGCCTTGTTATCAGTGTTGAGTGTCTTCACGTTGTTCATTCTTTGTTACTGTCGTGTGGTGATAGTGAGAGCAACCCCGGTCCTGACAAGTATACATTATTCTTGACGAACTAAAAAAGATGTCTTCTGGCCAGACCACATTAGTAACTGAAGTGCAGGAGCTTAAGAGCCAACTTCTCTCAATGGACCAAAAAATGGCAGATTTCACCACCCGTCTCAGCACTTTAGAAACTCACTGCCGAAATCTGTCTACAATGCGCACTGACCTAGAAGCAATCCAAACCACTACGACCGAAACGACCCGCCTAGTTAGTATGCTAGAGGCTCGCCTGGAAGACGTTGAAAACCGCTCCCGGCGAAACAACCTAATTTTCTATGGTTTACCTGATACCAACCCCTCTGAAACCTATTCGCAATCCGAAGAAATAATCACTCGCCACTGCTCTCAATACCTTGATATCCAGTTAAGCCCAATCGAAATTGAATGTCCTCACCGCCTCGGAAGACACTCTCAGGATCGGCAACGCCCGATTATCGTCAAATTTACATCCTTCAAAACAAAAGAATCAGTTCTTTCCAAAGGTCCAAAGTTCAAAGATACAGGTTACAGCGTAGGTGAAGATTTTTCGTGCCGCGTCCAGAATTGCCGAAAACAGCGTATAGCTTTCGCTAAGGCGAAGTCTGTGTCTTATTCCCTGCGGTTTAGAACGCTGCATATCGGCCCAAAGCGTTACATTTTTGATGAAAGTTCTGAAACTGTTAAAGAAATATCTTAACAATCAACTCACCCCTGCCGGCCACCGCATTATTCCCCACCTACTCCTCGTGCCAACTTTTCCCTATCGGTTATCTTTACTAACATCCGCAGCTTCTTGCCGAAACGCGATATCGTGTCAAACCTTATTTCATCATCAGGCAGCGATCTACTTGTATTAACCGAAACGTGGTTGAACAGGGATATAAATGACTCAGAGATCTTGTTTAATTTGCCAAATTTTCTTCTTTTTCGCGCCGATAGGAAAGAAGCCCGCGGAAGGGGAGTTCTAATTGCCGTCAACGAACAGTTATCATGCTCCGTCATAAATGTCTGCTCGGACTTGGAAATACTATGGCTCATGTGCCGTGCTTCACCCCTGTCACTTCTAATTGGGGTGTGCTATAGACCACCTCGAAGTAGTCGCGACTTTCCTCGCAAGCTTCACAATATCCTAAATCAACTGGTTTCAAAGCACCCTAAGGCACATATCCTCCTATCTGGGGATTTTAACTACCCCAATATCGACTGGAATAGTCAACCTCAGCCCATGGTCAGTCAGGAAGAGTCGAGAGAATTCCTTGATGTCTGTCTTAATTTTAATTTGACCCAATTAGTATCTGAACCAATACGTGTCGCAGGAGAAGCAGCTAACACTCTAGACCTCATTCTGACCACTCATCCAGATAGCTTAGAATCCCTTACGTACCTCCGCGAAATCAGCGACCATAAAGTAATTCATACAACTTTCAGCTTTACACCTGTGTTAAAAGAACCTTCCCGGAAAACTATTATGCTCTACGACAAGGGAAACTACGAAGCAATCAGCAATGAATTAAATAACTTCTTGTCAATGTTTGAAACATCCTTTCATAGCAGAAGTGTAAATGAAAACTGGACACTCTTCAAACATAAAATAGCTGACGTAACCAATAAATATATCTCGACGTGCAGTTTTAGGAAGCGTAATCAGAAGCCGTGGTTCACCAAAACACTAAAAAGACTCGAAAATAAGAAAAAACGCGCATTTCGTACAGCGAAGCGACAAGGAAACTCAAATGCGTGGGTAAAATACCATGAAGTGGAACAATTGTACTCGGCCGTGATTGTTAAAGCTACGCGCTCCTTCTACGAAGTCCACCTACCAAAAATGATATCGATAACCCCAAAAAATTCTGGAAAGTGATAAACCCAAAAGAAACGCGCGCTATCACCCTCACTAACAATGCCGGTGTTACAATGACTGATACCGAATGTGCAAACGCATTTAACACTGCTTTTTCGTCCGTTTTTACTGACGAATCCGAATTGCCCTGTTCTACACTACCACTTGTTATCACCACAGCCATGGAACCCATAACTTTCAACAGTAGCGGAATTTCATGCACAATTGATAAAATAAAGAACTCATCCGCTACCGGCATAGATGATACAAACTCAAAAATTTTAAAGAACGCTAAACTAGTTTGCTCCAGTATCCTTTGTGCACTGTTTACGCAATCATTGTCTGAAGGAACCATACCTGACGACTGGAAAGTGGGGAAGGTCGTTCCCATCCACAAAACAGGTACTACTGATTCACCTCTTAATTATCGCCCTATTTCATTAACAAGTGTACCCTGCAAATTAATGAAACATGTCATTTACAGCCAAATCATACAATTCCTAGATTCCAATCACTTCTTCCATCCGTACCAGCATGGATTTCGGAAAGGTTTTTCCTGCGAAACTCAGCTAGCCATTTTTCTTCATGACATTCACGCCAACCTTGACTCTAACCTACAAACTGATGCCATATTCCTAGACTTTGCTAAGGCTTTCGACAAAGTACCTCATCAACGCTTGCTTCTCAAACTCTCTCAGCTGAACATAGATCCAAACATCATCGCGTGGATTAAAGAATTCCTCACGCATCGTTCTCAGTCTGTCTTCAGTAATAATCAGCCCTCCCACCCGCTTCCAGTCCCCTCCGGCGTCCCGCAGGGTTCCGTTCTCGGTCCTTTGTTATTGCTTATTTATATTAACGACCTACCCCTGCATGTATCTTGTCATATCCGTCTGTTTGCTGGTGACTGCGTTTTTTATCGTTCAGTCACTAACCCTTCTGACCAAGAATCCCTACAGGCTGACCTAAACCATGTGCAAAACTGGTGTTTGCAGCGGCTGATGACACTCAACCCTAACAAATGTAAGTATATGCCTTTTCACCGCCGCCGAAATCCTTTTGTTTTCCAGTACACAATTTCTAACTCCTCTGTCGACCTCGTCCAGTCGTACAAATACTTAGGTATCACCATTTCTAAAGATTTATCCTGGCGTCTGCATGTGACTAACCTGATATCATCACCTAATAAAACACTTGGCTTCTTGAAACGTCACCTGCGGGATGCCCCTCAACATGTAAGACAACAAGCATACATTTCACTAATCAGAACTTAACTGGAATTCGCATCGGCCATCTGGAACCCTCACCAAGCATGTCTAACAAACGCCCTCGAAGCTGTGCAGAACAGGGCCACCAGATTCATTCATTCCTCGTATTCATACGACATTAGCATATTATCTCTAAAATTGAAATCAGGTCTATCTAATATTTCTGCTCGCTGTCGCACTGCCAGTCTCGTCTTATTTCACAAGATTTTTTATTCGCCACTCAGACAAGAACCCTACAACTGCGCACCCCCGCCGCGCAGATCCCATCGCATCAGTCACCCTCTTCAAGTTTTGCGCCCACGTGCCCGTACCACTGTTTTCTCTAATTCATTTTTTTGCCTAGTGGCAGCTGACTGGAACGGCCTTCCCCACGATATCGCTGCCATCACCTGCCCTGGAACATTCATGACTGCATTGAACACCTGTACTCCATAAAAACCCACCCCTTATGTAACACCCCGCAAGGGGTCTTTAAGGAAAATAAAGTGATGTGATGTGATGTGATGGCAACAGCTTGGAACAATGAAGTAAACAACAAACTGCACTTGGTAAAGCCAGTTTTAGGTGTGGTGCTCAATCTCGTGGCAAGGAAATAAAACAAGTAAATATGTCGTTTAAAGATTGCATTTAATAAGTAGAAAGGAAATTAGGTAAAAATGGCAGACAACATGGAACAACGAAGTAAACAACAAACTGCACTTGGTAAAGCCAGTTCTAGGTGTGGTGCTCAATCTCGTGGCAAGGAAATAAATGAAGTAAATTTGTCGTTTAAAGATTGCATTAAATAAGAAGAAAGGAAATTAAGTAAAAATGGCAGACAGCTTGGAACAATGAAGTAAACAACAAACTGCACTTGGTAAAGCCAGTTCTAGGTGTGCTGCTCAATTTCGTGGCAAGGAAATAAAACAATTAATATGTCGTTTAAAGATTGCATTAAATAAGTAGAAAGGAAATTAAGTAAAAATGGCAACAGCTTGGAACAATGAAGTAAACAACAAACTGCACTTGGTAAAGCCAGTTCTAGGTGTGGTGCTCAATCTCGTGGCAAGGAAATAAAACATGTAAATATGTCGTTTAAAGATTGCATTAGATAAGTAGATAGGAAATTGAGTAAAAATGGCAGACAGCTTGGAACAATGAAGTAAACAAACTGCACTTGGTAAAGCCAGTTCTAGGTGTGCTGCTCAATCTCGCGGCAAGGAAGTAAAACAAGTAAATATGTCGTTTAAAGATTGCATTTAATAAGTAGAAAGGAAATTAAGTAAAAATGGCAGACAACATGGAACAACGAAGTAAACAACAAACTGCACTTCGTAAAGCCAGTTCTAGGTGTGGTGCTCAATCTAGTGGCAAGGAAATAAAACAAGTAAATATGTCGTTTAATGATTGCATTAAATATTTAGATAGGAAATTGAGTAAAAATGGCAGACAGCTTGGAACAACGAAGTAAACAAAAAACTGCACTTGGTAAAGCCAGTTGTAGGTGTGCTGCTCATTCTCCTGGCAAGGAAATAAAACAAGTAAATATGCCGTTTAAAGATTGCATTAAATATTTAGATAGGAAATTGAGTAAAAATGGCAGACAGCTTGGAACAACGAAGTAAACAAAAAACTGCACTTGGTAAAGCCAGTTCTAGGTGTGCTGCTCATTCTCGTGGCAAGGAAACAAAACAAGTAAATATGTCATTTAAAGATTGCATTAAATAAGTAGAAAGGAAATAAAGTAAAAATGGCTGACAGCTTGGAACAACGAAGTAAACAACAAACTGCACTTTGTAAAGCCAGTTCTAGGTGTGGTGCTCAATCTCGTGGCAAGGAAATAAAACAAGCAAATATGTCGTTAAAAGATTGCATTAAATAAGTAGAAAGGAAATTAAGCCAAAATGGCAGACAGCTTGGAACAACGAAGTAAACAACAAACGGCACTTGATAGAGCCAGTTCTAGGTGTGCTGCTCAATCTCGTGGCAAGGAAATAAAACAAGTATATATGTCGTTTAAAGATTGCATTAAATAAGTAGAAAGGAAATTAAGTAAAAATGACAGAAAGCTTGGGACAATGAAGTAAACAGCAAATTGCACTTGGTAAAGCCAGTTCTAGGTGTGCTGCTCAATCTCATGGCAAGGAAATAAAAAGTAGATATGCCCTTTAGGGATTGCGTTAAATTAGTACAAAGGAAATTAAGTAAAGAAAGGCAGACAGCTTGGAACAACGAAGTAAACATACTGCACTTGGTGAAGTCAGTTCTAGGTGTGCTGCTCAATCCCGTAGCAAGGAAATAAAACAAGTAAATATGTTGTTTAAAGATTGCATTGAATAAGTAGAAAGGAAATTAAGTAAAAACGGCAGACAGCTTGGAACAATGAAGTAAACAACAAACTGCAATTGGTAAAGCCAGTTCTAGGTGTGCTGCTCAATCTCGTGGCAAGAAAATAAAACAAGTAAATATGTCGTTTTAAATTGCAATAAATAATTAGAAAGGAAATTAAGTAAAAAGGGCAGACACCTTGGAAAAATGAAGTAAAACACAAACTGCACTTGGTAAAGCCAGTTCTAGGTGTGCTGCTCAATCTCGTGGCAAGGAAATAAAACAAGTCAATATGTCGTTTAAAGATTGCATTAAATAAGTAGAAAGGAAATTAAACAAAAATGGCAGACAGCTTGGAACAATGAAGTAAACAACAAACTGCAATTGGTAAAGCCAGTTCTAGGTGTGCTGCTCAATCTCGTGGCAAGGAAATAAAACAAGTAAATATGTCGTTTAATGATTGCATTAAATAAGTAGAAAGGAAATTAAGTAAAAGTGGCAGACAGCTTGGAACAATGAAATAAACAACAAACTGCACTTGGTAAAGCCAGTTCTAGGTGTGCTGCTCAATCTCGCGGCAAGGAAGTAAAACAAGTAAATATGTCGTTTAAAGATTGCATTAAATAAGTAGAAAGGAAATTAAGTAAAAATGGCAACAGCTTGGAACAATGAAGTAAACAACAAACTGCACTTGGTAAAGCCAGTTTTATGTGTGGTGCTCAATCTCGTGGCAAGGAAATAAAACAAGTAAATATGTCGTTTAAAGATTGCATTTAATAAGTAGAAAGGAAATTAGGTAAAAATGGCAGACAACTTGGAACAACGAAGTAAACAACAAACTGCACTTGGTAAAGCCAGTTCTAGGTGTGGTGCTCAATCTCGTGGCAAGGAAATAAAACAAGTAAATATGTCGTTTAAAGATTGCGTTAAATATTTAGATCGGAAATTGAGTAAAAATGGCAGACAGCTTGGAACAACGAAGTAAACAAAAAACTGCACTTGGTAAAGCCAGTTCTAGGTGTGCTGCTCATTCACGTGGCAAGGAAAAAAACAAGTAAGTATGTCATTTAAAGATTGCATTAAATAAGTAGAAAGGAAATTAAGTAAATATGGCAGACAACTTGGAACAACGAAGTAAACAACAAACTGCACTTTGTAAAGCCAGTTCTAGGTGTGGTGCTCAATCTCGTGGCAAGGAAATAAAACAAGCAAATATGTCGTTAAAAGATTGCATTAAATAAGTAGAAAGGAAATTAAGCCAAAATAGCAGACAGCTTGGAACAACGAAGTAAACAACAAACTGCACTTGATAGATTCAGTTCTAGGTGTGCTGCTCAATCTCATGGCAAGGAAATAAAACAAGTAAATATGTCCTTTAAAGATTGCATTAAATAAGTAGAAAGGAAATTAAGTAAAAATGGCAGACAACTTGGAACAACGAAGTAAGCAACAAACTGCATATGGTAAAGCCAGTTCTAGGTGTGCTGCTCAATTCCGTGGCAAGGAAATAAAACAAGTAAATATGTCGTTTAAAGATTGCATTAAATAAGTAGAAAGGAAATTAAGTAAAAGTGGCAGACAGCTTGGAACAATGAAGTAAACAACAAACTGCACTTGGTAAAGCCAGTTCTAGGTGTGCTGCTCAATCTCGCGGCAAGGAAATAAAACAAGTAAATATGTCGTTTAAAGATTGCATTAAATAAGTGGAAAGGAAATTAAGTAAAAATGGCAGACAACTTGAAAATCGAAGTAAATAACAAACTGCATTAGGTAAAGCCAGTTCTAGGTGTGCTACTCAATCTCATGGCAAGGAAATAAAAAAGTAGATATGTCCTTTAGGAATTGCGTTAAATTAGTACAAAGGAAATTAAGTAAAGAAAGACAGACAGCTTGGAACAACGAAGTAAACAAACTGCACTTGGTAAAGCCAGTTCTAGGTGTGCTGCTCAATCTCGCGGCAAGGAAATAAAACAAGTAAATATGTCGTTTAAAGATTGCATTAAATAATTAAAAAGGAAATTAAGTAAAAATGGGAGACAGCTTGGAACAATGAAGTAAACAACAAACTGCACAGGGTAAATCCAGTTCTAGGTGTGCTGCTCAATCTCGTGGCAAGGAAATAAAACAAGTAAATATGTCGTTTTAAATTGCATTAAATAACAACCTGCAAACTGCACTTGGTAACTGCACTTGGTAAAGCCAAACAAACTGCACTTGGTAAAGCCAGTTTTATGTGTGGTGCTCAATCTCGTGGCAAGTAAATAAAACAAGTAAATATGTCCTTTAATGATTGCATTAAATAAGTAGAAAGGAAATTAAGTAAAAATGGCAGACACCTTGGAACAATGAAGTAAAACACAAACTGCACTTGGAAAAGCCAGTTCTAGGTGTGCTGCTCAATCTCGTGGCAAGGAAATAAAACAAGTAAAGATGTCGTTTAAAGATTGCATTAAATATTTAGATAGGAAATTGAGTAAAAATGGCACACAGCTTGGAACAACGAAGTAAACAAAAACCTGCACTTGGTAAAGCCAGTTCTAGGTGTGCTGCTCATTCTCGTGGCAAGGAAACAAAACAAGTACATATGTCATTTAAAGATTGCATTAAATAAGTAGAAAGGAAATTAAGTAAAAATGGCAGACAACTTGGAACAACGAAGTAAACAACAAACTGCACTTTGTAAAGCCAGTTCTAGGTGTGGTGCTCAATCTCGTGGCAAGGAAATAAAACAAGCAAATATGTCGTTAAAAGATTGCATTAAATAAGTAGAAAGGAAATTAAGCCAAAATGGCAGACAGCTTGGAACAACGAAGTAAACAACAAACTGCACTTGATAGAGCCAGTTCTAGGTGTGCTGCTCAATCTCGTGGCAAGGAAATCAAACAAGTAAATATGTCGTTTAAAGATTGCATTTAATAAGTGGAAAGGAAATTAAGTAAAAATGGCAGACAACTTGGAACAACGAAGTAAACAGCAAACTGCACATGGTAAAGCCAGTTCTAGGTGTGCTGCTCAATTCCGTGGCAAGGAAATAAAACAAGTAAATATGTCGTTTAAAGATTGCATTAAATAAGTAGAAAGGAAATTAAGTAAAAGTGGCAGACAGCTTGGAACAATGAAGTAAACAACAAACTGCACTTGGTAAAGCCAGCTCTAGGTGTGCTGCTCAATCTCGCGGCAAGGAAGTAAAACAAGTAAATATGTCGTTTAAAGATTGCATTAAATAAGTAGAAAGGAAATTAAGTAAAAATGGCAACAGCTTGGAACAATGAAGTAAACAACAAACTGCACTTGGTAAAGCCAGTTTTATGTGTGGTGCTCAATCTCGTGGCAAGGAAATAAAACAAGTAAATATGTCGTTTAAAGATTGCATTTAATAAGTAGAAAGGAAATTAAGTAAAAATGGCAGACAACTTGGAACAACGAAGTAAACAACAAACTGCACTTGGTAAAGCCAGTTCTAGGTGTGGTGCTCAATCTCGTGGCAAGGAAATAAAACAAGTAAATATGTCGTTTAAAGATTGCGTTAAATATTTAGATAGGAAATTGAGTAAAAATGGCAGACAGCTTGGAACAACGAAGTAAACAAAAAACTGCACTTGGTAAAGCCAGTTCTAGGTGTGCTGCTCATTCACGTGGCAAGGAAAAAAACAAGTAAATATGTCATTTAAAGATTGCATTAAATAAGTAGAAAGGAAATTAAGTAAATATGGCAGACAACTTGGAACAACGAAGTAAACAACAAACTGCACTTTGTAAAGCCAGTTCTAGGTGTGGTCCTCAATCTCGTGGCAAGGAAATAAAACAAGCAAATATGTCGTTAAAAGATTGCATTAAATAAGTAGAAAGGAAATTAAGCCAAAATAGCAGACAGCTTGGAACAACGAAGTAAACAACAAACTGCACTTGATAGATCCAGTTCTAGGTGTGCTGCTCAATCTCATGGCAAGGAAATAAAACAAGTAAATATGTCATTTAAAGATTGCATTTAATAAGTAGAAAGGAAATTAAGTAAAAATGGCAGACAACTTGGAACAACAAAGTAAACAACAAACTGCACTTCGTAAAGCCAGTTCTAGGTGTGGTGCTCAATCTCGTGGCAAGGAAATAAAACAAGTAAATATGTCGTTTAAATATTGCATTAAATATTTAGATAGGAAATTGAGTAAAAATGGCAGACAGCTTGGAACAACGAAGTAAACAAAAAACTGCACTTGGTAAAGCCAGTTCTAGGTGTGCTGCTCATTCTCGTGGCAAGAAAACAAAACAAGTAAATATGTCATTTAATGATTGCATTAAATAAGTAGAAAGGAAATAAAGTAAAAATGGCTGACAGCTTGGAACAACGAAGTAAACAACAAACTGCACTTTGTAAAGCCAGTTCTAGGTGTGGTGCTCAATCTCGTGGCAAGGAAATAAAACAAGCAAATATGTCGTTAAAAGATTGCATTAAATAAGTAGAAAGGAAATTAAGCCAAAATGGCAGACAGCTTGGAACAACGAAGTAAACAACAAACTGCACTTGATAGAGCCAGTTCTAGGTGTGCTGCTCAATCTCGTGGCAAGGAAATAAAACAAGTAAATATGTCGTTTAAAGAGTGCATTAAATAATTAGAAAGGAAATTAAGTAAAAATGGGAGACAGCTTGGAACAATGAAGTAAACAACAAACTGCACAGGGTAAATCCAGTTCTAGGTGTGCTGCTCAATCTCGTGGCAAGGAAATAAAACAAGTAAATATGTCGTTTTAAATTGCATTAAATAACAACCTGCAAACTGCACTTGGTAACTGCACTTGGTAAAGCCAAACAAACTGCACTTGGTAAAGCCAGTTTTATGTGTGGTGCTCAATCTCGTGGCAAGGAAATAAAACAAGTAAATATGTCCTTTAAAGATTGCATTAAATAAGTAGAAAGGAAATTAAGTAAAAATGGCAGACACCTTGGAACAATGAAGTAAAACACAAACTGCACTTGGAAAAGCCAGTTCTAGGTGTGCTGCTCAATCTCGTGGCAAGGAAATAAAACAAGTAAATATGTCGTTTAAAGATTGCATTAAATATTTAGATAGGAAATTGAGTAAAAATGGCACACAGCTTGGAACAACGAAGTAAACAAAAACCAGCACTTGGTAAAGCCAGTTCTAGGTGTGCTGCTCATTCTCGTGGCAAGGAAACAAAACAAGTACATATGTCATTTAAAGATTGCATTAAATAAGTAGAAAGGAAATTAAGTAAAAATGGCAGACAACTTGGAACAACGAAGTAAACAACAAACTGCACTTTGTAAAGCCAGTTCTAGTTGTGGTGCTCAATCTCGTGGCAAGGAAATAAAACAAGCAAATATGTCGTTAAAAGATTGCATTAAATAAGTAGAAAGGAAATTAGGCCAAAATGGCAGACAGCTTGGAACAACGAAGTAAACAACAAACTGCACTTGATAGAGCCAGTTCTAGGTGTGCTGCTCAATCTCGTGGCAAGGAAATAAAACAAGTAAATATGTCGTTTAAAGATTGCATTTAATAAGTGGAAAGGAAATTAAGTAAAAATGGCAGACAACTTGGAACAACGAAGTAAACAACAAACTGCACATGGTAAAGCCAGTTCTAGGTGTGCTGCTCAATTCCGTGGCAAGGAAATAAAACAAGTAAATATGTCGTTTAAAGATTGCATTAAATAAGTAGAAAGGAAATTAAGTAAAAGTGGCAGACAGCTTGGAACAATGAAGTAAACAACAAACTGCACTTGGTAAAGCCAGTTCTAGGTGTGCTGCTCAATCTCGCGGCAAGGAAATAAAACAAGTAAATATGTCGTTTAAAGATTGCATTAAATAAGTAGAAATGAAATTAAGTAAAATTGGCAGACAACTTGGAACAACGAAGTAAACAACAAACTGCACATGGTAAAGCCAGTTCTAGGTGTGCTGCTCAATTCCGTGGCAAGGAAATAAAACAAGTAAATATGTCGTTTAAAGATTGCATTAAATAAGTAGAAAGGAAATTAAGTAAAAGTGGCAGACAGCTTGGAACAACGAAGAAAACAACAAACTGCACTTGGTAAATCCAGTTCTAGGTGTGCTGCTCAATCTCGTGGCAAGGAAATAAAACAAGTAAATATGTCGTTTAAAGATTGCATTTAATAAGTGGAAAGGAAATTAAGTAAAAATGGCAGACAACTTGGAACAACGAAGTAAATAACAAACTGCACTTGGTAAAGCCAGTTCTAGGTGTGGTGCTCAATCTCGTGGCAAGGAAACAAAACAAGTACATATATCATTTAAAGATTGCATTAAATAAGTAGAAAGGAAATTAGGTAAAAATGGCAGACACCTTGGAACAATGAAGTAAAACACAAACTGCACTTGGAAAAGCCAGTTCTAGGTGTGCTGCTCAATCTCGTGGCAAGGAAATAAAACAAGTAAATATGTCGTTTAAAGATTGCATTAAATATTTAGATAGGAAATTGAGTAAAAATGGCACACAGCTTGGAATAACGAAGTAAACAAAAACCTGCACTTGGTAAATCCAGTTCTAGGTGTGCTGCTCATTCTCGTGGCAAGGAAACAAAACAAGTACATATGTCATTTAAAGATTGCATTAAATAAGTAGAAAGGAAATTAAGTAAAAATGGCAGACAACTTGGAACAACGAAGTAAACAACAAACTGCACATGGTAAAGCCAGTTCTAGGTGTGCTGCTTAATCTCGTGGCAAGGAAATAAAACAAGTAAATATGTCGTTTAAAGATTGCATTAAATAATTAGAAAGGAAATTAAGTAACAGTGGCAGGCTGCTTGGGACATTGAACTAAACAACAAACTGCAATTGGTCAAGCCAGATCTAGGTGTGCTGCTCAATTCCGTGGCAAGGAAATAAAACAAGTAAATATGTTGTTTAAAGATTGCATTAAATAAGTAGAAAGGAAATTAAGTAAAAGTGGCAGACAGCTTGGAACAATGAAGTAAACAACAAACTGCACTTGGTAAAGCCAGTTCTAGGTGTGCTGCTCAATCTCGCGGCAAGGAAATAAAACAAGTAAATATGTCGTTTAAAGATTGCATTAAATAAGTAGAAATGAAATTAAGTAAAATTGGCAAACAACTTGGAACAACGAAGAAAACAACAAACTGCACTTGGTAAAGCCAGATCTAGGTGTGCTGCTCAATCTCGTGGCAAGGAAATAAAACAAGTAAATATGTCGTTTAAAGATTGCATTTATTAAGTGGAAAGGAAATTAAGTAAAAATGGCACACAACTTGGAACAACGAAGTAAATAACAAACTGCACTTGGTAAAGCCAGTTCTAGGTGTGGTGCTCAATCTCGTGGCAAGGAAACAAAAACAAGTACATATGTCATTTAAAGATTGCATTAAATAAGTAGAAAGGAAATTAAGTAAAAATGGCAGACACCTTGGAACAATGAAGTAAAACACAAACTGCACTTGGAAAAGCCAGTTCTAGGTGTGCTGCTCAATCTCTTGGCAAGGAAATAAAACAAGTAAATATGTCGTTTAAAGATTGCAATAAATATTTAGATAGGAAATTGAGTAAAAATGGCACACAGCTTGGAACAACGAAGTAAACAAAAACCTGCACTTTGTAAAGCCAGTTCTAGGTGCACTGCTCAATCTCGTGGCAAGGAAATAAAACAAGTAAATATGTCGTTTAAAGATTGCATTAAATAAGTAGAAAGGAAAATAAGGAAAAACGGCAAACCGCTTGGAACAATGAAGTAAACAACAAACTGCACTTTGTAAAGCCAGTTCTAGGTGTGGTGCTCAATCTCGTGGCAAGGAAATAAAACAAGCAAATATGTCGTTAAAAGATTGCATTAAATAAGTAGAAAGGAAATTAAGCCAAAATGGCAGACAGCTTGGAACAACGAAGTAAACAACAAACTGCACTTGATAGAGCCAGTTCTAGGTGTGCTGCTCAATCTCGTGGCAAGGAAATAAAACAAGAAAATATGTCGTTTAAAGATTGGATTTAATAAGTGGAAAGGAAATTAAGTAAAAATGGCAGACAACTTGGAACAACGAAGTAAACAACAAACTGCACATGGTAAAGCCAGTTCTAGGTGTGCTGCTTAATCTCTTGGCAAGGAAATAAAACAAGTAAATATGTCGTTTAAAGATTGCATTAAATAATTAGAAAGGAAATTAAGTAACAGTGGCAGGCTGCTTGGGACATTGAACTAAACAACAAACTGCAATTGGTCAAGCCAGATCTAGGTGTGCTGCTCAATTCCGTGGCAAGGAAATAAAACAAGTAAATATGTCGTTTAAAGATTGCATTAAATAAGTAGAAAGGAAATTAAGTAAACGTGGCAGACAGCTTGGAACAATGAAGTAAACAACAAACTGCACTTGGTAAAGCCAGTTCTAGGTGTGCTGCTCAATCTCGCGGCAAGGTAATAAAACAAGTAAATATGTCGTTTAAAGATTGCATTAAATAAGTAGAAAGGAAATTAAGTAAAAGTGGCAGACAGCTTGGAACAATGAAGTAAACAACAAACTGCACTTGGTAAAGCCAGTTCTAGGTGTGCTGCTCAATCTCGCGGCAAGGAAATAAAACAAGTATATATGTCGTTTAAAGATTGCATTAAATAAGTAGAAATGAAATTAAGTAAAATTGGCAGACAGCTTGGAACAACGAAGAAAACAACAAACTGCACTTGGTAAAGCCAGTTCTAGGTGTGCTGCTCAATCTCGCGGCAAGGAAATAAAACAAGTAAATATGTCGTTTAAAGATTGCAATAAATAAGTAGAAAGGAAATTAATTAAAACTGGCAGACAGCTTGGAACAATAAAGTAAACAACAAACTGCACTTGGTAAAGCCAGTTCTAGGTGTGCTGCTCAATTTGGTGGCAAGGAAATAAAAAAAGTAAATATGTCGTTAAAAGACTGCATTAAATAAGTAGAAAGGAAATTGAGTAAAAATGGCAGAAAGCTTGGAACAATGAAGTAAACAACAAACGGCACTTTGTAAAGCCAGTTCTAGGTGCACTGCTCAATCTCGTGGCAAGGAAATAAAACAAGTAAATATGTCGTTTAAAGATTGCATTAAATAAGTAGAAAGGAAAATAAGGAAAAACGGCAAACCGCTTGGAACAATGAAGTAAACAACAAACTGCACTTGGTAAAGCCAGTTCTAGGTGTGCTGCTCAATCTCGTGGCAAGGAAATAAAAGAGTAGATAGGTCCTTTAGGGATTGCGTTAATTTATTACAAAGGAAATTAAGCAAAGAAAGGCAGACAGCTTGGAATAATGAAGTAAACAAACTGAACACTTGGTAAAGCCTGTTCTAGGTGTGCTGCTCAATCTCATGGCAAGGAAATAAATCAAGTAAATATCTCGTTTAAAGATTGTTTAAATAAGTAGAAAGGAAATTAGGTAAAAATGGCAGGCAGCTTGGAACAATGAAGTAAACAAAAAACTGCACTGGGTAAATCTAGTTATAGGTGTGCTGCTCAATCTCGTGGCAAGGAAATAAAACAAGTAAATATGTCGTTTAATGATTGCATTAAATAAGTAGAAATTAAGTAAAAAGGGCAGACAGCTTGGAACAAGTAAGTAAACAACAAACTGCACATGGTAAAGCCAGTTCAAATTGTGCTGCTCAATCTCGTGACAAGGAAATAAAACAAGTAAATGTGTCGTTTAAAGATTGCATTAAATAAGTAGAAAGAAAATTAAGCAAAAATGGCAGACAGCTTGGAATAATGAAGTAAACAACAAACTGCACTTGGTAAAGCCAGTTCTAGGTGTGCTGCTCAATCTCGTGGCAAGGAAATAAAACAAGTAAATATGTCGTTTAATGATTGCATTAAATAAGTAGAAAGGAAATTAAGTAAAAATGGCAGGTAGCTTGGAACAATGAAGTAAACAACAAACTACATTTGGTAAAGCCAGTTCTAGGTATGCTACTCAATCTCATGACAAGGAAATAAAAAAGTAGATATGTCCTTTAGGAAGTGCGTTAAATTAGTAGAAAGGAAATTAAGTAATGAAAGACAGACAGCTTGGAACAACGAAGTAAACAAACTGCACTTGGTAAAATCAGTTCTAGGTGTGCTGCTCAATCCCGTAGCAAGGAAATAAAACAAGTAAATATGTTGTTTAAAGATTGCATTGAATAAGTAGAAAGGAAATTAAGTAAAAATGGCAAACCGCTTGGAACAATGAAGTAAACAACAAACTGCACTTGGTAAACACAGTTCTAGGTGCGCTGCTCAATCTCGTGGCAAGGAAATAAAACAAATATATATGTCGTTTAAAGATTGCATTAAATAAGTAGAAAGGAAATTAAGTAAAAGTGGCAGACAGCTTGGAACAATGAAATAAACAACAAACTGCACTTGGTAAAGCCAGTTCTAGGTGTGCTGCTCAATATCGCGGCAAGGATGTAAAACAAGTAAATATGTCGTTAAAGATTGCATTAAATAAGTAGAAAGAAAATTAAGTAAAAGTGGGCTCGGTGGCTGTGCCAAAACATAGTTCTCTAATCCGCTCGTCTTCGCCATGCAGGTGCTCTCGCCCCTCATCGTCTGCGTCATGCTCCCTGGCATGTTTTGCGCTCCCTGGTCGAGCGCGATCGAGCATGCGCCCCTGCATGACGCAGCTTACGGAGGTCCCATCAACAAGGCAACCAAAAACGCCCCTTTTCCTGCAATATCGGCTCAAAACAACTGGATCCTCAGACCAGATTGGAAGGCCCCATCGTCAGCGACTACATTCAATGTGTCAACTATAAATGAACAGCGACCGTCACCGGCACTCTGTGGGCTCGGTGGCTGTGCCACAGCACAGTTCTCTAATCCGCTCGTCTTCGCCTTGCAGGTTGGTGGCCATTACAGTCTCTTTTCAAAGTAAACGAGTAACTATTTTTTGGTACAGCTCCCGAGCCCTCAGTGCTGCCTTGTTATCAGTGTTGAGTGTCTTCACGTTGTTCATTCTTTGTTACTGTCGTGTGGTGATAGTGAGAGCAACCCCGGTCCTGACAAGTATACATTATTCTTGACGAACTAAAAAAGATGTCTTCTGGCCAGACCACATTAGTAACTGAAGTGCAGGAGCTTAAGAGCCAACTTCTCTCAATGGACCAAAAAATGGCAGATTTCACCACCCGTCTCAGCACTTTAGAAACTCACTGCCGAAATCTGTCTACAATGCGCACTGACCTAGAAGCAATCCAAACCACTACGACCGAAACGACCCGCCTAGTTAGTATGCTAGAGGCTCGCCTGGAAGACGTTGAAAACCGCTCCCGGCGAAACAACCTAATTTTCTATGGTTTACCTGATACCAACCCCTCTGAAACCTATTCGCAATCCGAAGAAATAATCACTCGCCACTGCTCTCAATACCTTGATATCCAGTTAAGCCCAATTGAAATTGAACGTCCTCACCGCCTCGGAAGACACTCTCAGGATCGGCAACGCCCGATTATCGTCAAATTTACATCCTTCAAAACAAAAGAATCAGTTCTTTCCAAAGGTCCAAAGTTCAAAGATACAGGTTACAGCGTAGGTGAAGATTTTTCGTGCCGCGTCCAGAATTGCCGAAAACAGCTTATAGCTTTCGCTAAGGCGAAGTCTGTGTCTTATTCCCTGCGGTTTAAAACGCTGCATATCGGCCCAAAGCGTTACATTTTTGATGAAAGTTCTGAAACTGTTAAAGAAATATCTTAACAATCAACTCACCCCTGCCGGCCACCGCATTATTCCCCACCTACTCCTCGTGCCAACTTTTCCCTATCGGTTATCTTTACTAACATCCGCAGCTTCTTGCCGAAACGCGATATCGTGTCAAACCTTATTTCATCATCAGGCAGCGATCTACTTGTATTAACCGAAACGTGGTTGAACAGGGATATAAATGACTCAGAGATCTTGTTTAATTTGCCAAATTTTCTTCTTTTTCGCGCCGATAGGAAAGAAGCCCGCGGAAGGGGAGTTCTAATTGCCGTCAACGAACAGTTATCATGCTCCGTCATAAATGTCTGCTCGGACTTGGAAATACTATGGCTCATGTGCCGTGCTTCACCCCTGTCACTTCTAATTGGGGTGTGCTATAGACCACCTCGAAGTAGTCGCGACTTTCCTCGCAAGCTTCACAATATCCTAAATCAACTGGTTTCAAAGCACCCTAAGGCACATATCCTCCTATCTGGGGATTTTAACTACCCCAATATCGACTGGAATAGTCAACCTCAGCCCATGGTCAGTCAGGAAGAGTCGAGAGAATTCCTTGATGTCTGTCTTAATTTTAATTTGACCCAATTAGTATCTGAACCAATACGTGTCGCAGGAGAAGCAGCTAACACTCTAGACCTCATTCTGACCACTCATCCAGATAGCTTAGAATCCCTTACGTACCTCCGCGAAATCAGCGACCATAAAGTAATTCATACAACTTTCAGCTTTACACCTGTGTTAAAAGAACCTTCCCGGAAAACTATTATGCTCTACGACAAGGGAAACTACGAAGCAATCAGCAATGAATTACATAACTTCTTGTCAATGTTTGAAACATCCTTTCATAGCAGAAGTGTAAATGAAAACTGGACACTCTTCAAACATAAAATAGCTGACGTAACCAATAAATATATCTCGACGTGCAGTTTTAGGAAGCGTAATCAGAAGCCGTGGTTCACCAAAACACTAAAAAGACTCGAAAATAAGAAAAAACGCGCATTACGTACAGCGAAGCGACAAGGAAACTCAAATGCGTGGGTAAAATACCATGAAGTGGAACAATTGTACTCGGCCGCGATTGTTAAAGCTACGCGCTCCTTCTACGAAGTCGACCTACCAAAAATGATAATCGATAACCCCAAAAAATTCTGGAAAGTGATAAACCCAAAAGAAACGCGCGCTATCACCCTCACTAACAATGCCGGTGTTACAATGACTGATACCGAATGTGCAAACGCATTTAACACTGCTTTTTCGTCCGTTTTTACTGACGAATCCGAATTGCCCTGTTCTACACTACCACTTGTTATCACCACAGCCATGGAACCCATAACTTTCAACAGTAGCGGAATTTCATGCACAATTGATAAAATAAAGAACTCATCCGCTACCGGCATAGATGATATAAACTCAAAAATTTTAAAGAACGCTAAACTAGTTTGCTCCAGTATCCTTTGTGCACTGTTTACGCAATCATTGTCTGAAGGAACCATACCTGACGACTGGAAAGTGGGGAAGGTCGTTCCCATCCACAAAACAGGTACTACTGATTCACCTCTTAATTATCGCCCTATTTCATTAACAAGTGTACCCTGCAAATTAATGAAACATGTCATTTACAGCCAAATCATACAATTCCTAGATTCCAATCACTTCTTCCATCCGTACCAGCATGGATTTCGGAAAGGTTTTTCCTGCGAAACTCAGCTAGCCATTTTTCTTCATGACATTCACGCCAACCTTGACTCTAACCTACAAACTGATGCCATATTCCTAGACTTTGCTAAGGCTTTCGACAAAGTACCTCATCAACGCTTGCTTCTCAAACTCTCTCAGCTGAACATAGATCCAAACATCATCGCGTGGATTAAAGAATTCCTCACGCATCGTTCTCAGTCTGTCTTCAGTAATAATCAGCCCTCCCACCCGCTTCCAGTAACCTCCGGCGTCCCGCAGGGTTCCGTTCTCGGTCCTTTGTTATTGCTTATTTATATTAACGACCTACCCCAGCATGTATCTTGTCATATCCGTCTGTTTGCTGGTGACTGCGTTTTTTATCGTTCAGTCACTAACCCTTCTGACCAAGAATCCCTACAGGCTGACCTAAACCATGTGCAAAACTGGTGTTTGCAGCGGCTGATGACACTCAACCCTAACAAATGTAAGTATATGCCTTTTCACCGCCGCCGAAATCCTTTTGTTTTCCAGTACACAATTTCTAACTGCTCTGTCGACCTCGTCCAGTCGTACAAATACTTAGGTATCACCATTTCTAAAGATTTATCCTGGCGTCTGCATGTGACTAACCTGATATCATCACCTAATAAAACACTTGGCTTCTTGAAACGTCACCTGCGGGATGCCCCTCAACATGTAAGACAACAAGCATACATTTCACTAATCAGAACTTAACTGGAATTCGCATCGGCCATCTGGAACCCTCACCAAGCATGTCTAACAAACGCCCTCGAAGCTGTGCAGAACAGGGCCACCAGATTCATTCATTCCTCGTATTCATACGAGATTAGCATATTATCTCTAAAATTGAAATCAGGTCTATCTAATATTTCTGCTCGCTGTCGCACTGCCAGTCTCGTCTTATTTCACAAGATTTTTTATTCGCCACTCAGACAAGAACCCTACAACTGCGCACCCCCGCCGCGCAGATCCCATCGCATCAGTCACCCTCTTCAAGTTTTGCGCCCACGTGCCCGTACCACTGTTTTCTCTAATTCATTTTTTTGCCTAGTGGCAGCTGACTGGAACGGCCTTCCCCACGATATCGCTGCCATCACCTGCCCTGGAACATTCATGACTGCATTGAACACCTGTACTCCATAAAAACCCACCCCTTATGTAACACCCCGCAAGGGGTCTTTAAGGAAAATAAAGTGATGTGATGTGATGTGATGGCAACAGCTTGGAACAATGAAGTAAACAACAAACTGCACTTGGTAAAGCCAGTTTTAGGTGTGGTGCTCAATCTCGTGGCAAGGAAATAAAACAAGTAAATATGTCGTTTAAAGATTGCATTTAATAAGTAGAAAGGAAATTAAGTAAAAATGGCAGACAACATGGAACAACGAAGTAAACAACAAACTGCACTTGGTAAAGCCAGTTCTAGGTGTGGTGCTCAATCTCGTGGCAAGGAAATAAATGAAGTAAATTTGTCGTTTAAAGATTGCAATAAATAAGAAGAAAGGAAATTAAGTAAAAATGGCAGACAGCTTGGAACAATGAAGTAAACAACAAACTGCACTTGGTAAAGCCAGCTCTAGGTGTGCTGCTCAATTTCGTGGCAAGGAAATAAAACAATTAATATGTCGTTTAAAGATTGCATTAAATAAGTAGAAAGGAAATTAAGTAAAAATGGCAACAGCTTGGAACAATGAAGTAAACAACAAACTGCACTTGGTAAAGCCAGTTGTAGGTGTGCTGCTCATTCTCCTGGCAAGGATATAAAACAAGTAAATATGTCGTTTAAAGATTGCATTTAATAAGTAGAAAGGAAATTAAGTAAAAATGGCAGACAACTTGGAACAACGAAGTAAACAACAAACTGCACTTGGTAAAGCCAGTTCAAGGTGTGGTGCTCAATCTCGTGGCAAGGAAATAAAACAAGTAAATATGCCGTTTAAAGATTGCATTAAATATTTAGATAGGAAATTGAGTAAAAATGGCAGACAGCTTGGAACAACGAAGTAAACAAAAAACTGCACTTGGTAAAGCCAGTTCTAGGTGTGCTGCTCATTCTCGTGGCAAGGAAACAAAACAAGTAAATATGTCATTTAAAGATTGCATTAAATAAGTAGAAAGGAAATAAAGTAAAAATGGCTGACAGCTTGGAACAACGAAGTAAACAACAAACTGCACTTTGTAAAGCCAGTTCTAGGTGTGGTGCTCAATCTCGTGGCAAGGAAATAAAACAAGCAAATATGTCGTTAAAAGATTGCATTAAATAAGTAGAAAGGAAATTAAGCCAAAATGGCAGACAGCTTGGAACAACGAAGTAAACAACAAACTGCACTTGATAGAGCCAGTTCTAGGTGTGCTGCTCAATCTCGTGGCAAGGAAATAAAACAAGTATATATGTCGTTTAAAGATTGCATTAAATAAGTAGAAAGGAAATTAAGTAAAAATGACAGAAAGCTTGGGACAATGAAGTAAACAGCAAATTGCACTTGGTAAAGCCAGTTCTAGGTGTGCTGCTCAATCTCATGGCAAGGAAATAAAAAGTAGATATGCCCTTTAGGGATTGCGTTAAATTAGTACAAAGGAAATTAAGTAAAGAAAGGCAGACAGCTTGGAACAACGAAGTAAACATACTGCACTTGGTGAAGTCAGTTCTAGGTGTGCTGCTCAATCCCGTAGCAAGGAAATAAAACAAGTAAATATGTTGTTTAAAGATTGCATTGAATAAGTAGAAAGGAAATTAAGTAAAAACGGCAGACAGCTTGGAACAATGAAGTAAACAACAAACTGCAATTGGTAAAGCCAGTTCTAGGTGTGCTGCTCAATCTCGTGGCAAGAAAATAAAACAAGTAAATATGTCGTTTTAAATTGCAATAAATAATTAGAAAGGAAATTAAGTAAAAAGGGCAGACACCTTGGAACAATGAAGAAAAACACAAACTGCACTTGGTAAAGCCAGTTCTAGGTGTGCTGCTCAATCTCGTGGCAAGGAAATAAAACAAGTAAATATGTCGTTTAAAGATTGCATTAAATAAGTAGAAAGGAAATTAAGCAAAAATGGTAGACAGCTTGGAACAATGAAATAAACAACAAACTGCACTTGGTAAAGCCAGTTCTAGGTGTGCTGCTCAATCTCGCGGCAAGGAAGTAAAACAAGTAAATATGTCGTTTAAAGATTGCATTAAATAAGTAGAAAGGAAATTAAGTAAAAATGGCAACAGCTTGGAACAATGAAGTAAACAACAAACTGCACTTGGTAAAGCCAGTTCAAGGTGTGGTGCTCAATCTCGTGGCAAGGAAATAAAACAAGTAAATATGCCGTTTAAAGATTGCATTAAATATTTAGATAGGAAATTGAGTAAAAATGGCAGACAGCTTGGAACAACGAAGTAAACAAAAAACTGCACTTGGTAAAGCCAGTTCTAGGTGTGCTGCTCATTCTCGTGGCAAGGAAACAAAACAAGTAAATATGTCATTTAAAGATTGCATTAAATAAGTAGAAAGGAAATAAAGTAAAAATGGCTGACAGCTTGGAACAACGAAGTAAACAACAAACTGCACTTTGTAAAGCCAGTTCTAGGTGTGGTGCTCAATCTCGTGGCAAGGAAATAAAACAAGCAAATATGTCGTTAAAAGATTGCATTAAATAAGTAGAAAGGAAATTAAGCCAAAATGGCAGACAGCTTGGAACAACGAAGTAAACAACAAACTGCACTTGATAGAGCCAGTTCTAGGTGTGCTGCTCAATCTCGTGGCAAGGAAATAAAACAAGTATATATGTCGTTTAAAGATTGCATTAAATAAGTAGAAAGGAAATTAAGTAAAAATGACAGAAAGCTTGGGACAATGAAGTAAACAGCAAATTGCACTTGGTAAAGCCAGTTCTAGGTGTGCTGCTCAATCTCATGGCAAGGAAATAAAAAGTAGATATGCCCTTTAGGGATTGCGTTAAATTAGTACAAAGGAAATTAAGTAAAGAAAGGCAGACAGCTTGGAACAACGAAGTAAACATACTGCACTTGGTGAAGTCAGTTCTAGGTGTGCTGCTCAATCCCGTAGCAAGGAAATAAAACAAGTAAATATGTTGTTTAAAGATTGCATTGAATAAGTAGAAAGGAAATTAAGTAAAAACGGCAGACAGCTTGGAACAATGAAGTAAACAACAAACTGCAATTGGTAAAGCCAGTTCTAGGTGTGCTGCTCAATCTCGTGGCAAGAAAATAAAACAAGTAAATATGTCGTTTTAAATTGCAATAAATAATTAGAAAGGAAATTAAGTAAAAAGGGCAGACACCTTGGAACAATGAAGAAAAACACAAACTGCACTTGGTAAAGCCAGTTCTAGGTGTGCTGCTCAATCTCATGGCAAGGAAATAAAACAAGTAAATATGTCGTTTAAAGATTGCAATAAATAAGTAGAAAGGAAATTAAGCAAAAATGGTAGACAGCTTGGAACAATGAAATAAACAACAAACTGCACTTGGTAAAGCCAGTTCTAGGTGTGCTGCTCAATCTCGCGGCAAGGAAGTAAAACAAGTAAATATGTCGTTTAAAGATTGCATTAAATAAGTAGAAAGGAAATTAAGTAAAAATGGCAACAGCTTGGAACAATGAAGTAAACAACAAACTGCACTTGGTAAAGCCAGTTTTATGTGTGGTGCTCAATCTCGTGCAAGGAAATAAAACAAGTAAATATGTCGTTTAAAGATTGCATTTAATAAGTAGAAAGGAAATTAAGTAAAAATGGCAGACAACTTGGAACAACGAAGTAAACAACAAACTGCACTTGGTAAAGCCAGTTCTAGGTGTGCTGCTCATTCACGTGGCAAGGAAAAAAACAAGTAAGTATGTCATTTAAAGATTGCATTAAATAAGTAGAAAGGAAATTAAGTAAAAATGGCAACAGCTTGGAACAATGAAGTAAACAACAAACTGCACTTTGTAAAGCCAGTTCTAGGTGTGGTGCTCAATCTCGTGGCAAGGAAATAAAACAAGCAAATATGTCCTTTAAAGATTGCATTAAATAAGTAGAAAGGAAATTAAGTAAAAATGGCAGACAACTTGGAACAACGAAGTAAGCAACAAACTGCACATGGTAAAGTCAGTTCTAGGTGTGCTGCTCAATTCCGTGGCAAGGAAATAAAACAAGTAAATATGTCGTTTAAAGATTGCATTAAATAAGTAGAAAGGAAATTAAGTAAAAGTGGCAGACAGCTTGGAACAATGAAGTAAACAACAAACTGCACTTGGTAAAGCCAGTTCTAGGTGTGCTGCTCAATCTCGCGGAGAGGAAATAAAACAAGTAAATATGTCGTTTAAAGATTGCATTAAATAAGTGGAAAGGATATTAAGTAAAAATGGCAGACAACTTGGAACAACGAAGTAAATAACAAACTGCACTTGGTAAAGCCAGTTCTAGGTGTGGTGCTCAATCTCGTGGCAAGGAAACAAAACAAGTACATATGTCATTTAAAGATTGCATTAAATAAGTAGAAAGGAAATTAAGTAAAAATGGCAGACACCTTGGAACAATGAAGTAAAACACAAACTGCACTTAGAAAAGCCAGTTCTATGTGTGCTGCTCAATCTCGTGGCAAGGAAATAAAACAAGTAAATATGTCGTTTAAAGATTGCATTAAATATTTAGATAGGAAATTGAGTAAAAATGGCACACAGCTTGGAACAACGAAGTAAACAAAAACCTGCACTTGGTAAATCCAGTTCTAGGTGTGCTGCTCATTCTCGTGGCAAGCAAACAAAACAAGTACATATGTCATTTAAAGATTGCATTAAATAAGTAGAAAGGAAATTAAGTAAAAATGGCAGACAACTTGGAACAACGAAGTAAACAACAAACTGCACATGGTAAAGCCAGTTCTAGGTGTGCTGCTTAATCTCGTGGCAAGGAAATAAAACAAGTAAATATGTCGTTTAAAGATTGCAATAAATAATTAGAAAGGAAATTAAGTAACAGTGGCAGGCTGCTTGGGACATTGAACTAAACAACAAACTGCAATTGGTCAAGCCAGATCTAGGTGTGCTGCTCAATTCCGTGGCAAGGAAATAAAACAAGTAAATATGTCGTTTAAAGATTGCATTAAATAAGTAGAAAGGAAATTAAGTAAAAGTGGCAGACAGCTTGGAACAATGAAGTAAACAACAAACTGCACTTGGTAAAGCCAGTTCTAGGTGTGCTGCTCAATCTCGCGGCAAGGAAATAAAACAAGTAAATATGTCGTTTAAAGATTGCATTAAATAAGTAGAAATGAAATTAAGTAAAATTGGCAGACAGCTTGGAACAACGAAGAAAACAACAAACTGCACTTGGTAAAGCCAGTTCTAGGTGTGCTGCTCAATCTCTTGGCAAGGAAATAAAACAAGTAAATATGTCGTTTAAAGATTGCAATAAATATTTAGATAGGAAATTGAGTTAAAATGGCACACAGCTTGGAACAACGAAGTAAACAAAAACCTGCACTTGGTAAAGCCAGTTCTAGGTGTGCTGCTCATTCTCGTGGCAAGGAAACAAAACAAGTACATATGTCATTTAAAGATTGCATTAAATAAGTAGAAAGGAAATTAAGTAAAAATGGCAGACAACTTGGAGCAACGAAGTAAACAACAAACTGCACTTTGTAAAGCCAGTTCTAGGTGCGGTGCTCAATCTCGTGGCAAGGAAATAAAACAAGCAAATATGTCGTTAAAAGATTGCATTAAATAAGTAGAAAGGAAATTAAGCCAAAATGGCAGACAGCTTGGAACAACGAAGTAAACAACAAACTGCACTTGATAGAGCCAGTTCTAGGTGTGCTGCTCAATTCCGTGGCAAGGAAATAAAACAAGTAAATATGTCGTTTAAAGATTGCATTAAATAAGTAGAAAGGAAATTAGGTAAAAGTGGCAGACAGCTTGGAACAATGAAGTAAACAACAAACTGCACTTGGTAAAGCCAGTTCTAGGTGTGCTGCTCAATCTCGCGGCAAGGAAATAAAACAAGTAAATATGTCGTTTAAAGATTGCATTAAATAAGTAGAAAGGAAATTAAGTAAAAGTGGCAGACAGCTTGGAACAATGAAGTAAACAACAAACTGCACTTGGTAAAGCCAGTTCTAGGTGTGCTGCTCAATCTCGCGGCAAGGAAATAAAACAAGTAAATATGTCGTTTAAAGATTGCATTAAATAAGTAGAAAGGAAATTAAGTAAAATTGGCAAACAACTTGGAACAACGAAGAAAACAACAAACTGCACTTGGTAAAGCCAGTTCTAGGTGTGCTGCTCAATCTCGTGGCAAGGAAATAAAACAAGTAAATATGTCGTTTAAAGATTGCATTTATTAAGTGGAAAGGAAATTAAGTAAAAATGGCACACAACTTGGAACAACGAAGTAAATAACAAACTGCACTTGGTAAAGCCAGTTCTAGGTGTGGTGCTCAATCTCATGGCAAGGAAACAAAACAAGTACATATGTCATTTAAAGATTGCATTAAATAAGTAGAAAGGAAATTAAGTAAAAATGGCAGACACCTTGGAACAATGAAGTAAAACACAAACTGCACTTGGAAAAGCCAGTTCTAGGTGTGCTGCTCAATCTCTTGGCAAGGAAATAAAACAAGTAAATATGTCGTTTAAAGATTGCAATAAATATTTAGATAGGAAATTGAGTAAAAATGGCACACAGCTTGGAACAACGAAGTAAACAAAAACCTGCACTTGGTAAAGCCAGTTCTAGGTGTGCTGCTCATTCTCGTGGCAAGGAAACAAAACAAGTACATATGTCATTTAAAGATTGCATTAAATAAGTAGAAAGGAAATTAAGTAAAAATGGCAGACAACTTGGAGCAACGAAGTAAACAACAAACTGCACTTTGTAAAGCCAGTTCTAGGTGTGGTGCTCAATCTCGTGGCAAGGAAATAAAACAAGCAAATATGTCGTTAAAAGATTGCATTAAATAGGTAGAAAGGAAATTAAGCCAAAATGGCAGACAGCTTGGAACAACGAAGTAAACAACAAACTGCACTTGATAGAGCCAGTTCTAGGTGTGCTGCTCAATCTCGTGGCAAGGAAATAAAACAAGTAAATATGTCGTTTAAAGATTGCATTTAATAAGTGGAAAGGAAATTAAGTAAAAATGGCAGACAACTTGGAGCAACGAAGTAAACAACAAACTGCACTTTGTAAAGCCAGTTCTAGGTGCGGTGCTCAATCTCGTGGCAAGGAAATAAAACAAGCAAATATGTCGTTAAAAGATTGCATTAAATAAGTAGAAAGGAAATTAAGCCAAAATGGCAGACAGCTTGGAACAACGAAGTAAACAACAAACTGCACTTGATAGAGCCAGTTCTAGGTGTGCTGCTCAATTCCGTGGCAAGGAAATAAAACAAGTAAATATGTCGTTTAAAGATTGCATTAAATAAGTAGAAAGGAAATTAAGTAAAAGTGGCAGACAGCTTGGAACAATGAAGTAAACAACAAACTGCACTTGTAAAGCCAGTTCTAGGTGTGCTGCTCAATCTCGCGGCAAGGAAATAAAACAAGTAAATATGTCGTTTAAAGATTGCATTAAATAAGTAGAAAGGAAATTAAGTAAAAGTGGCAGACAGCTTGGAACAATGAAGTAAACAACAAACTACACTTGGTAAAGCCAGTTCTAGGTGTGCTGCTCAATCTCGCGGCAAGGAAATAAAACAAGTAAATATGTCGTTTAAAGATTGCATTAAATAAGTAGAAAGGAAATTAGGTAAAATTGGCAAACAACTTGGAACAACGAAGAAAACAACAAACTGCACTTGGTAAAGCCAGTTCTAGGTGTGCTGCTCAATCTCGTGGCAAGGAAATAAAACAAGTAAATATGTCGTTTAAAGATTGCATTTATTAAGTGGAAAGGAAATTAAGTAAAAATGGCACACAACTTGGAACAACGAAGTAAATAACAAACTGCACTTGGTAAAGCCAGTTCTAGGTGTGGTGCTCAATCTCGTGGCAAGGAAACAAAACAAGTACATATGTCATTTAAAGATTGCATTAAATAAGTAGAAAGGAAATTAAGTAAAAATGGCAGACACCTTGGAACAATGAAGTAAAACACAAACTGCACTTGGAAAAGCCAGTTCTAGGTGTGCTGCTCAATCTCTTGGCAAGGAAATAAAACAAGTAAATATGTCGTTTAAAGATTGCAATAAATATTTAGATAGGAAATTGAGTAAAAATGGCACACAGCTTGGAACAACGAAGTAAACAAAAACCTGCACTTGGTAAAGCCAGTTCTAGGTGTGCTGCTCATTCTCGTGGCAAGGAAACAAAACAAGTACATATGTCATTTAAAGATTGCAATAAATAAGTAGAAAGGAAATTAAGTAAAAATGGCAGACAACTTGGAGCAACGAAGTAAACAACAAACTGCACTTTGTAAAGCCAGTTCTAGGTGTGGTGCTCAATCTCGTGGCAAGGAAATAAAACAAGCAAATATGTCGTTAAAAGATTGCATTAAATAGGTAGAAAGGAAATTAAGCCAAAATGGCAGACAGCTTGGAACAACGAAGTAAACAACAAACTGCACTTGATAGAGCCAGTTCTAGGTGTGCTGCTCAATCTCGTGGCAAGGAAATAAAACAAGTAAATATGTCGTTTAAAGATTGCATTTAATAAGTGGAAAGGAAATTAAGTAAAAATGGCAGACAACTTGGAACAACGAAGAAAACAACAAACTGCACTTGGTAAAGCCAGTTCTAGGTGTGCTGCTCAATCTCGCGGCAAGGAAATAAAACAAGTAAATATGTCGTTTAAAGATTGCAATAAATAAGTAGAAAGGAAATTAAGTAAAAGTGGCAGACAGCTTGGAACAACGAAGAAAACAACAAACTGCACTTGGTAAAGCCAGTTCTAGGTGTGCTGCTCAATCTCGCGGCAATGAAATAAAACAAGTAAATATGTCGTTTAAAGATTGCATTAAATAAGTAGAAAGGAAATTAAGTAAAAGTGGCAGACAGCTTGGAACAATGAAGTAAACAACAAACTGCACTTGGTAAAGCCAGTTCTAGGTGTGCTGCTCAATCTCGCGGCAAGGAAATAAAACAAGTAAATATGTCGTTTAAAGATTGCATTAAATAAGTAGAAAGGAAATTAAGTAAAAGTGGCAGACAGCTTGGAACAACGAAGTAAACAACAAACTGCACTTGGTAAAGCCAGTTCTAGGTGTGCTGCTCAATCTCGCGGCAAGGAAATAAAACAAGTAAATATGTCGTTTAAAGATTGCATTAAATAAGTAGAAAGGAAATTAAGTAAAAGTGGCAGACAGCTTGGAACAATGGAGTAAACAACAAACTGCACTTGGTAAAGCCAGTTCTAGGTGTGCTGCTCAATCTCGCGGCAAGGAAATAAAACAAGTAAATATGTCGTTTAAAGATTGCATTAAATAAGTAGAAAGGAAATTAAGTAAAAGTGGCAGACAGCTTGGAACAACGAAGTAAACAACAAACTGCACTTGGTAAAGCCAGTTCTAGGTGTGCTGCTCAATCTCGCGGCAATGAAATAAAACAAGTAAATATGTCGTTTAAAGATTGCATTAAATAAGTAGAAAGGAAATTAAGTAAAATTGGCAGACAGCTTGGAACAACGAAGTAAACAACAAACTGCACTTGATAGAGCCAGTTCTAGGTGTGCTGCTCAATCTCGTGGCAAGGAAATAAAACAAGTAAATATGTCGTTTAAAGATTGCATTTAATAAGTGGAAAGGAAATTAAGTAAAAATGGCAGACAACTTGGAACAACGAAGAAAACAACAAACTGCACTTGGTAAAGCCAGTTCTAGGTGTGCTGCTCAATCTCGCGGCAAGGAAATAAAACAAGTAAATATGTCGTTTAAAGATTGCATTAAATAAGTAGAAAGGAAATTAAGTAAAAGTGGCAGACAGCTTGGAACAACGAAGAAAACAACAAACTGCACTTGGTAAAGCCAGTTCTAGGTGTGCTGCTCAATCTCGCGGCAATGAAATAAAACAAGTAAATATGTCGTTTAAAGATTGCATTAAATAAGTAGAAAGGAAATTAAGTAAAAGTGGCAGACAGCTTGGAACAATGAAGTAAACAACAAACTGCACTTGGTAAAGCCAGTTCTAGGTGTGCTGCTCAATCTCGCGGCAAGGAAATAAAACAAGTAAATATGTCGTTTAAAGATTGCATTAAATAAGTAGAAAGGAAATTAAGTAAAAGTGGCAGACAGCTTGGAACAACGAAGTAAACAACAAACTGCACTTGGTAAAGCCAGTTCTAGGTGTGCTGCTCAATCTCGCGGCAAGGAAATAAAACAAGTAAATATGTCGTTTAAAGATTGCATTAAATAAGTAGAAAGGAAATTAAGTAAAAGTGGCAGACAGCTTGGAACAATGGAGTAAACAACAAACTGCACTTGGTAAAGCCAGTTCTAGGTGTGCTGCTCAATCTCGCGGCAAGGAAATAAAACAAGTAAATATGTCGTTTAAAGATTGCATTAAATAAGTAGAAAGGAAATTAAGTAAAAGTGGCAGACAGCTTGGAACAACGAAGTAAACAACAAACTGCACTTGGTAAAGCCAGTTCTAGGTGTGCTGCTCAATCTCGCGGCAATGAAATAAAACAAGTAAATATGTCGTTTAAAGATTGCATTAAATAAGTAGAAAGGAAATTAAGTAAAATTGGCAGACAGCTTGGAACAACGAAGTAAACAACAAACTGCACTTGATAGAGCCAGTTCTAGGTGTGCTGCTCAATCTCGTGGCAAGGAAATAAAACAAGTAAATATGTCGTTTAAAGATTGCATTTAATAAGTGGAAAGGAAATTAAGTAAAAATGGCAGACAACTTGGAACAACGAAGAAAACAACAAACTGCACTTGGTAAAGCCAGTTCTAGGTGTGCTGCTCAATCTCGCGGCAAGGAAATAAAACAAGTAAATATGTCGTTTAAAGATTGCATTAAATAAGTAGAAAGGAAATTAAGTAAAAGTGGCAGACAGCTTGGAACAACGAAGAAAACAACAAACTGCACTTGGTAAAGCCAGTTCTAGGTGTGCTGCTCAATCTCGCGGCAATGAAATAAAACAAGTAAATATGTCGTTTAAAGATTGCATTAAATAAGTAGAAAGGAAATTAAGTAAAAGTGGCAGACAGCTTGGAACAATGAAGTAAACAACAAACTGCACTTGGTAAAGCCAGTTCTAGGTGTGCTGCTCAATCTCGCGGCAAGGAAATAAAACAAGTAAATATGTCGTTTAAAGATTGCATTAAATAAGTAGAAAGGAAATTAAGTAAAAGTGGCAGACAGCTTGGAACAACGAAGTAAACAACAAACTGCACTTGGTAAAGCCAGTTCTAGGTGTGCTGCTCAATCTCGCGGCAAGGAAATAAAACAAGTAAATATGTCGTTTAAAGATTGCATTAAATAAGTAGAAAGGAAATTAAGTAAAAGTGGCAGACAGCTTGGAACAATGGAGTAAACAACAAACTGCACTTGGTAAAGCCAGTTCTAGGTGTGCTGCTCAATCTCGCGGCAAGGAAATAAAACAAGTAAATATGTCGTTTAAAGATTGCATTAAATAAGTAGAAAGGAAATTAAGTAAAAGTGGCAGACAGCTTGGAACAACGAAGTAAACAACAAACTGCACTTGGTAAAGCCAGTTCTAGGTGTGCTGCTCAATCTCGCGGCAATGAAATAAAACAAGTAAATATGTCGTTTAAAGATTGCATTAAATAAGTAGAAAGGAAATTAAGTAAAATTGGCAGACAGCTTGGAACAACGAAGAAAACAACAAACTGCACTTGGTAAAGCCAGTTCTAGGTGTGCTGCTCAATCTCGCGGCAAGGAAATAAAACAAGTAAATATGTCGTTTAAAGATTGCATTAAATAAGTAGAAAGGAAATTAAGTAAAAGTGGCAGACAGCTTGGAACAATGAAGTAAACAACAAACTGCACTTGGTAAAGCCAGTTCTAGGTGTGCTGCTCAATCTCGCGGCAATGAAATAAAACAAGTAAATATGTCGTTTAAAGATTGCATTAAATAAGTAGAAAGGAAATTAAGTAAAATTGGCAGACAGCTTGGAACAACGAAGAAAACAACAAACTGCACTTGATAAAGCCAGTTCTAGGTGTGCTGCTCAATCTCGCGGCAATGAAATAAAACAAGTAAATATGTCGTTTAAAGATTGCAATAAATAAGTAGAAAGGAAATTAAGTAAAAGTGGCAGACAGCTTGGAACAATGAAGTAAACAACAAACTGCACTTGGTAAAGCCAGTTCTAGGTGTGCTGCTCAATCTCGCGGCAAGGAAATAAAACAAGTAAATATGTCGTTTAAAGATTGCATTAAATAAGTAGAAAGGAAATTAAGTAAAAGTGGCAGACAGCTTGGAACAATGAAGTAAACAACAAACTGCACTTGGTAAAGCCAGTTCTAGGTGTGCTGCTCAATCTCGCGGCAATGAAATAAAACAAGTAAATATGTCGTTTAAAGATTGCATTAAATAAGTAGAAAGGAAATTAAGTAAAATTGGCAGACAGCTTGGAACAACGAAGAAAACAACAAACTGCACTTGGTAAAGCCAGTTCTAGGTGTGCTGCTCAATCTCGCGGCAATGAAATAAAACAAGTAAATATGTCGTTTAAAGATTGCATTAAATAAGTAGAAAGGAAATTAAGTAAAAGTGGCAGACAGCTTGGAACAATGAAGTAAACAACAAACTGCATTTGGTAAAGCCAGTTCTAGGTGTGCTGCTCAATCTCGCGGCAATGAAATAAAACAAGTAAATATGTCGTTTAAAGATTGCATTAAATAAGTAGAAAGGAAATTAAGTAAAAGTGGCAGACAGCTTGGAACAATGAAGTAAACAACAAACTGCACTTGGTAAAGCCAGTTCTAGGTGTGCTGCTCAATCTCGCGGCAAGGAAATAAAACAAGTAAATATGTCGTTTAAAGATTGCATTAAATAAGTAGAAAGGAAATTAAGTAAAAGTGGCAGAGAGCTTGGAACAATGAAGTAAACAACAAACTGCACTTGGTAAAGCCAGTTCTAGGTGTGCTGCTCAGTCTCGCGGCAATGAAATAAAACAAGTAAATATGTCGTTTAAAGATTGCATTAAATAAGTAGAAAGGAAATTAAGTAAAAGTGGCAGACAGCTTGGAACAATGAAGTAAACAACAAACTGCACTTGGTAAAGCCAGTTCTAGGTGTGCTGCTCAATCTCGCGGCAAGGAAATAAAACAAGTAAATATGTCGTTTAAAGATTGCATTAAATAAGTAGAAAGGAAATTAAGTAAAAGTGGCAGACAGCTTGGAACAATGAAGTAAACAACAAACTGCACTTGGTAAAGCCAGTTCTAGGTGTGCTGCTCAATCTCGCGGCAATGAAATAAAACAAGTAAATATGTCGTTTAAAGATTGCATTAAATAAGTAGAAAGGAAATTAAGTAAAATTGGCAGACAGCTTGGAACAACGAAGAAAACAACAAACTGCACTTGGTAAAGCCAGTTCTAGGTGTGCTGCTCAATCTCGCGGCAATGAAATAAAACAAGTAAATATGTCGTTTAAAGATTGCATTAAATAAGTAGAAAGGAAATTAAGTAAAAGTGGCAGACAGCTTGGAACAATGAAGTAAACAACAAACTGCACTTGGTAAAGCCAGTTCTAGGTGTGCTGCTCAATCTCGCGGCAAGGAAATAAAACAAGTAAATATGTCGTTTAAAGATTGCATTAAATAAGTAGAAAGGAAATTAAGTAAAAGTGGCAGACAGCTTGGAACAATGAAGTAAACAACAAACTGCACTTGGTAAAGCCAGTTCTAGGTGTGCTGCTCAATCTCGCGGCAATGAAATAAAACAAGTAAATATGTCGTTTAAAGATTGCATTAAATAAGTAGAAAGGAAATTAAGTAAAATTGGCAGACAGCTTGGAACAACGAAGAAAACAACAAACTGCACTTTGTAAAGCCAGTTCTAGGTGTGGTGCTCAATCTCGTGGCAAGGAAATAAAACAAGCAAATATGTCGTTAAAAGATTGCATTAAATAGGTAGAAAGGAAATTAAGCCAAAATGGCAGACAGCTTGGAACAACGAAGTAAACAACAAACTGCACTTGATAGAGCCAGTTCTAGGTGTGCTGCTCAATCTCGTGGCAAGGAAATAAAACAAGTAAATATGTCGTTTAAAGATTGCATTTAATAAGTGGAAAGGAAATTAAGTAAAAATGGCAGACAACTTGGAGCAACGAAGTAAACAACAAACTGCACTTTGTAAAGCCAGTTCTAGGTGCGGTGCTCAATCTCGTGGCAAGGAAATAAAACAAGCAAATATGTCGTTAAAAGATTGCATTAAATAAGTAGAAAGGAAATTAAGCCAAAATGGCAGACAGCTTGGAACAACGAAGTAAACAACAAACTGCACTTGATAGAGCCAGTTCTAGGTGTGCTGCTCAATTCCGTGGCAAGGAAATAAAACAAGTAAATATGTCGTTTAAAGATTGCATTAAATAAGTAGAAAGGAAATTAAGTAAAAGTGGCAGACAGCTTGGAACAATGAAGTAAACAACAAACTGCACTTGTAAAGCCAGTTCTAGGTGTGCTGCTCAATCTCGCGGCAAGGAAATAAAACAAGTAAATATGTCGTTTAAAGATTGCATTAAATAAGTAGAAAGGAAATTAAGTAAAAGTGGCAGACAGCTTGGAACAATGAAGTAAACAACAAACTGCACTTGGTAAAGCCAGTTCTAGGTGTGCTGCTCAATCTCGCGGCAAGGAAATAAAACAAGTAAATATGTCGTTTAAAGATTGCATTAAATAAGTAGAAAGGAAATTAAGTAAAATTGGCAAACAACTTGGAACAACGAAGAAAACAACAAACTGCACTTGGTAAAGCCAGTTCTAGGTGTGCTGCTCAATCTCGTGGCAAGGAAATAAAAAAAGTAAATATGTCGTTAAAAGTCTGCATTAAATAAGTAGAAAGGAAATTGAGTAAAAATGGCAGAAAGCTTGGAACAATGAAGTAAACAACAAACGGCACTTTGTAAAGCCAGTTCTAGGTGCACTGCTCAATCTCGTGGCAAGGAAATAAAACAAGTAAATATGTCGTTTAAAGATTGCATTAAATAAGTAGAAAGGAAAATAAGGAAAAACGGCAAACCGCTTGGAACAATGAAGTAAACAACAAACTGCACTTGGTAAAGCCAGTTCTAGGTGTGCTGCTCAATCTCGTGGCAAGGAAATAAAAGAGTAGATAGGTCCTTTAGGGATTGCGTTAATTTATTACAAAGGAAATTAAGCAAAGAAAGGCAGACAGCTTGGAATAATGAAGTAAACAAACTGAACACTTGGTAAAGCCTGTTCTAGGTGTGCTGCTCAATCTCTTGGCAAGGAAATAAAACAAGTAAATATGTCGTTTAAAGATTGCATTTAAAAAGTGGAAAGGAAATTAAGTAAAAATGGCAGACAACTTGGAACAACGAAGTAAACAACAAACTGCACATGGTAAAGCCAGTTCTAGGTGTGCTGCTCAATTCCGTGGCAAGGAAATAAAACAAGTAAATATGTCGTTTAAAGATTGCATTAAATAAGTAGAAAGGAAATTAAGTAAAAGTGGCAGACAGCTTGGAACAATGAAGTAAACAACAAACTGCACTTGGTAAAGCCAGTTCTAGGTGTGCTGCTCAATCTCGCGGCAAGGAAATAAAACAAGTAAATATGTCGTTTAAAGATTGCATTAAATAAGTAGAAAGGAAATTAAGTAAAAGTGGCAGACAGCTTGGAACAATGAAGTAAACAACAAACTGCACTTGGTAAAGCCAGTTCTAGGTGTGCTGCTCAATCTCGCGGCAATGAAATAAAACAAGTAAATATGTCGTTTAAAGATTGCATTAAATAAGTAGAAAGGAAATTAAGTAAAATTGGCAGACAGCTTGGAACAACGAAGAAAACAACAAACTGCACTTGGTAAAGCCAGTTCTAGGTGTGCTGCTCAATCTCGCGGCAATGAAATAAAACAAGTAAATATGTCGTTTAAAGATTGCATTAAATAAGTAGAAAGGAAATTAAGTAAAAGTGGCAGACAGCTTGGAACAATGAAGTAAACAACAAACTGCACTTGGTAAAGCCAGTTCTAGGTGTGCTGCTCAATCTCGCGGCAAGGAAATAAAACAAGTAAATATGTCGTTTAAAGATTGCATTAAATAAGTAGAAAGGAAATTAAGTAAAATTGGCAAACAACTTGGAACAACGAAGAAAACAACAAACTGCACTTGGTAAAGCCAGTTCTAGGTGTGCTGCTCAATCTCGTGGCAAGGAAATAAAACAAGTAAATATGTCGTTTAAAGATTGCATTTATTAAGTGGAAAGGAAATTAAGTAAAAATGGCACACAACTTGGAACAACGAAGTAAATAACAAACTGCACTTGGTAAAGCCAGTTCTAGGTGTGGTGCTCAATCTCGTGGCAAGGAAACAAAACAAGTACATATGTCATTTAAAGATTGCATTAAATAAGTAGAAAGGAAATTAAGTAAAAATGGCAGACACCTTGGAACAATGAAGTAAAACACAAACTGCACTTGGAAAAGCCAGTTCTAGGTGTGCTGCTCAATCTCTTGGCAAGGAAATAAAACAAGTAAATATGTCGTTTAAAGATTGCAATAAATATTTAGATAGGAAATTGAGTAAAAATGGCACACAGCTTGGAACAACGAAGTAAACAAAAACCTGCACTTGGTAAAGACAGTTCTAGGTGTGCTGCTCATTCTCGTGGCAAGGAAACAAAACAAGTACATATGTCATTTAAAGATTGCATTAAATAAGTAGAAAGGAAATTAAGTAAAAATGGCAGACAACTTGGAGCAACGAAGTAAACAACAAACTGCACTTTGTAAAGCCAGTTCTAGGTGTGGTGCTCAATCTCGTGGCAAGGAAATAAAACAAGCAAATATGTCGTTAAAAGATTGCATTAAATAGGTAGAAAAAAAATTAAGCCAAAATGGCAGACAGCTTGGAACAACGAAGTAAACAACAAACTGCACTTGATAGAGCCAGTTCTAGGTGTGCTGCTCAATCTCGTGGCAAGGAAATAAAACAAGTAAATATGTCGTTTAAAGATTGCATTTAATAAGTGGAAAGGAAATTAAGTAAAAATGGCAGACAACTTGGAACAACGAAGAAAACAACAAACTGCACTTGGTAAAGCCAGTTCTAGGTGTGCTGCTCAATCTCGCGGCAAGGAAATAAAACAAGTAAATATGTCGTTTAAAGATTGCATAAATAAGTAGAAAGGAAATTAAGTAAAAGTGGCAGACAGCTTGGAACAACGAAGAAAACAACAAACTGCACTTGGTAAAGCCAGTTCTAGGTGTGCTGCTCAATCTCGCGGCAATGAAATAAAACAAGTAAATATGTCGTTTAAAGATTGCATTAAATAAGTAGAAAGGAAATTAAGTAAAAGTGGCAGACAGCTTGGAACAATGAAGTAAACAACAAACTGCACTTGGTAAAGCCAGTTCTAGGTGTGCTGCTCAATCTCGCGGCAAGGAAATAAAACAAGTAAATATGTCGTTTAAAGATTGCATTAAATAAGTAGAAAGGAAATAAAGTAAAAGTGGCAGACAGCTTGGAACAACGAAGTAAACAACAAACTGCACTTGGTAAAGCCAGTTCTAGGTGTGCTGCTCAATCTCGCGGCAAGGAAATAAAACAAGTAAATATGTCGTTTAAAGATTGCATTAAATAAGTAGAAAGGAAATTAAGTAAAAGTGGCAGACAGCTTGGAACAATGGAGTAAACAACAAACTGCACTTGGTAAAGCCAGTTCTAGGTGTGCTGCTCAATCTCGCGGCAAGGAAATAAAACAAGTAAATATGTCGTTTAAAGATTGCAATAAATAAGTAGAAAGGAAATTAAGTAAAAGTGGCAGACAGCTTGGAACAACGAAGAAAACAACAAACTGCACTTGGTAAAGCCAGTTCTAGGTGTGCTGCTCAATCTCGCGGCAATGAAATAAAACAAGTAAATATGTCGTTTAAAGATTGCATTAAATAAGTAGAAAGGAAATTAAGTAAAAGTGGCAGACAGCTTGGAACAATGAAGTAAACAACAAACTGCACTTGGTAAAGCCAGTTCTAGGTGTGCTGCTCAATCTCGCGGCAAGGAAATAAAACAAGTAAATATGTCGTTTAAAGATTGCATTAAATAAGTAGAAAGGAAATTATGTAAAAGTGGCAGACAGCTTGGAACAACGAAGTAAACAACAAACTGCACTTGGTAAAGCCAGTTCTAGGTGTGCTGCTCAATCTCGCGGCAATGAAATAAAACAAGTAAATATGTCGTTTAAAGATTGCATTAAATAAGTAGAAAGGAAATTAAGTAAAATTGGCAGACAGCTTGGAACAACGAAGAAAACAACAAACTGCACTTGGTAAAGCCAGTTCTAGGTGTGCTGCTCAATCTCGCGGCAAGGAAATAAAACAAGTAAATATGTCGTTTAAAGATTGCATTAAATAAGTAGAAAGGAAATTAAGTAAAAGTGGCAGACAGCTTGGAACAATGAAGTAAACAACAAACTGCACTTGGTAAAGCCAGTTCTAGGTGTGCTGCTCAATCTCGCGGCAATGAAATAAAACAAGTAAATATGTCGTTTAAAGATTGCATTAAATAAGTAGAAAGGAAATTAAGTAAAATTGGCAGACAGCTTGGAACAACGAAGAAAACAACAAACTGCACTTGGTAAAGCCAGTTCTAGGTGTGCTGCTCAATCTCGCGGCAATGAAATAAAACAAGTAAATATGTCGTTTAAAGATTGCATTAAATAAGTAGAAAGGAAATTAAGTAAAAGTGGCAGACAGCTTGGAACAATGAAGTAAACAACAAACTGCACTTGGTAAAGCCAGTTCTAGGTGTGCTGCTCAATCTCGCGGCAAGGAAATAAAACAAGTAAATGTGTCGTTTAAAGATTGCATTAAATAAGTAGAAAGGAAATTAAGTAAAAGTGGCAGACAGCTTGGAACAATGAAGTAAACAACAAACTGCACTTGGTAAAGCCAGTTCTAGGTGTGCTGCTCAATCTCGCGGCAATGAAATAAAACAAGTAAATATGTCGTTTAAAGATTGCATTAAATAAGTAGAAAGGAAATTAAGTAAAATTGGCAGACAGCTTGGAACAACGAAGAAAACAACAAACTGCACTTGGTAAAGCCAGTTCTAGGTGTGCTGCTCAATCTCGCGGCAATGAAATAAAACAAGTAAATATGTCGTTTAAAGATTGCATTAAATAAGTAGAAAGGAAATTAAGTAAAAGTGGCAGACAGCTTGGAACAATGAAGTAAACAACAAACTGCACTTGGTAAAGCCAGTTCTAGGTGTGCTGCTCAATCTCGCGGCAATGAAATAAAACAAGTAAATATGTCGTTTAAAGATTGCATTAAATAAGTAGAAAGGAAATTAAGTAAAAGTGGCAGACAGCTTGGAACAATGAAGTAAACAACAAACTGCACTTGGTAAAGCCAGTTCTAGGTGTGCTGCTCAATCTCGCGGCAAGGAAATAAAACAAGTAAATATGTCGTTTAAAGATTGCATTAAATAAGTAGAAAGGAAATTAAGTAAAAGTGGCAGAGAGCTTGGAACAATGAAGTAAACAACAAACTGCACTTGGTAAAGCCAGTTCTAGGTGTGCTGCTCAATCTCGCGGCAATGAAATAAAACAAGTAAATATGTCGTTTAAAGATTGCATTAAATAAGTAGAAAGGAAATTAAGTAAAAGTGGCAGACAGCTTGGAACAATGAAGTAAACAACAAACTGCACTTGGTAAAGCCAGTTCTAGGTGTGCTGCTCAATCTCGCGGCAAGGAAATAAAACAAGTAAATATGTCGTTTAAAGATTGCATTAAATAAGTAGAAAGGAAATTAAGTAAAAGTGGCAGACAGCTTGGAACAATGAAGTAAACAACAAACTGCACTTGGTAAAGCCAGTTCTAGGTGTGCTGCTCAATCTCGCGGCAATGAAATAAAACAAGTAAATATGTCGTTTAAAGATTGCATTAAATAAGTAGAAAGGAAATTAAGTAAAATTGGCAGACAGCTTGGAACAACGAAGAAAACAACAAACTGCACTTGGTAAAGCCAGTTCTAGGTGTGCTGCTCAATCTCGCGGCAATGAAATAAAACAAGTAAATATGTCGTTTAAAGATTGCATTAAATAAGTAGAAAGGAAATTAAGTAAAAGTGGCAGACAGCTTGGAACAATGAAGTAAACAACAAACTGCACTTGGTAAAGCCAGTTCTAGGTGTGCTGCTCAATCTCGCGGCAAGGAAATAAAACAAGTAAATATGTCGTTTAAAGATTGCATTAAATAAGTAGAAAGGAAATTAAGTAAAAGTGGCAGACAGCTTGGAACAATGAAGTAAACAACAAACTGCACTTGGTAAAGCCAGTTCTAGGTGTGCTGCTCAATCTCGCGGCAATGAAATAAAACAAGTAAATATGTCGTTTAAAGATTGCATTAAATAAGTAGAAAGGAAATTAAGTAAAATTGGCAGACAGCTTGGAACAACGAAGAAAACAACAAACTGCACTTGGTAAAGCCAGTTCTAGGTGTGCTGCTCAATCTCGCGGCAATGAAATAAAACAAGTAAATATGTCGTTTAAAGATTGCATTAAATAAGTAGAAAGGAAATTAAGTAAAAGTGGCAGACAGCTTGGAACAATGAAGTAAACAACAAACTGCACTTGGTAAAGCCAGTTCTAGGTGTGCTGCTCAATCTCGCGGCAAGGAAATAAAACAAGTAAATATGTCGTTTAAAGATTGCATTAAATAAGTAGAAAGGAAATTAAGTAAAAATGGCAGACACCTTGGAACAATGAAGTAAAACACAAACTGCACTTGGAAAAGCCAGTTCTAGGTGTGCTGCTCAATCTCGTGGCAAGGAAATAAAACAAGTAAACATGTCGTTTAAAGATTGCATTAAATATTTAGATAGGAAATTGAGTAAAAATGGCACACAGCTTGGAACAACGAAGTAAACAAAAACCTGCACTTGGTAAAGCCAGTTCTAGGTGTGCTGCTCATTCTCGAGGCAAGGAAACA